>NW_028270174.1:32025776-32332780 GCF_037043375.1 Chiloscyllium plagiosum | reverse complement strand
TAAAAATGTTAAATTTCTAATAAAAATATCTATATAAAGATCACTTTCCCCATCCCACCACATCTTAGAATCATAGAGACATACAGCACAGAAACAGATCCTTTGGTCCAACTCGTCCATGCTGACCAGACATCCCAATCTGACCCAGGCCCATTTGCCAGCATTTGGCCCATATCCTTCTAAATCCTTCCTGTTCATATACCCATCCAGATATCCTTCAAATATTGTAATTGTATCCATTTCCACTCCATTCTCCAGCAGCTTGTTCCATACATGCACCACTTTCTGCATGAAAAAAATGATCTTCAGGTAGTTTTTAAATCTTTCCTCTCTCACATTAAGCCTTTGCCCTCTAGTTTTGGACTCTTCCACCCTAGGAAAAAGACCTTGGCTATTCACCCTATTCATGTCCCTCATAACTTTATAAACCTCTATAAGGTCACCCCTCAATCTCCTCCCCTCCAGCCTTTCTAGTCTTTTCCTATAACTCAAAACCTCCAGTCCTGGCAACATGTAAATCTTTTCTGCACCATCTCAAATTTAACAACATCCTTCCTACAGAATGGTGACCAGAATTGTACATAGTATTTTATAAGTAGCCTCATCAATGTCCTGTACAGCCACCAAATAACACTCCAATTTCTATTCTCCATGTTCTGACCAATGAAGGCAAGCACGCCAAATGTCGTCTTCATCACCTTGTCTACCTGCAGTTCTACTTTCAAGAAATTATGCACTTGCACTCATAGGTCTCTTTGTTTGGCAACACTCACGAGCGCCCTACCATTAACTGTATAAGTCCTCCCCCAATTTGCCTTTTCAAAATGCAATATCTCAGATTTATCCAAATTAAACTCCTTAAGTAAAGAACTGTGTCGAAATGTTTACTCAGTCCTGGGATACTGGGGAATAGAAACCTCCATTCACTTGGTTTTCCTTTTATATTAAAGGAAGCATATATAAAGGCAAATTGCTGCTGTATTTCTGCTGCTTCCAATATTTGCACACTTTTCCCTTCATTCAAAGATTTCATGTTTTTGTCTCCTCAAGTTTTCCCAGCAGCAGAAATTTCAACAGTTCTGAGGCTAAATCCTAAATTTAGAGGGAGGCTGCAGGTGAGACCAAAGGAGATGATGGGCCTGCCAAGTTCGAAACATTTGGCATGATGTCACTATCATTTTTAATGCTGTTTAAAATGCAGTAGCTACTTTAGTGCCAGAGACTTTTGGAGATGATCCTGGCCATGCTGCAGATTGGAACTTTAGGAAGCGATTGGGTCAAATCAGCCTTTTATCACAGGAAGGTAGGCTGCTGCAGATTGGATCTTGAGTAAAGGGGGATAAACAGATGAGGCTCTAAATTTCCTGGAAGGGTAAGATGGTGGGATGATGAGGAGGACTTCTCATCATTCATGTAAATATGCATTTTGGAGGTAGGGACCTCATAGTCTATGACTGTGTGGGCTCAGCACCTCGGCCTGATGACACAGAGCAATGATTTATTAATTTTCAAATCATTCTGTCTATGCAGCATCCCCTGACTCTGAAGAAAGTATGTCAGCATTTTGAATGCAAGTGCACATCAAAGTTTCTCTCAGTATTGTGGAATTTGCCTTGCAGTAAAAGTGGACCTGCTTCCATTGTACTGGGAATTTTATCCAATAATGCAGAAATGTTCTTTGAAGTACTTCTGTAACATAAATAAACCATTAGACAGAAGGTGCTTTTACATTATCTCCTTTTTCTTTTCTTTCGGGAGAATAATCACGTGCAGTAATCATCCCCCCCTTTTACTTTTTATTACAGAGAGTTCTATTTTGTAATTTTGAGACGCACTGTTTTACATATAGTGTTAACATAGAGAGGTCAGCCTTGATAACCTCCTTTAGGATCCACTATGGGCAAATGTCATGAGCAATATGAGACAAAATAAAAATCTGAAAAATCTATCACAACCATCACTTGTATTTATAGTACTGAATACTTATGCTCCAAGCTTGCCAGGCCCCAATCCAGGCTGTCCCAATATACCGACAACACTACATTGTGTTGGAAAATTTAACTTGATCAGTATGGAAAATTCTCGGGTATGTCCTGTCCAGAAAAGCAAGACAAATTCAAGCTGGCCAATTACTGCTCTATCAGTCTACTCTTGACCATCAGCAAAATGATAGAAGGAGTCATTAACAATGCCATCAAGCAGCACTTGGAAAGGGATAACTCGTTGACACATAAGGTTCCACAGGTCCACTGGAGGTGTTCGTTAGGGCAGTGTCCAGTTCTGAACCATCCTCAGCTGCTTCAGCAATGACCTTCTCTCTATCATAAAGTCAGAACTGGGGATATTTTCTGATGATTGCACAATATTCAGCAACATTTGAGACGCCTGTTACTGAAGCAGTTCAAGTCCATATTCAGTAGTACATGGACAACATCTGTTGTCAGAAATATGGCTATACGATCAAGTTCATAAACAAACCAAGAACCAACAGAACCCATGACCAGTAACGCAGAATTTCATAGCTCACCAAACATACTTGTTAGAGAGTTCTTGATGACGGCGATATAGATGTCAAGTTACATTTATGCTACATAAAGGCCAAGTAATGATTGCCTCCAGTAAGAGGCAATCTAATTATTTCCTCTGACTTTCAATGGCATTATTGTCACTGAATCCCCACGATCCAACATCTTAGGAGTTACCATTGACGAGAAATTGAATTTGTTCAGCCATAGAAATGCTTTCAAAAGACAGAAGTTGCCGGAAAAGCTCAGCATGTCTGGCAACATTTGTGAAGAGACATCAAAGTTAATCTTTTGAGACGAGTGACCCTTCCTCAGAACAGGTGAAAGACTGTGTTGAAAATGCAGGTCAGAGGCTAGGAATTCTGTGACGTAATCCTCTTCTGTTTCTCCAAAGCATGTCCCCCATAATGTATGAGGGACAAATGAGGAGTGTGATGGAATACTCCCCACTTGCCTGGATGTGTGCAGCTCCATCAACAGTCAAGAGGTTTGACAATGCTCAGGACAAAGCAATCAGGTTGACTGGCACCCCATTTACTACCATCATCATTCACTCCATTCAGATGTAGAGTGGCAACAGAGTATACCACCTACAAGATGCACTTTAGTAATGCCACAAGGTCTTCCAACAGCACCTTACAAACCCACAACCTCTACCATTGAGAAGGGCAAGGGCAGAAAATATGTATGGAATTCACCACCTGCAAGTACCCTCCAAAGTACATGCTATCCTGACTTGGAAGTATGTTTCTGTTCCTTCATTGTTGCTGGGTCAAATTCCTGGAACTCCCTTCCACACAGCAGTGTGAATTTACCACCAGCCTAAGGTCTACAGCAGTAGATAAAGACAGCATGTCACGTCTACTCCAAAGCAGTTAGTGATGAACAGTGAATTTTGATTTATCCAATAGTACCCACACTCACATGAATGAATTCAAAACTTGTGCATGTTTGATAGTGGAAAAAAATCCTATTCATAAAATCCAATCTGAGCTGATCATAGTTAATGCTATGATCCTGGCTGATGGTAATGCTGAATATGTCAAATCCCAGAGTGAAATATTTTTGATAGATCATAAAGTTAATTTTTGTTTAGTTGGTTTCTGTGGTCACTGAACATATTGACATGTGAACTTCAATATTCTTTAACAAAAGAGCAAAATGTTATTACAGAAGAAATGGAGAAAGCCAAAGCCACAGTTTAGAAAAATCTTAATATAAACAGCAAAGCAAAGTTTCAACATAGTTCCCAGCAATATCTTTTACAGATACTCAATCCCAATGAAGTACCACTCTTGTTTCAACTCTTCAATTTCTTACCCAGCTGGCCTTTTCCATTTATGATGGCCACTGTTTAGCTCTGACAGAACTTTGACTGTTCAATACAAACTCTCTCAGTTTGGAGATTTCACAAGCTAAAATCTTTCTGCTGGGGGAAGCTTTCCTCCTGAATTGAAACTGGATTATGAATTGAATTTTAAAGAAAACACATGCTTTCCCTGTATGTCATAAAAATTCAACTCAGTTGTATTTTATCAATTAATAATATAGTTATTCTGCCAGGGACATGAATCACTTGTCATTTCTTGAAAGCCTTTAGTTCACTGTTCCAAAGGACGTTGACTTCTCAAAAAGAGTAACTTTGATAGAACTGAAACCATATACTTAGTTTACCTTCAGTTTAAAATTCAATTTCTAAATCATAATAATATATTATGTACCTGTATTATATTAATCTCATCAAGGTCAAACTTCTCTTCTGACCACATATCAAAGGCTTAAAATCCTTTACGACAACCAAAAGAACTGCAGATGCTGGAAATTAGAAGCAAAAAGCAAAATTGCTGGAAAGGCTCAGCAGATCTGGCAGCACCTATGGAGGGAATCAGAGTTAATGTTTTGGGTTCAGTGACCCTTTCTCAGAACAGTGGACCCAGTTCAGAGTAAGGGTCACTAAGTCCAAAATGTTAACTGAATTTTCTGTATGGATGCTGCCAGACCTGCGGAGGCTTTACAGCAATTTATATTTCTGTTGCTTAAATATTTTGTTAAATGCCTATTAACCTATGAATTTAGAACTACCTGCTGAAACAATTATAGCTTTTAAAACTCAGCCATGCATTTTTAGTGACATAATAAAAGCACTTGGGGAAATGTCAACAAAGAACTGTACTGAAACTGTGTAAACAGATACTAATGTATTTGTCTAACTTGCATCAAATAGCCTGTCAATCAAAATAGTCCAGCAGAAGGTTTTGTTTTATTGACAACGGGATTTTTTTAAACACTTGATTTAAGATCATGATAGTATTATGAAGTTGAAGGTGTGTTCTGTACCTTTAAGAGAGAGTGAAGGTTGTTTTGCACTGAGAGTTTGCAGGCATCTGTCATGTGACTAGCAGTCTTAGACTGTCCTGGAAAATTGAAAATATGTAAAATTTGGCTGTGAGACAAATAACTGAGTTTTCATTGCTGTATTTTGACAACAGTTTGAATTTAACCAATTCGGTTAAATTATGCCCCAAGATACTAAAGCCTAATTGAATTGGAATTTATTGTTTTTTGCCAACATCGAATTAATGAGACGATCTGATGATTGATGTATAAAGAAGCTGGCATTTTGAGAGTTAGCCAGAGAGAGAATTGCCATCAAGAGACTGCCATTCAAAACACTCTCTATCAAAGGTACCTCTTCATATGAAACATCTTTGTTGCAAACGACCGAAGACCACCTCGGAAGATCTGCAGCCAGAGGAAGACAGACACTGGAGATGACAGCTACTGTAGGGTTTTGAAAATTAAGGTGATGTAATTTGAATAGGGGCATTTAAGAGCCTGTCAGGACTTCAGCTTGACCATCAGCCTGAAGAAAGTTGGACATCCCCTGCCATTACCATCAACAACTATAAGCTGGAGGTAGTCATAACTTGGCTCCACCATATGGTAGTCTCTCCCTCGACTCTGAAATCAACAGACAGATCAAACGAGCACATTCAATATTTGACAAAGGCTGACAAAGAGAGTCTGGGAGAACAGAAAGCTGAGGTCTCACACCAAGTTTGCAGTCTACAGGGCCTGTAGCCTCAGTGCACTGCTTTACAGCAGCAAGGCCTGGAGCCTCTACCCCAGACAAAAGGAGCATCTTAACTCCTTGCACCTGAGTGAAATCTGGACATCAAGTGGACTGAACGAATTACCAACAATGAGGTCCTGGCCATCGTCCAGATTCCTAGCCACTTCACCCTGCTCCAATACTCTGCTGGCTGGGCCGCATACACCGCATGTTAGATGGGAGGATCCTGAAAGACCTGCTGTAGGGGAAACTGGCCTATGGCAAGAGAGCACAAAGGCAGCCCCATCTTTGTTTCAAAGATATCTGCAAGAGAGACATGAACGAAGTCACTGAACATGATTGTCGAGAGGTGGGAGGGCATTGCAAGCGATTGCTCTCGTTTGAGGCTGGAATTATGCAGATGTCTAAAAAGAGGAGAAGGGAAGTTGAGGCTTGCTGCTGAAGAAAAGCACACCCACTGTAAAAACAGCCCCAAGACAACACTGGAGCACAGCGCCTTGAAGTGCAGGCAGTCGCTGCACCTGAGACTGCCACTCCCGTGTGAACCTCCACAGCCACAACAGATGCTGCTCTACCAACAAAGATTGAAGCAAGATTTCCCAGGTGCAAATCCATGGTCTCACAATACTAATGGATGCCACCATATTGTTATAGAATTAGAGGTAGGTAACAAACGCTTAAGAGAAAGGAGGCTTAGAGTTGTAACTCGTTGTTTAATTTTCACTTTTAGAATTAAAGAACAAATTGATATTTTTTCTTTAACTAGTGGAAGTTAGGACTTCCCTGTCACTCATACTTTAATAAATTGGGGTGAGGTGAACTTTTCTGGGTGCTTGGTTTAATTAACAGAAAGGATGAGAGCCGTATCATAGCAATAGGCGCATAACCTTTCAACACACACACAATCTTACACCACTTCCACCACCACCACACACACACACACACACACACACATACACAAAAGGAGCTTTGCATCTACTGAGTAATTAATGACACCCACACTTATGGGAAGCATTAAATTCATATTAGTCTGTTGAGCTTGTGTTTCCCTTCTATGTAAATCACATCAAACTGTCTATCCCATCGTGGCTAAAATAACCTATATCTGCGTCCTGCACACCAATTCTAAATATCCACAGTATCTTTACAAATCTGCAAAATTCTGATCCAAAGTTGATTGTATCATGACATGATTTACATCCCTATTGGAAAATGAAAAGCTGATAACTCCTGCTTAATGTCATTTTGTGTGCAATCCAGGGAGTTTTATTTGGTATATTTGTGCCTGTTTTCAGTTGGCTTTCAGCCTTATAAATCAATTTCGTTCTTTGCACCAGCAGATGGAGGGGTGACTTCTAAAAAGCAGCGGGGGCTCTATTTAAACCAAGAAATGGAAAGACAATGTGTTAACCTATCTCACCTCTAATTTTACTACCTCTGCATCTTAACCTCACTGTTCTACACCAAACAGCTCCACAAAACAGAGCTCCTCAGCCTAACATTTGGTTGGTTATCCTTTTCTCCACTTCTTTTTGCTTTGTACCCATTTATTCTTCTATGTTAAAGACATTATATGAATACAAGTTGTTATACTTATAATTATATACAGAACATTGCATGGCCACTGTTCTTTTAAATTCTTTCACTTGATAAAAATTATTAATACCTTACAGTGTTGGAGCATGAAAGGAAGTCATGTCCATTCTCCTAAAACAGAGGCACAGGGTTGGTTCCCCTGTCTGTATTTGCGACAGAAAGGAGATGGGATGTCCAAACAAAGGTGGCCAAGCAGTATAGCTGCAAGTTTTGTCTGTGTTTTCAGTGCCAGCCATTTTGCACAGGTGGTACACCCTGTAGGTACCTCTCAAAGTTTCAATTAAACTGATTGAGGCTGTAACAAAGGTTCCCAGGTTAGATGTCACACAGCTTTCTGGGAATTGGGTGACCTCAGCAATTAGGTCCAGTGAATGGAGGAATGAATGGAAATAGAACTGAGTCAGCACGGAATAAAAGCGTTTAGAAATTTATTAGAATCATTACTGGCTGAAGGATCCCACTGCTTGTATTGAAAAGGTACAAAGAACAAAGAAAATTTACAGCCCAGGAACAAGCCCTTCAGCCCTCCAAGCCTGAGCCGATCTAAATCCACTGTCTAAACCTGTCACCCAATTCCAAAGCATCTGTTTCCCTCTGCTCCCCACCTACTCATGCATCTGTCCAAACATACCTTAAATGAATCTACTCTGCCTGCCTCTACTCCCTCTGCTAGCAATGCGTTCCAGGTACCTACCACCCTCTGTGTAAAGTACTTACTGCATGTATCCCCCTTAAGCTTTTTACCTCTCACCTTGAAAGCGTGACCTCTCGTTATTGAATCCTTCACCCTGGAAAAAGCTTATCTCTACCTACCCTGTCGATACCCTTCATGATTTTGTGGACCTCAATCAGGTCCCTCCTGAATCTCCTTTTTTCTAATGAAAACAATCCTAACCTACTCAACCTGTCTTCATAGCTATCATCTTCCATACCAGGCAACATCCTCGTAAACCTTCTCTGCACCCTCTCCAAAGCACCCGCATCCTTTTGGTAATGTGGCAACCAGAATTGTACACAATATTCTAAATGTGGCCGAACCAATGTCTTGTACAATTTTAACATGACCTGCCAGCTCTTATACTCAATACCCCGTCTGACGAAGGCAAGCTTACCATATGCCTTCTTGACCATTCTATCCACCCGTGCAGCCACCTTCAGGGTACAATGGACTTGAACTCCCAGATCTCTCTGCTCGTCAAGTTTTCCCAAGGCTCTTCCGTTTACTGCATAATTCAATCTGTAATTAGACTTCCCAAAATGGATCACCTCTCATTTGTCTGGATTGAAATCAACCTGCCACTTCTCTGCCTAACTCTCCAGTCTATCTATATTCTCCTGTATTCTTTGACAGTTCTCTATGTTTTCTGCTATTCCTCCAATCTTCGTGTCATCTGCAAACTTGCTGATCATACCAATGGTGCCCTCTTCCAAATCATTTATGTATATCACAAACAACAGTGGCCCCAGCACTGATCCCTGTGGAATACCACTAGTCACCTTTCTCCATTTTGAGAAACTCCCTTCAACTACTACTCTCTGTGTCCTGTTGCTCAATCAGTTCTTTATCCACATAGCTAGGATACCCTGCACACCATATGACTTCACTTTCTCCATTAGTCTACCATGGGGAACCTTATCAAACACCTTACTAAAGTCCATGTATATGACATCTTACAGCCCTTCCTTCATCTATTAACTTGGTTACTTCTTCAAAGAACTCTATTAAGTTGGTAAAGCATAATCTCCCCCCGCACAAAACCATGTTGCTTATCACTGATAAGCCCATTCTTTTCCAAATATAAATAGATTTTATCCCTCAGTACCTTCTCTAGCAACTTTCCCACCACTGACGTCAGGCTCATTGGTCTGTAGTTACCTGGAATATCCCTACTACCCTTCTTGTACAGGGGGGCACCATGAGCAACCCACCAGTCCTCTGGCACCTCACCTGTGTTTAAGGATGCTACAAAGATATCTGTCAGGGCTCCAGCTATTTCTTATCTCATCTCCCTCAGCAACCTGGGATAGATCCCATCCAGTCCTGGGGATTTGTCTACCATAATAACCTCCAGCCTACCCAATACATCTTCCCTACTTATGTCAATGTGATCCAGAGTAATCAAATTTCTATCTCTAATCTCAACATTCATCATGTCCCTCTCCACAGTGAACACTGATGCGAACTAATCATTCAGAATCTCTGACTTGTCTGAAGTGTCTATATCCTGGAACATTTAGTTGCCAATCATGCTAAAGGTTGCAGTCAGTCATCAAGGAAATGTGGAAAGTTAAGGGTAATGTCCTCAGGGGTTTGAAAAAGATTGGACTTTGCTTGAGCATCAGTGCAATGAACCAGGTTATGTGCGCATCACCTGGGCAACAGGAAGGATACAGTTAGAAATGGGAATGGCCCCATTACACAAATAAACCACATATGCATCTCATCGGTTGTGTGCCCAGTGAGGCAGGATCATAGGCATCAGGAGTGCAGAGCTGCAGATCCAGAGCTATGGAGAAAACAGAGATTACTCCGAGCTCAGAATCCATCATACTAGGCAAAGCTGCATAGACACGTTGAATACAGAGGGAAACTGATTTTCTGGGGAAAGGATCATTTCAGATATTTATGTCCTTGTCAACGAGGAGGAGAAAGTGAGGTCTGCAGATGCTGGAGATCAAAGTTGAAACTTTATTGCTGGAACAGCACAGCAGGTCAGGCAGCATCCAGGGAACAGGAGATTCGACGTTTCGGGCACAGGCCCTTCTTCAGGAATGAGCAGAGAGTGTTCAGCAGGAGAAGATAAAAGGTAGGGAGGAGGGACTTGGAGGAGGGGAGTTGGAAATGTGATAGGTGGAAAGAGGTCAAGGTGAGGGTGATAGGTCGGAGTAGGGTGGAGGTGGAGAGGTCAAGAAGAAGACTGCAGGTCAGGAAGGCGGTGCCGGGCTGGAAGGATCCGGCTGAGACAAGGTGGGGGGAGGGGGGATGAAGAAACTGGTGAAGTCCAAGTTCATCCCCTGCGGTTGGAGGGTTCCCAGTCGGAAGATAAGACGCTCCTCCTCCGACCGTCGGGTTGTTGTGGTTTGGCGGTGGATGAGTCCAATGACCTGCATATCCTCGGTGGAGTGGGAGGGGGAGTTGAAATGCTGTGCCACAGGTTGGTTGGGTTGGTTCGTCCGGGTGGCCCAGAGGTGCTCCCTGAATCGCTCCGCAAGTAGGCGGCCTGTCTCCCCAATATAGAGGAGGCCACACCGGCTGCAGCGGATGCAGTAGATGATGTGGGTGGAGGTGCAGGTGAATCTGTGGCGGATATGGAAGTTTCCCTTGGGGCCTTGGAGAGAAGTGAGGGGGGAGGTGTGGGCGCAAGTGTTGCACCTCCTGCGGTTGCAAGGGAAGGTGCCGGGAGTGGTGGTTGGGTCGGTGGGGGGTGTGGATCTGACAAGGGAGTCGCGGAGGGAGTGGTCTCTACGGAAAGCTGATAGGGGAGGGGAGGGAAATATATCCTTGGTGCTGGGGTCTGTTTGGAGGTGGCGGAAGTGACGGCGGATGATGCGCTGTACATGGAGATTGGTGGGGTGGTAGGTGAGGACCAGTGGGGTTCTGTCCTGGTGGCGGTTGGAGGGGCGGGGCTCAAGGGCGGAGGAGCGGGAAGTGGAGGAGATGCGGTGGAGGGCACCGTCGACCACGTCGGGGGGGAAATTGCGGTCCTTGAAGAAGGAGGCCATCTGTGTTGTACGTATTTTGAACTGGTCCTCCTGGGAGCAGATGCGGCGGAGACGAAGGAATTGGGAGAATGGGATGGCGTTTTTACAGGGGGCAGGATGGGAGGAGGTGTAGTCCAGGTAGCTGTGGGAGTCGGTAGGTTTGTAGTAGATGTCCGTGTTGATTCGGTCGCCTGAGATAGAAACAGAAAGGTCTAGGAAGGGGAGGGAGGAGTCCGAGACTGTCCAGGTGAATTTGAGGTCGGGGTGGAAGGTGTTGGTGTAGTGGATGAACTGTTCAACCTCCTCGTGGGAGCACGAGGTAGCGCCGATACAGTCATCAATGTAGCGAAGAAAAAGATGGGGGGTGGGGCCAGTGTAGTTGCGGAAGATGGATTGTTCCACATACCCTACGAAGAGGCAGGCATAGCTGGGGCCCATGCGGGTGCCCATGGCTACTCCTTTTGTTTGGAGAAAGTGGGAGGATTGGAAAGAAAAGTTGTTCAGGGTGAGGACCAGTTCGGTCAGTCGAAGGAGGGTGTCGGTGGAAGGGTACTGGGTGGTACGGCGGGAAAGGAAGAAGCGGAGTGCTTTGAGTCACGGCGGGAAAGGAAGAAGCGGAGTGCTTTGAGTAACAAAGCCTCAACGCCTCATCTTCATCATGGACATCCAGTCCCTGTACACCTCCATCCCCCATCACGAAGGACTCAAAGCACTCCGCTTCTTCCTTTCCCGCCGTACCACCCAGTACCCTTCCACCGACACCCTCCTTCGACTGACTGAACTGGTCCTCACCCTGAACAACTTTTCTTTCCAATCCTCCCACTTTCTCCAAACAAAAGGAGTAGCCATGGGCACCCGCATGGGCCCCAGCTATGCCTGCCTCTTCGTAGGGTATGTGGAACAATCCATCTTCCGCAACTACACTGGCCCCACCCCCCATCTTTTTCTTCGCTACATTGATGACTGTATCGGCGCTACCTCGTGCTCCCACGAGGAGGTTGAACAGTTCATCCACTACACCAACACCTTCCACCCCGACCTCAAATTCACCTGGACAGTCTCGGACTCCTCCCTCCCCTTCCTAGACCTTTCTGTTTCTATCTCAGGCGACCGAATCAACACGGACATCTACTACAAACCTACCGACTCCCACAGCTACCTGGACTACACCTCCTCCCATCCTGCCCCCTGTAAAAACGCCATCCCATTCTCCCAATTCCTTCGTCTCCGCCGCATCTGCTCCCAGGAGGACCAGTTCAAAATACGTACAACACAGATGGCCTCCTTCTTCAAGGACCGCAATTTCCCCCCCGACGTGGTCGACGGTGCCCTCCACCGCATCTCCTCCACTTCCCGCTCCTCCGCCCTTGAGCCCCGCCCCTCCAACCGCCACCAGGACAGAACCCCACTGGTCCTCACCTACCACCCCACCAATCTCCATGTACAGCGCATCATCCGCCGTCACTTCCGCCACCTCCAAACAGACCCCAGCACCAAGGATATATTTCCCTCCCCTCCCCTATCAGCTTTCCGTAGAGACCACTCCCTCCGCGACTCCCTTGTCAGATCCACACCCCCCACCGACCCAACCACCACTCCCGGCACCTTCCCTTGCAACCGCAGGAGGTGCAACACTTGCGCCCACACCTCCCCCCTCACTTCTCTCCAAGGCCCCAAGGGAAACTTCCATATCCGCCACAGATTCACCTGCACCTCCACCCACATCATCTACTGCATCCGCTGCAGCCGGTGTGGCCTCCTCTATATTGGGGAGACAGGCCGCCTACTTGCGGAGCGATTCAGGGAGCACCTCTGGGCCACCCGGACGAACCAACCCAACCAACCTGTGGCACAGCATTTCAACTCCCCCTCCCACTCCACCGAGGATATGCAGGTCATTGGACTCATCCACCGCCAAACCACAACAACCCGACGGTCGGAGGAGGAGCGTCTTATCTTCCGACTGGGAACCCTCCAACCGCAGGGGATGAACTTGGACTTCACCAGTTTCTTCATCCCCCCTCCCCCCACCTTGTCTCAGCCGGATCCTTCCAGCCCGGCACCGCCTTCCTGACCTGCAGTCTTCTTCTTGACCTCTCCACCTCCACCCTACTCCGACCTATCACCCTCACCTTGACCTCTTTCCACCTATCACATTTCCAACTCCCCTCCTCCAAGTCCCTCCTCCCTACCTTTTATCTTCTCCTGCTGAACACTCTCTGCTCATTCCTGAAGAAGGGCCTGTGCCCGAAACGTCGAATCTCCTGTTCCCTGGATGCTGCCTGACCTGCTGTGCTGTTCCAGCAATAAAGTTTCAACTTGTCAACGAGGAACTCACTCCACTCATCACCAGACTGAGCCAGTAGCAGTCAAGGTAAGTGTGGTTTCGAATTTCTTAGTCTTGAAATGATTTAGAGTTACAGCCACAGACCTCTGCAACTTTTGACTGTCAGCTGCACACAGCTATATCATGATGATCACAGATGACACTAAATTTCCCATCAATAGGCCTTCCATAATCGGAAACCTCATGGATATGCCACAACCTCTAAATTCCTACAAATCCATCATTGGTTTCACCTATGTTGCTATCAAGGCTTGTATCAAGCTGAAGAGATTAACAAACAAGAATGCTTTAGTGGTCCATGAATGTGCAGCTCGTGTTGCCACAGCAGAAATAATATGCATGACTTTGCATTTTTGTTACGAAGCTGCTAGCCAAGCCCCCCACAACTCTTTCATATCAACCCTAGGTACATGAATTGATTGTAGGTTATAAATGACAGTCTCTGAGCTGCTGGCTTTTCCCCCCTTCTGTACCTCCTGAAGGTTTACATTGACTACCACTTGTTGGCATGATTCCTCATTGAACATCAATCCACTTTCTCAGGATGTGCTTTCATTTCCCAGACATCGAGGGTGCATCCCTAAAACACTCACCCTGCAGGATTTCTCACATCAACATGTCTTCTATGTGCTTTTCCGCATTGCTTACTAATAGGAATGAACCTTGAGGAGATGCACAGCAGCAGATGTGATAGCTATTGTGCGTGCTGTCACCTGTATCTTCTTATGTGGGTTCTTGAGAGGCTTACAATGTCTTTTTGAGAGTATCCACCTTCTGCTCTCGCAAGAAAGTCTTGTAAATGGTTTGTTGCTTGTCTGCAAGAATTTACAGGTTCTAGGAGCAGGTTCTATATTAGTACAAAGACTGTTGGGAGGACCTAGCCTATTGTCTGTCTCCCACGAAATCCTATCTTACTGTCTCACCACAACCTCATGATATCCTCACTGTGGCTGATGTTTATTGCATTCAATCTATAATTAATTTTTTCACATCCTTCTAGACCATAATAAACAATGGCCTCGGAGGATGAGATTAGGAGGAACTGGGGCAAGGTTTACTGAAAGGTGATTTTCATTGTGCAAGATGGGTTGGGTGACCATAAAGGTGACTTGGCCTGGATTGCACACCAAAGTCTGCCTCTGAAGTCATCATTGCAATTTGATGTAGTATGAGTTCAGAAGACGAACTCTGAAGCTAACAAGACTAACCACGTGGATATGAGTACAGCAAGAATGCACAACTACAGGAAAGAGGAAAGTATGTCTAACCCATAGAACATTTATGTCTCACAGAGTGATGGACTAAGTTGAAAGCTTCCAAGACAATTAGTGGGAGCAACACTTCGCTTCAATCATGTTTGTGGTTGGCAGACTCTGAAGTGGACTGTTGTATTCAATTCCAGCATTCTCCTGGGAACTGCTGAAGCTGCGCATGACAGAATCATTGGGTAAAGCAGGGACGGGTCAGGCTATTAGTATAATTGTGAGGAGTCTCTGAGACAGCAGCGTAAATGTGTGGGAGTACGCAACGGCTTGACTATGTCATAAGTTCCATTTTGCCAGGCCACCTTCACAAATTGGAAAAGTAAGTAGAAAGCAAAGTATCAAAATCAATAATCAGCTGCAGCTGAGAGAGTGACACTTCTCAGCAAACTCAACAGCTTTCAGCATCAATTGCAATTGACTTCTCAATTTTCATGAAAGGTGGTGGCCTTTCTTTGGTCCCACTCTAGATTTGGTCGACCTCCATTTTTGGACCAGATTTGTCAAAGTGGGTGTCAGATCAACTCTAAGCCATTTAAGGCCCAGTACTTTGTTATGATGAGGGAAAGAGTGATAATTGACTCCTCTCTTTTTGACTCACTCTATATCAGTCACAAAATATTTTTGCTTCTTTTAGGAGCACACAGCCATCTCATTTCAATTAAAATTTAATTAGCTAGATTGAGGTGAAGCTGCCAAATTACATGGTTTCCTTGCAATACAGAATTAATGATTTTATTACCTGCTAACCCTGAGAATGATAACAAAAATGCAACATGAAATATGCACAATCTCAAGTAATATGTTTAAAAAAGACGAAATTCCTCGTATGGATGGGAAGAATATATTACCCCAGTGTTTTTGAAAGCAAGCAGATTTTAAACTTGAGGACAATTGTTTAATTGTTAACTCATATTTTACAGTGGTGATAGAGTTTGTTGTTCTTGAGTTCTTGTTCAATGGTTGTTGTCCTCAGCTGCTTTTTCACCGGCATTGATTTTGAGGTTGAGGGAGATGGGGAGGAACAGATTTGCAGCTTCTTGGTGGCATCAACTAATTTTTTTTTCTCTGGCTTTCAATCCAATTAAGACATTAATATAGATCCATTTGCGTAGTCCTGAGTCTAGTCCATTGTCCTTCCAGGTTCAAAATTACAGGTTTTGATAGCCAATATGTGCAACTTATCTTAAAGGTAAAGTTGCCATAGTCCTACTAGACTATAGTCTATTCCCTCATTAGAGAGAGAGAGAGAGTGGTGATGATTCATACCTGAGGATCACTGCGCCTCACACCAGGGAAGAGGTTGAGAGGAAGTTTCTTCATGGTAGCCGCAGCCAATATGGGAATTGAATCCACACTGTTGGCAACATTATGCATCACAGACTAGATGTCCAGCCAACTGAGCTAACCTTATAATAAAATATGGATTAAACAGAATATACCTGTTTTCTTGATGTTGACTCAATATACTGCTTTCAATCTTTTATATAATACATAATTGCAATGCAGCCAACTTTGTGCATACTGTGTGGGTTCCCTGGACATGCCTGATATCTGTGGTCAAGTTATCACAACCACCATTTTAGGTCAACATTTGTCCTTTTTGAAGACCACTATTAGAATCTTGTGTATTAAAATCAGAAGATGGAAGTTAAATATTGATAGTCAATGTTTCCCATTATTGTAGCAATTGCAAAATTATGCTTCACAGCAGGATGAGAATGAGTTGGAGATTCATTAAGACATCCATCCCACCTCCCAGTTCCAAGGCCCAGGGAGTTATGTTACAAAATTATTTTTTTTTTCATTTTTAATACAAATTGTAAGCTTGTAAGGCACATACAATATTCAGTTTTCTCCTCACAGACTTCATGGACAACAGCCAAAATTGCATGCTTATACAGTTAGTCTGATATGTAAGACAAAAGCATTAAGTCTACTAAGTAGTTCTTGAGCACTGCCAAATATTGTTTTCAAATAATTGCATTTGGCATTGACTTGGCATTGCATGTATAGTGCTGTCCAGAAGACTGAAGGAGTGCCTGGAACATCATGCATAAAACAACAAGCATATTGGGAGGTGTGGTAAAACTAATACACAGTGCTCTGCATGTTCAAATAGCATTTACAAATTTCCCTCATCTAGTTTATTGTTTATTTGAGCTGACCCTTAAAATCACTTTCCAGTTATTGATCATGCATTTGATTTTGGTTGCTTTTGCCTGTCTGCCATCTTCTATAAGCAGTTACATTAAAGCTTTTCACGTGTGCATTTTTTTGTGGCTTCAGAAATATGTCACCTTCCTTAACTTTAAGTGTTGTTCTCTTCTTAAATGGTGCGTCTTCATTCCCTAGTTGAGCATAAGCAAAACATGGGAATTGATTGACTTGCATTACAGTTAAAGGATCAACTCAAAAAGCCATTGACTGAATATGCAGCACACGAGTAGAGTATACAAACTTTCATTTGGAATTTATTTTGTGTATAATCCACTCAACCATGGAACATACACTGTTCTCTCTCAGAAAAATGCTGATGTGAATCAGCATTTGAAAAGAATGACAAGTTATTTTTGTTGAATAACAAAGCGTTTGTTATGTGACACTTTATCAAAATAGGCCGATTTATAATTTCCAAGGTGACTTTAATGACATTTATATTATATACTTTTCTCCCCGGTGTCATGTTTTTCATTTTTGTTTTGTAATCCTTATGCTTTTTTTCCTTAACTTGCATTTATATTATCCCTTTCATAACCATTTGAAGATTTCAAAGAACCTTCAGCCAATGTAATATTTGAGGCATAGTCACTCTTGTAACCTAGGAAATGCAGCAGCCAATTTGCACACAACAAGCTCCTACAAATAGCTATGTAGTAATGACTAAACATCTGTTTTAGCGATGATTATTGAGCAACAAATATTTGTCAGGGATAAAACTCCCTGCACGTGTCTGAAATATTAAAAAGCCAGTATAGAACTTCTTGAATAAGCAAGCACAGCTTCAGTTTCATGAATTGTTTAAAAATCTGCTCCTCTGGTGGTGCACTACTCCCTCAGTACTGGAGTATTAGTCTTGATTGTTCTGCTCCAATCCTGGAGTGGGCCATGAATCAGAACCTTGTAATTGAAAGAAGTGAGTACTGCCAATTTTTATCTCTTGGTAAAATAACGAACAATTTCTAAGTAACATAGCTGTGGAAATATATGCATAAGTTAATATACATCTAACTATAAGTAGTAGTTCTATGTTATTCCTGTACTTTGTTCAGAAAGTAGTTAATATAGTTTAAAAATATTTGGAATCTTTATAACTCTTGAATCCCATGCACTGTGTAACAAGAAGTTTGGTAACAAGCAAATGACTTGTGAATCAACAACTGGAAGGATTTCCAATTATTTATATTTGGAAGTACAAATATATTTATATTAGCTACTTACATTCGGAAACATTTTTAATGACTTAGATTTTGCACTAAAAATAATAATGAGACTATCTTTACTAAATTGGAGAGCAATTTCTTGTGACTGCCCATGTATAGTTAAAAGTGGAAATCAGGAATTTTCTCTCCGTATGGTCCTGCTCTTCCACAGGCTTCACTACACCATTTATTTGCTGAGGGCTTCAGCATTGATTTATATGGATGAGCATGAAGTTGTGGTGTTTGGCCAGAAAATACACAAACCAACAACACTAGTTAAAAATCTGCACTGTCCGTTTGAGTGTGAATTAATTTTTAATTCTCAGTTATTATCAAATATCTTCAATGGGATTGAAAGTGTACTATTACATTTGTTGGTATCTCATTTCTTCAGATTTCTTTTATTATTGTAAATTATATGTCAATAAAGAATTATTTCTGCCTCTTTTGTTGTTTTCTTTTAAACTAACCTCCTTTTCATCTTTTTATTTTACATTCTACACATGTTAAATTAAATATTCTGACCTACACTTCCTTGTTTTGACTACAGACTGCTCAGAAAGGGCTTTTAAATCTTACTGATTGAAATGTATTTCCTTGCTGTTTTCAAACAGATCATAGATTCCCTATAGAGCGTATTTGGCTGTATGGCTCTCCTGATAACTGTATATTGCCAAGCAAAACCCCACAAAAATCTGTGGACAACTGAATATATTTAACAATGAGTTACATTTGCACATGGTTCACTGCAAATTCTAGGGTGATATTGCTGTTTAATAACCTCTAGTTGGCTTTACATTGGTGCTTTGAGATTTTTATTAGCATTGTCATATAAATCTGCAAATGGAGAAAAGGATTCTAATTTTTGATTGAACATAATGCCCAGAATAATCTAATTTATATTTATGTTTTAGATTGTGGAATCATCCAAGGGTTTCAATAAGACTTCAGCACTATCTCATCAGATTTTGAAAAAAATCTAACAAACAAAAACAGGAAAAAAAGTTTCTTTGCTGGATTCAGCCAGTTTCCTAATTCTGTGCATAATTTAGCTGCATTCACTATCCTTGGGAGGGAGATTGGTACAGTAGTGGCCTGTAGATATAATATTTGGTGTTTGTTAAGCAAACAAGATTAATTTCTTATTTAAATGAAATTTGGGAGAGCTGACCTACGTTTTGTAGCATATTTTCATTTCATCCATCACAGAGGAATTCTGCCTTGGAGATATTTATGGCTATTTTCTTCCATAAATTCATTATTCTCTGGGAAAAGAATCAGCCCTTTGTATCTAATTTAGACCTGGGCAGTAAACAACTTAAAAGTGTGACCAGTGTTCCTCTGTAGTCAATTGAATAGAAAAAATTGTCAACTAAAAACACAGTCTTACACGTTTAATGTCTTATAAGCTTCAACCAAATCACGGTTTGTCTGCACTTCTCTCCACGAATTGTATCATAATGCTTCTTAATGTAAGCATCTTAATGTACATTGTATCCCTTGTTGAAATTAAAGTCCTTTGCAAATATATACTCAATCATAATATTGAGCCTTGTGAATTAAATACTTGATGACTTTTGCATTTAATATTGATTTTACATAATTAACTTGGACCAGAAAACTAAAATAATTGCTTTAGAATAATAATTTAACAACAAATTTGTAACAATGGAAATTGAGAATGAAAATACCTGAAGTAAAAAATGAGAAAATAAACCTGGGACCTTGTGTGATCATGCAGCATGTTTAATGGCTATGCCAATTCCCTATCCTTTGGCTGGGGAAAGCAGATGGCAACCCCACCACAGCCATTCTGGGAACCCTGACATGATTAAATGTCATTCAGGGTTGAGGACTGCAGGTGATGCAGTGTAGCAGCATTCAAGGCCTGAGAAGAAAGGGTGTGGTGCAGGCTGTTCGGGTCTGGTACGACATAAACCTGGCTAAGTGCAGGCATTATTGTTAAAGGCAGATTAGACTCTTCCAGTGGAGGCAGCGCCTGCCACACAGGAGCCAATCCATCAAGTTTTAATCAAGAGTGTTCTCCTCATCTTCTTTCTTTCATCACTCATATTCCCCTTTCTAAACTCAGTTCCTTCTCGACCCAAACTTGAAATTTTATTGCAAGTCACTTGAAATTATACTTTCAAGTTATCAACGGTCAACCCTTCAGTCATCAACCTGCATAATTGCTCCCCGACTCTACCTTTCGTAAAGTGCCACCACATTGAGTTGAATCATATTGAACATTCCTAGGACTTGGCCTCGTTTGTGAAAAATGTTCAAAGTTCCAGGGTCATTGTTAAAAATCCTACTGGTAGCCATTAGCTTAAATACTTCTCCCCTACTTTCTCCATTTTCATATCACATCAGGTGCAAAGAGATCATGTGTGATTATGATGCAAAGAGTGAGATCATTCATTCAGCTGCCATTGCTGCTTCCAACCCCCACCCAATCTCAGTGCGACATGGTTTTGCAAATATCAGGCACCCTTTCACTCCCCTTCAAAGTAAAAGTTAACAAAACCTTCCACAAAATTTTGACCACTTTGTCCTTGGAAGCTGACACCCTATCTTCCATTCTTTTTCACTACTTGAATGTGGCATTGCTCATGTTTGAGCTCAGTTTTGCTGCAATGTCATGTTTGAATCTCTTCAATCAGGTTACAACACCTGCCATATCACTCTGTCAGATCACAACTCTGTGACTATAACTGTGGTGCAAAAAGAATTCTCCGTGACCTTCTTACAAACTTTAATATGATTGATTACACTGTCCTTCCCCAAAACAACCTATTTGCTTTCCAGCTCAGTGGGACTGTCCTCTTTTGTTAGAATCTGACCCAAAAACATTACAGCCAAAGCATCTCCAGGAATGGCTTATTTTCCTAATCCTAACTCACTGTCTGTGGAATTCCCACTGGAGCTATCCCAAGTCTCCTTCTCCTTCCTTTTGAAAAATGTTCAAAGTTTCAGTGTCATTGTTAACAATCCTGCTGGTAGCCATCAGCTTAAATACTTTTCCCCTAATCTTTCCATCCTCATATCACAGCAGGTGCAAAGAGATCATGTGTGATTATGATGCAAAGAGTGAGATTATTCATTCGGTTGCCATTGCTGCTTCCAACCCCCACCCAAACTCCTTCAGTTATGTTACCTCTTTTCATTGTTAGCTGTCCCACGATTCAGTCACTGGTAAAGTATAGTCACTAGGTCCACTAATTGGCAGTAGGTCTTGTTCAAACTGGCTGAAAATTAGATCTGGACATGAGACCTTGAGCCTCCTGAAATGCAGGTCTTCTGATATGTCAAAGATGGTTATTCTCTCTCTCTCTGTGCTGGACATGGCTTTCTGGGAGGGCGATTATTTCAGATCTTCCACTTATCTCAGCTGCAGCCAAAGGGGTTGAAAGTCCCACTGCACCCTCTGGCCCAGCAACCTCTGTAGTTCTGGTTTCCTGAAGAACCTGCAGTGCTCTGTTCTCTTCACCCCAAAATGTTTTCCTTGCTGCACAGATGTAAACATTTCAATAAGCTTCAAATGAAAGCAAAATATTGTTGATGCTGGAAATCTGACATAAAAACTGAAATTGCTGGAGAAATTCTACATGTCTGGCAACATCTGTGTCAAGCATCAACTTTTTCAAGTGGAATTGGGAGCAGTTGGAGCAGCAGATTCAGAGACATTAAAAATGAATGAGGAAGTCAGTTCCAGCTCATTAACCTTCGCATTTAACTGTAGTATATTAGGCTGCTTGTGAGGAAGTAGGTGCTGATTCTCAATTGCAAAATGCTAATCACTCAGTGCTTGAAGAAGACTCTTGCTGGGAACTCTCAATGTTAAGTTTGTTTCTCTCTTCAAAGATGATATCAAATCTGTAGAGTTTCCCTAGCACTTTCTGATTTTATTTCAAAAACTTGTTTGGGTCAGCTTCCAGATGATCTTCACTTTCGATAAACAAGAGTATAATTGGTTCCTGTAAAATCGTCGGTTAGGTCATGAGGTCATAGAGTGCATATGTGTGGTCAGCATTCGCATAGAGTAGAAGGATTGTGAGCAACATGAAAACTGTAACACTGACAAAGCAACTGGAATTGTACTGACAGATATAGATAGCATTCATTCTTCTCTAAAATTTGTCTCACTTATTTTGCATGGCTTTTTTAAAACATGTTTAAAAACTCCTATGCTCATCCTAACACCCGACTCCTGTTCTTCAGACTAATTCTCAGAACCGGCAAAAGCTTTGTGCGGAGATTGCTGAATTATGGAGGCACAACATATAACATCATGAAGCAATTTCAGGCCTGTGCTGAAGGTTCAGAGACATTTGAATCTTTGTAGTACAACCCAAAGAGCCTCACGATTTACTGAGTTGTTGCTTTGGTCAGGTAGACATGTGCAATGAAGAGTTCCTGGTGTTAGTCTTGGTTTTCTTCTGAATTTATCAGCAATAAAGACCATATGCTTCATTTTACATGTCCCCGTGGTTATGATTTTGGCATGGGAGGTCACATGAAATAGGCCAAGAAATTCTCATCCATCCCCAAACTGACCCCATACCCAATAGGTGGGAGGAGGGGCAGTATTGAAATTAGCAGGCCGACAGCCATAATTAAACAAATAATTAAACTTAATTTACTTTTTTAACAGGATTATTGACTTGAAAAACAAGTTGCTCATGCCAAAATATGGCTGGCACGGGCAGATAGGTGGGTGTGAACAGAGCTTTTTTAATGGCCTACTTGGGAAAAGACTGGAAGGCGGGGGAGTGGGGGAGCTGGAGGCATGGCACTGCACGTCACTTGGCAGCTGTTCTGTGCACTTCAGAGGTACCTAACTTCCCACAAAGTGTCACTCCTGCATTGTCCCATGTTGCTTGTCCAACAATATCTGGTCCTTAACTCCACTTCCCTGGTCTGCAGAATTCCTCCTCAATATAAAGCCATGGACTTACATTTCTGGAACAGCCATGATCCTCTTCAGGCTTCTTCATACACCCCCAGCCATGCCCACTTCTGAGCATTAGCACTGCTGGCATGTTGGAGCTATGTGCTCCTGAGGGCAAGACATCCTCCACTGAGAAGCAGAAGAATCGCTCTCCCCATTTAATTCCACCCACAATGTGTTAAGCTGTGGGGAAACTTTCTTGATGCACTGCACACAAACCAACCAACCACGCTCCCCCTCTGCAAATTTGAGTGATTCCTCTGGAAGGTCTATGGTCACACCATTGCTCTTTTATAACATTATCTGAAAATGTATGTCAGCTTCTGTCTGTGCACTAATGACATTGAGCTCTTATTTTTCATACTTCTGTCAGCTTCTTTACTAATTTTGCCTTCTTTGGCTTTGTGTCCATTCATCCAGCAATGTGCAGAGACTTGGGACTGATTTCCACATTGAAACGCCATATGAATACAAGTTGTTCAAGCAGGGAGTATGAAAAATCTTCAAGAAGTGTTTTGGGGAGGAATAGAAGAACTCGAAATGCTCCACTTAGAGAAATTAGAAATTCATTTTAAGTATTCCAACATTATCAGGAGAAAGCAATGGAGCCAAACTATTGTTTATTTAACTCTATTAGAAATCTGTTATTTCAGTCTAAAAGATTAAAAATCTGCTGCTATGAGATCAGGACACTGATTCTGAAGGTTAAGCCAATTCAATTCAATAGCAGAAAGCCATGTACAGTAATTTGAAACTTAATTTATAGTTCTGTGTACATTAATGGAAAGATGTTAGAGACAACTTTGTCCTCACATTGAATACAAAGTGGAATGCTCGATGATAATCCAGCTCAATCTCCAATCCACACAACAATCTAGTGATGCTCCACAGCAAGAATGTTGCCAAATTATTTTCAGCCAAATGTACACGTTGAATGTCTAGCTGCAAGGAGTGATATGGAAATATTACAGGGAATTGGTACTTGCTAGGGATATTGAAATTATTTGTTTTAAAATTATTTAGTTATTGTTTTAATGTATGTATTTACATAAATGCAAGTCAGGGATAAGAAAATGCCATTTTGCCAACTCAAGTTTCTTTCTGATCCCTGAAGAATATGTCCTTGCTCCCTCTATCCTCGACATCTGACCTTTCCTTATGTTATCCACAGCATTGGAGTCAGTTTTCCAATATTGGCTGACAACTCTCATCAGCACTTTTTCCCAATATATTCCTCAACCTGTGAGAACATTTTTGCATTTAGATAGCCTGTCTTACATCAAGTTATGGGGGAACCATAACTCCCTAAAATACATATGAAGACAACTTCATTTTAGGAGACACCAAATATTTCTTTCTCTTATTAGTTGGTCCATCCTTTGCCCTGAGTCAGTGCACAAAATGTGTCCAGCCTCAGTGATCCAAAGCTGAGTTGTATCACCAATGGCACTGTATCATCAGAGTACATCATGTTTGCTGAAATATCTACTACATTGTCACTTTTGGATTCAATTATTCCAAGGCTCTCTCTTTTTTTGTATAGGTATTTTTATTGAAAAAATAAAATGTTTAAGATTTTTTTATCAAAAATAATACAAACAAGTGTATTCCACTTTACAATATGATAACAGCACCAATACAAAATTAAATTTAAAAAAAACCAACTAACTACTAATCTATTCTACAAACAACCAAAACATAAAATAGTATAGCATACATTACTAACAGTAAACAACAAAGTAATTAAATAACTAGATACATGCTCAAAATAGATTTATATCAAGTCATAACAGAACCCATATTTATACGGGATTCTTCCTCCCGGGGGCCATTACCACAGAACCATTACCACAGAACCATTATCACAGCTAAACAAAAGCCCTGGACAATATAACCGAAATATCTGTGTCAATATAGTTCAAAAAAGGCCGCCATGTTTTATAAAATAATTCTGTTTTTTGGTGCACCATATTTGTGAGGAAGTCAAGGGGGTTATATTCCATGACTATCCTGTGCCAGTTTGAAGGTCTTGGGGGGCCTTCAGCTACCCAATTCAGTAAAATATTTTTCCTCGCACAAAAGGAGAGGATAGTAAATAATTTCCTCCCGTATACATCCAGGGAAGGAAAATTTGGAGAACCCAAAAGTAGGGACATTGGATCCAATCTAATCTCTGTACCCAAGATCTCTGTCAAGGCATTTTCTACTCTATCCTAATACCTACGGATCTTATGGCATGTCCATAGACAATGCATGAGAGTGCCAACTTCTATTTTACATTTAGGACACATTGGGGATGCTCATGCCTTGAATTTTGCGAGTCGTTCAGCTGCCATATGAGCCCTGTGAAGTATTTTTAATTTAGTAGCCTGAGTTCTGTTACAGATAGAGATCTTTCTGGCATTTTCCCAGATGTCCTCCCACATTTCTAAAGAGATTTCCAACACTAATTCTTGATTCCAGGTTTTATATAATCTGGAATTATATATGTCCTTCGAGACCTTATTGTACAGTGAATGATGAAGAGTACTGACCGAGGGCGGCCCCATCGGCCATAGCACTCTCCTTTCCCTATCCGATTTGTAAGGATTGACTATCAGTGTGGTCTTCTTTTGTATAAAGTCTCGTATTTGAAAATACCGAAAGAGGTCCTTGTTAGGCAGTCCAAACTTCTGGTCCAGCTGCTGAAAAGACATCATAACCTCCCCATCGAACAGGTCTCCCAAGCAGGAGATACCTCTGGACTCCCAAGTTTTAAATGTAGCATCTGTCATCCCTGACTGGAATCCCGATGCTCCCACTTTAAGGGTATAAGGGGAAATTTTTTGCAGGTTACCCTCATCTTGTCGCATTGTCCTCCAGGCTTTAATTGTATTTAGTACAATCGGGTTTTTACATTAGTCAGTAATAATTCTCATCTTGCCCATAAATAAAAGATTGATGAGGGGACATGTTACTTGTGAGGTCTCAATATCTAACCAGATTGATTGTGGGTCATAAGATAATAAGGAGCTCAATTGGTACCACCTGAAATCTGGAAAGTCCAGTCCTCCCCTTGCGTGTGGGGGCTGCAACTTTTCTAATTTCATAAGGGGCTGTCTATGATTCCAAATAAAGGAACCATGCCAGCCTTAAAGCTTATGCAATGTCTGTCTTGGCAGCATCAAGGGGAGCATTCTCATAGGATATAGAAGACATGGTAGGATATTCATCTTAACTAAGGCTACTCTGCCTAACCAGGATATTGGAAGAGCTGGAAATGTGTTGCTGGAGAAGCGCAGCAGGTCAGGCAGCATCTAGGGAACAGGAGAATCGACGTTTCGGGCATTAGCCCTTCTTCAGGAATGAGGAAAGTTTGTCCAGCAGGCTAAGATAAAAGATAGGGAGGAGGGACTTGGGGGAGGGGCGTCGGAAATGTGATAGGTGGAAAAAGGTCAAGGTGAGGGTGATAGGACAGATTGGGGTGGGGGCGGAGAGGTCGGGAAGAAGATTGCAGGTTAGGGAGGCGGTGCTGAATTTGATGGATTTGACTGAGACAGGCTGGGGGGAGGGGAAATGAGGAAACTGGTGAAATCCGACTTCATCCCCCACAAGGGATGAACTCGGATTTCACCAGTTTCCTCATTTCCCCTCCCCCCAGCCTGTCTCAGTCAAATCCATCAAATTCAGCACCGCCTCCCTAACCTGCAATCTTCTTCCCGACCTCTCCGCCCCCACCCCAATCTGTCCTATCACCCTCACCTTGACCTTTTTCCACCTATCACATTTCCGACGCCCCTCCCCCAAGTCCCTCCTCCCTATCTTTTATCTTAGCCTGCTGGACAAACTTTCCTCATTCCTGAAGAAGGGCTAATGCCCGAAACGTCGATTCTCCTGTTCCCTAGATGCTGCCTGACCTGCTGCGCTTCTCCAGCAACACATTTCCAGCTCTGATCTCCAGCATCTGCAGACCTCATTTTCTCTATTGGAAGAGCTCCCCAGCGTTGAAGGTCCTGCCTTATTTTCTCTAATAAGTGTATGTAATTGGCTTTTTACAGCTGACCAAATGCTGGAGTGATAAAAATACCTAAGCATAGAAAACCTTCTAGTGACCATTGAAAGGGAAAGCAAGATCCGTCCGATAAATTGGATATACTGGCAAGGCGTCCCAACGGCATGGCCTCCAAATTCATAAAATTGATTTTGTAACCTGAGAACATACCAAATAGATTGACCACTTGAATTAAGCAGGGCATGATGTTAAAGGATCACTTAAGAAAAGGAGGACATCATCCGCATAGTGAGTAATTTTGTGTTTGCCCGATCCAACTCTTGGAGCCATTATATTAGGGTCAGTTCGTATAGCTTCCGCTAGTGGTTCAATCACTAGCGTAAATAGTAATGGTGAAAGAGGATATCCCTGATGACAGCCCCTGCCAACGCTAAAGCTATCTGAACTTAAACCATTGGTGATCACCGCTGCTTTGGGATCATTACATAATACTGAAACCCATTTAGTAAAGACCTCTCCATCACCGAACCTTTCCAGTATATAAAAAAGATATGGCCATTCTACCCGATCAAATGCCTCCTCTGCATCTAGGGAGACAACTAAACCCGGTATTGTTCTCTGTTTTGCAGGCTTGTATCATATTTAAGACCCTTCTAATGTTATTAGTTGATCTGCGACCCTTTATAAACCCCGTCTGGTCCTCTTTTATAATGTATGGTAAGACCCTCTCCAGTCTTAATGCTAACATTTTTGAAAGAATTTTAAAATCTACATTTAACAAGGATATGGGTCTATATGAAGAGCAATCTTCTGGGGCCTTTCCCTTCTTAAGAATGAGAGAAATATTTGCTTCTCTCAACGAAAGCGGGAAGCAACCCTGACTGTGTGAGTAATTGTACATATTTATGAGTGGCCCGGCCAGTTCCCCTATAAATTCTTTATAGAACTCAACCTGGAATCTGTATGGCCCAGGCGCTTTGCCACTCTGAAGCTGCCTAACCGCGTCCTGTACTTCCTGGGTTGTCAAGGGGGCATTTGAGATCGACACCTGCTTCGAGGTTAAGCCCGGAAGGACCAAATTTTTAAAGAAGGACTCCATCTTCCCAGTTCTATCCTCACAGTCTTGCAACTTATACAATTCAAAGTAGAACTTTCTAAAGGCTGTATTGATCTTTTTACAATCACAAGTCAAGGTACCAACACTTTCTCTAATGGACGTAATGGCTTGGGGAGCCTTTTTCTTTCTGGCAAGGTACGCTAGATATCTGTCAGGCTTGTCGCCATATTCAAATAATCTCTGCTTTGAAAATAATATTTCCCTCTTTGCTGTTTGGGTAAGTGCAGTATTCAAGGCTGCCCTAAGGGCTGTGATCCTTTGTAGCTTAGTAATGGAGGGCCTATCAATATATACTGTCTCAGCAGCCTTCTAGCGAGCCTCGAGCAGGTGCTGTTGCTCTCCCTTTTGTCTTTTCTGGGTCACAGAATATGAGATGACCAAACCTCGCACATATGCCTTAGTGGTCTCCCACATCATCGAAGGGTTACTGGCCGTGCCTGAGTTAATTTCCATGAAAGTTTTGAATTCCTGCGAAAAATACTTTATAAATTTGCTATCCTTCAATAAGAAAGGATCCATATGCCAATGTCGGAGGCCTATCCTGTCATCCCGAGTCTTGACTTCCATCTGTACTGCTGCATGATCAGAAATAGTTATATTACCTATTTTACAAGACAGTATCAAATTCAAAAGGGTCTAAGGGGTAAAAACATATCAATTCTGATATGGCACTTGTGTGGGTTAGAGTAGAAAGTAAAATCTCTACCCTGGGGATGAAGACACCTCCACACATCTTCTAGTCCTCGCACCTTGTTCAGATCCGCCAATTGCCTAGATCTCAGAGATATACCCGTAGTGCTCCTAGGTATCCTATCCATCTCTGGGTCAATAATACAGCTAAAATCTCGACCTATAATTGTATGGCGTACCTCGAAAGCCATCAACTTAGAGAACGCTTCGGTTACAAACTTAAAAGGATGTGCCGGGGGACAATAAAGATTCAAAATTCCATATTCCTCTCCATGTATTAGGGTTTTGAACAATATATACTGAGCAGACTCATCTTTTATCTGGCTTAACATTTGGAAAGGAAGATTCTTCCGAATAAGAATGGCTACTCTCCTACTTTTTGAGCTGAAAGATGAGAAAAAAGCCTGACCAAACCCACCCTGTTGTAGCTTTGAGTGTTCTTTATCAAGTAGCTGTATCTCCTGTAAGAGAGCTATATCAACCCTTTCTTTTTTAAGACTTGATAATATCTTTTTCCTTTTGACTGACGAATTGCTCCCCTTGACATTCCAGGTGCACCACCAAAGCGAATGGCTAGCCATGATCACCCAGGCAAGCCTGAGACTCCCCCCAGAAGGAAGAACCCCACCCAAAGCACCTTGAATAAAGACCATAGAAAATTCACAAATAAAAAAAACTTTTTAAAACATTTAAATCAACACAATTAAGAACTATTCCTAAATAAAATTAACACAAAACATATTTGAAAGGAGACTTTCCCCCCTTGCTCCCAGGGGGCATAACTACATACCACTAACCCCACCATAACCTCTTCTAGCTCGAGCCCTGCCCTCAGCCTAGGCATTACAAAATCGAGTAAATAAATTCAAATGTCTTATAAAACAGGAGTTAAAAGTGAGTGACCCACTCCTCCACCCACACCGACACCTGGGTATGTTTAATAAAAACAATACAAAATAGAAATATATAAAGTTACAAAATTACAATCCCAGCAAGTATTAGGCAACTAAATAAGAAAAAAGAAAACCCCGCTCTCAAAAAAACCTCCCCTACGAATCAAATAAGCTGCACGAGCTATAAAAAGGAGACCAAAGAAAGAGTAAAGAACAAGGCCCCCCCTCCCACCCCCAGGGAAAAATGGGTAAAAGAGAGATGGACAAAGAAAGAAGGGTAAACAAAGGGGGGGCAAAATAAAGTCGTTATCCATACAGTTCAAGTCTCGCAGTCTATTTAAGAGAGTCCATGAATTCTTTTTCTTTCTCCGGTGATCCAAAGTTATATACGGATCCTCCATGGCTGAAGCGTAGTGTTGCCGGATATCGCATGGTGTATTGAATATTTAAGTTTCTCAGACGCTTCTTCACCTCATGGAATGCCCTCCTTTTGCAGACCACGACTGGAGAGAAACCCTGAAATAGCATTATTCTGGAGCCCTTATACATCATGGCCTGGGGATCCTTCCCTAGGACTCTGGAGGCCTCTAGTAGCATTTGTTTTTCTTTATAACATTGAAGTTGGATTAGAACTGGGCAGGGCGCTGGTCCGACCCGGCCTGCGTGCAGCAACCCGGTGGGCCCGCTTCACCCGCACCCACCCAGCTCCGACTCCAACTTCAATAATTGTGGGAGCCATCGCTCCAAGAAATCCACAAGCTGGCCTTCCTCTTCCCATTCAAGAAGGCCCAGCAACCGAATATTTTTCTGACAACCTCAATTCTTGAGGTCGTCAATGTGCTCCTCCAGGGTCCGAACTCGCTGTTCCAGAGCCCGGACCTGACCCATGGATGACTCAGCAGCAGTCTCTGAGGCCGAGGCCCGTTGCTCTGCCCCTCCAACGTGCTGCTCGAGTTTTTCAATCTTTCGGTCATGCTGCAGAAGCATGACTGAGATCGACTCCCCACCTGGACCGGGCCTCCTCGTGTCAATCTTCTCCTGGAGTTTGGCGATCTTGGAGATCAGGCTCGCCTCTGCAGGTAAGTCCCCCGAGGCGACCGTGGACTTCCCTGCTGCTGCGGGAGGGAGTGGGGGAGGGGTCCCTGCCTGCTGCGAGCTACGGGAGTTTTTGCCCTTAGTCATTTTTAAAAAATGATTAAGTATGCTGGGCAAAAGCTATCCTGAATGATTTAAAAGGTGAGTTGAAGGTGAGTGCCCCACGTTGCCCGAGTCTTAGGCAGAACACTGCAGACTCAGACTTACTGGGTCACTGCTATCTTGGATCCCCCCCAAGGCTCTCTTAAGCTCCACACTAGCATGGCATCTATCTTGCTCAAAGCTCAAATACTAGCTTCCTGCCCATGCCACATGTAATTTATCCATCTTTGCTGATCTACACAGATTCATTGTCACCAAAAATTTAATTTATAATATTTGTGAAATAACTCCACAGAGGCCAGTATCACATCATCAAATCGCACATACAGATTCCTTGACACTGGTCCAGCTCCCTCAGAGCTAGCTGTCAGAGTGAACAGAACCTCAGACACTCCTGTTTTTCTCTATCAGCCAGAGCTCACTGGACTAGATTAACAGCCCCAATCAGGGAATTCATCTTCTATGAGATCTATCTGGCTGACCTCATTACAATCACTGTGGTTTGCAATCGGTGCAAGTATGTCTAAGGCCTGATTCCAACATTGTAATGTCTCTCATATCCTCTAGTTTTTCTTTGGTCTGGACTTCTGTACATAGCTTCAGATTCAATTTCACCATTGGTAGCGGTTTCTGCAATGATTTCCATCTTAGCACCTGCAACTGCTGACCTCAAGCCTGACATTGCCTTCTCAGTGCTGAGCTTAGGAAACCTTCTAAAAAGTCTGAAACTTCACTGAAGCTTTTCATATCTCTTCAAACTTCTGTGGTGCAACATCTGTTCCTTTCTTCTCCTCTGAAATGCGCACTTTTCCCTATTTAGTGTTATATAATGCAAGTAGTATAAAGGGAATTATACCTTTACTGTAGAAAAGCTGCTGAACATTTGTGAAAGGAGCTATGTCATCATAATTTCGTAAGGAATCCTGTCTGAACGTCTCAATATCTAGTTATATTCAATAAACCCTTTTGCTTTGCATTCATAAGATTGTAAATATCACATTGATACAAATAATGTCATTTTAAAACTCACTCTAAACATCCAACTGAATTTATATTGGTGAAATTTCCTTGCCATCCTCCAATTCAACTTTGTAACTTTGGCAAAATGTACATAAACACCCCAAGGAAGTAACATAGCTCGTGTCATAATGGGAAAAAAGTGAGAATTATACTTCCACCAATTTTTTTTCCAGAGTGATGCAATTGCATTGAGGTTCTATCACTGAATTAGTAATTCAGAACCCATGGCTGACACTCTGGTTACATGGATTCAAATCCCACCACCGTAGATGGTGATATTTAAATTTGAACTGAATAAGTTATAAAAAAAAAAGACCTGGGACCAAGAGATTGGTCTAATGGCAGACATGTAACCAGTCTGATTGTTGTAAAAACCCATTTGGTTCATTACTGTCCTTTAGAGAAGGAAGTCTGTTGTCCTTACCTGTTCTGGCCTGTGTGTGTCTCCAGACCAACAATGTGGTTGACTCTAACTGTCTTCTGTGCAATAAAGACCTAACTAGTGATGCCCACTTCCTGTGAATAAATAAAAGAAATTCAACTTCTGGTCATGTTTTATATCTAATAATTTATTTCTCAAAACTGGGAGGGCAAATAGAATTTTTGATAAGGGATAACATTATGGCTGTACTTGGGATATTCCTGGGAATACATCCAGGGAAGTTATTTGGGTGGAACTGAGAAATAGGAAAAGGATGATCACCTTTTGGGATTGTATTATAGATCTTCCAATAGACCACGGGAAATTGAGAAACAAATTTGTAAGGAGATCTCAGTTATCTGTAAGAATAATAGGGTGGTTGTTGTAGGGGATTTTATCTTTCCAAACTTAGACTGGGATTACCATTGTGTTAAAGGTTTAGATGGAGAGGAATTTGTTAAGTGTGTACAAGAAAATTTTCTGATACAGTATATACATATACCTAGTAGAGAAGCTGGAAAACTTGACCTACTCTTGGGAAATAAGGCAGGGCAGATGACTGAGGTGTGAGTGGGGAAGCACTTTGGGGCCATTGACCATAATTCTATTCGTTTTAAAATGGTGATGGAAAAAGATAGACCAGATCTAAAAGTGGAAATTCTAAATTGGGTGAAGGCCAATTTTGACAGTATTCGGTAAGAACTTTCAAAAGTTGATTGGTGTCAGATGTTCGCAGATAAAGGGACAAAAATAAGATAACGAGAGTTAGATTAGATTAGATTAGATTACTTACAGTGTGGAAACAGGCCCTTCGGCCCAACAAGTCCACACCGACCCGCCGAAGCACAACCCACCCATATTCAGAGACAGTATATTTTTGTAAGGGTAAAAGGCAAGGCTGGTAGGTGAAGGGAATACTGGATGACTAGAGAAGTTGAGGTTTCAGTTAAGGAAAAGAAGGATGCATATGTCATCTACAAACAGCAGAGAGCGAGTGAATCCTTAGAAGAGTAAAAAGGCAGTAGAAATATACTTAAGAGGGAAATCAGGAGGGCAAAGTGGGGACATAGCTTTGGCAAATAGAGTTGAGGAGAATCCAAAGGGATTTTATAAATATATTAAGGACAAAAGGGTAACTAGGGAGAGACTAGGGCACCCCAAAGATCAGTAAGGCAGCCTTTGTGTGGAACTGCAGGAATTGGGGGAGATGCTAAATGAGTATTTTATATCAATGTTTACCGAGGAGAAGGACATGGAAGATTTTGAATGTGGGGTAATAAATAGTGACATCTTGAAAAATGTCCATATTATTGAGAGGAAGGTTAAGGATGTCTTAAAATGCATAAAAGTGGATAAATCCCCAGGATCTGATTAGGTGTACCCTAGAATTCTGTGGCAAGCTAGGGAAGTGATTGCTGAGCTCCTTACTGGGATACTTGTATCATTGATAGTCACAGGTGAGGTGCCTGAAGACTGAAGGTTGGCTAACTTGGTGCCACTGTTTAAGAGAGGTGGTAAGGAAAAACTAGGGAACTATAGACTGATGAGCCTGACATCGGTGATGGGTGAGTTGTTGGAATCCTGAGGGTTGGATATCCATGCATTTGGAAAGGTAAGGACTTATTAGGGATAGTCAACATAGCTTTGTGCATGGAAAATCATGTCTCACGAACTTGATTGAGTTTTTTGAAGAAGTAACAAAGAGAATTGATGAGGGCAAAGTAGTGGCTATATTGAATTCAGTAAGGCATTCAACAAGGTTCCTCATGGTAGACTGGTTGGCAAGCTTAGATCTTTTGGAATACAGGGAGAAGTAGCTATTTGGATAGAGAACTGGCTTGAAGGTAGAAGACAGGGTGGTGGTGGAGAGTTACTTTTAAGACTTGAGGCCTGTGACCAGTCATGCGCCACAAGGATTGGTGCTGGGTCCATTCCTTTTCGTCATTCATAATGATTTGGATGTGAACATAGGAAGTATAATATGTTTGTATGTTTGCAGATGACACCAAATTGGAGGTGCAGTAGACAGTGAAGAAGGTTCACAGAGTACCACGGGATCTTGATCAGGTGGGCCAATGGACTGAGGAATGGCAGATGGAGTTTAATTTAGATAAAATGTGAGGTGCTGCATTTTGGAAATGCAAATCTTAGCAGGACTTATACGCTTAATAGTAAGGTCCTGGGGAGTGTTGATGAACAAAGAGACCTTGGAATGCAGGTTCATATTTCCTTGAAAGTTGAGTTGCAGGTAGATAGGATGGTGAAGAAGGCATTTGGTATGCTTTCCTTTATTGGACAGAGCATTGAGTGTAGAAGTTGGGAGCTCATGTTGTGGCTGTACGAGACGTTCGTTCGGAATATTGTGTACAATGGGAATCGGTTTAGCTCAGTTGGCTAGATTGTTGGTTTGTAGGGCAGTGTGATGCCAACAGCATGGGTTCAATTCTCATTACTGGTTTGAGGTTATCATGAAGGACTCTCCTTCACAACCTCTTCCCTTGCCTGAGGTCCGGTTAAATCACCACCAGTGGCTTCTCTCTAATAAGAGCACAGTCGCTATTGTCTGGTAAGACAATGGCGACACAACAATTGTGAGCAATTCTGGTTTTCTTCCTATAAGAAGGATGTTGTGAAACTTGAAAGGGTTCATAAAAGATTTTGCCAGGGTTGGAGGATTTGAGCTACAGGGAAAGGCTGAATAGGCTGAGGCTGTTTTCTCTAGAGCGTCAGAGGCTGAGGGGTGACCTTACAGGGATTTATAAAATCATGAGGAGGATGGGTAGGTTAAACAGACAAGGTCTTTTCTCTGGGGTGGGGGAGTCCAGAATTAGAGGGCATAGGCTTAGGGTGAGAGGGGAAAGATTTAAAAGGGACCTAAGGGGTAACTTTTTCATGCAGAGGGTGGTGCGTGTATGGAATGAGCTGCTAAAGGAAGTGGTGGAGGCTGGCACAATTACAGCATTTAAAAGGCATCTGGATGGGTATATGAATAGGAAGTGTTTAGAGGAATATGGGCCAAGTGCTGGCAAATGGGACTAGATTAGGTCAGAATATCTGGTCAGCATGGATGAGTTGGACCAAAGGGTCTGTTTCTGTGCTGTACATCTTAATGACTTTGCCTTTTGAATGATTTATCATACTCTTATCTGAAACTTCTCCAATATTTGCACATTCTTTTTGCATCTGAGAACCAGAACTGTACAGGATGTTTCAATAATGATCTAATAGTACACTGTATGACCTGGAGATGTCAGTAGTAGGCTGTTTCTAAAGATATCGATGTTGTGGCCAATACTGAGACATGGTTAGAGCAAGGTCAGGAATGGATGTCGCACGTTCCAGGGTTTAGATCTTTCATTAAGATCAGGGGAGGTGGTAAAAGGGCGGAGGTGTGGCTTTGTTAGTCAAGGATGGTATAATCGTCGCTGAAAGGACATTTGACGAGGACTCGTCTACTGGGTTAGAAATAGGAGAGGAGAGGTCACACTGCTGGGAGTTTTTTTATAGGCCTCCACAAAATTCCAAGGATGTAGAGGAGAGGATTGGCAAATCAATTCTGGGCAGAGTAAAAGGAACAGGGTGGTCATTATGGGGTCTTTAACTTCTCAAACATTGCTTTAAGTCTTGTACATCGGATAGTTCAGTTTTGTCCACTGTGTGCAGAAGGGTCTCCTGACACAGTATATCGAAGGGCCGAGAAGAGGGGAGACCACACTGGATCTGGTACTTGGTACTGTTTGATTTAGTGATAGGTGAGCACTTTGGAGAGAGTGACCATAATTCAGTTAATTTTAGTTTAGCGCTAGAATGGGATAGGTACATGCCACAGGGCAAGAGTTATAGATGGGGAAGGTCAATTATAATACGATTAGACAAGACTTAGGAGGTATGGAATGGGGCAGTAAAATGCAAGGGATGGGGTCAATCAAAATGTGGAGTGGTTTAAGGAACAGATATTGCGTATGTCTCTCAGGCAAGGAGGAAGTGATAAGGTAAGGGAACTGTGGTTTACTCAAGAAATTGTATCTCTTGGATGAAATTGTATCTCTAAGCTGAAGAAAGAGGCTTATGTGACGTGGAGATGAGGTGGTTCAGATGAAGTGATGGAGAATTACAGAGTAGCTAGGAAGGATTTAAAGAGAGAATTAAGAAGAGCAAGGAGGGGACATGAGCTGTCTTTAGCAGGTAGGGTAAAGGAGAACCCTTCAGCTTTCTATTGGTATGTGAGGAATAAAAGAATGATGAAGGTAGGAATAGCGCCAGTCAAAGACAGAAGTGGTAAGTTGTGTGTGGACCCTATGGATATTGGAGAGGTGCTAAACAAATATTTCTCATCTGTTTTCATTTAGGAAAAGGAGAATATTTTAGAGGAGAAGACTGAGATATGGGCTATTAGATTTGTAAGGTGTGAGGTTAGTAAGGAGGAGGTGTTATCAATTCTAGAAGGTGTGAAAGTAGATAAGTTCCCTGGGAAGCTAGGAAGGAGATGGCCGAGCCTTTGGCCTTGATCTTTGAGTTGTCATTGTCTACAGGCTTAGTACCAGAGGCCTGGAGGATTGCAAATGTTTTGCCTTCATTCAAGAAGGGCAGGAGAGACAACCCAGGTAATTATAGACCAGTTAGCCGTACGTCTGTTGTAGGAAAAGTTTTGGAAAGGATGATAAGAGATAGGATTTATAATCATTTTGCAAGCAACAATTTAATTGGAGATAGTCAACATGGATTCATCAAGGCAGGTCGTGTCTCACAAATCTCATTGAGTTTTTTGAGGTGACCTAGCATGTGAATGTGGGTAGGCCAGCTGACGTGGTCTACATGGACTTCAGCAAAGCCTTTGATAAGGTTCTACCTGGTAGGCTACTGGAGAAAATGTGGACGCATGGGATTGAAGGTGATTTAGCAGTTTGGATTAGAAACTGGCTTTCTGTAAGAAGGCAATGAGTGGTGGTTGATGAAAAATATTCAGCCTGGAGTCTGGTTACTAGTGGTGTGCCACAAGGATCTATTTTGGGACTATTGCTGTTTGCCATTTTTATAAACGACTTGGATGCAGGCATAAGTGGATGGGTTAGTAAATTTGCAAATGATACTAAAGTCAGTGGAGTGGTGGACACTGTGGAAGAATGTTGTAGATTGCAGGGAACTTGGATAACTTGCAGAACTGGGTTGAAAGGTGGCAAATGGAGCTCAGTGCAGATAAATATGAGGTGATTCACTTGGGGAAGAATAACAGGAAGGCAGAATACTGGGTCAATGGAAAGATTCTTGGTAGTGTGGATGTGCAGAGGGATCTTGGTGTCCATGTACATAAATCCCTGAAAGTTGCCACCCAGGTTGATAATGCTGTTAAGGCGGCATACAGTGTGTTAGGTTTTATTGGTAGAGGGATTGAGTTCTGGAGCCGTGATATCATGCTGCAACTGTACAAAATGCTTCTGTGGCCTAGCTTGGAGTATTGTGTGCAGTTCTGGTTGCCCCATTACAGGAAGGATGTGGAAGCAATGGAAAAAGTGCAGAGGAGATTTACCAGGATGTTGCCTGGTCTGAAGTGAAAGTCTTATGAGGAAAGGCTGAGAGACTTGGGTCTGTTCTTATTGGAGAGAAGAAGGCTAAGAGGCGATTTAGTAGAGAAATACAAGATGATCAGAGGATTAGATAGGGTGGACAGTGAGAGTCAGTTTCCTTGGATGATGACATCTGCTTGTACAAGGGGACATAGCTGCAAATGGAGGGGTGATAGATTTAAGACAGATGTTAGAGGCAGGTTCTTCAGTTCGAGAGTGGTAAGAGCGTGGAATGTCCTGCCTGCCAATGTAGTTAAGTCAGCCACATTAGGGGCATCTAAACAGTCCTTGGATGAGCGTATGGATGATGATGGGATAGAGAAGGGTGATTGTCTTAGATTAGTTCACAGTTTGGCGCAACATCAAGGGCTGAAGGGCCTGTTCTGCGCTGTATTGTTCTAGGTCTGGCTAGGTATCCAGACATTTTGTCAGCTTTCCTTTTTGCAATTGTCCTATAATGTCTTCATTTTGCGATATTTCGAGATCTTCTTTTGCCAATTATATTTAGTTCATTTGCCACAAATTAGACTGTCCATTGTGCATTATTTTACCTTTATTAGTAAATTTAGTTCGCAATTTTTCTGCTTGTTTGTGATAAATAACCCTGTCTCTAGCTATATCCTGGTTCCTGCTGTTCTTCTAATTCTTTTTATCATAAACAAATATAATAATCTTGAATGTGTTTTGACTTATACAATGAAAACCAGTGGTAGTGAATATAAGGTTAGTTGTTCTTATCTTCAGGGCCTTTTATAGAATCATAAAATAAAACTACACAGTAAGTGGCCATTTGACCTATGGTGTCTGTGCCAGCTCTTTGAATGGGCTACCCAATTAGTCCTTCCCTGGTGCTACTTTCCCATACCTGTGTATTTTCCCCCCTTCATCTGCTCATCCAATTCTCTTTCAAAAGTTACTATTGAATCAAGTTCCACTATTCTTTAGGGAGAAAAACTTAGTGTGTAACAACATACTTTCTTACTTTTATTCATTCATGGCATGACAATATTGCTGACTGTGCCAACTATTCATAGTTGCCCTCGCGAAGATGGTGGCGAGCAATCTTTTTGAATTATTGCATTCCATTTGATGTAGATAATCCTGCAATCTACATTCCCTCTAATTTTTTTTTTCCTTATGCATGAACCATTGATGTTTGTGCATGGCAGCAACTTCTGAAATCAAAAGTCAGTGCTGGGAACAATATCAACATGTCAATCAACATGGATAGATAGTCGGACCACAGATATACAGCTTAGAAGGGATGTTCCATGCAATACTATAAGGGAGTGAGTTCCAGGATTTTGACCCATCGAACTTGAAGAAGGACTGGTGATATATTTCCAAGTCATTATGATGAGTGACTCAGAGGAGAACCTGCAGGTTATGTTTCCATGTATCTGCTGACTTTAACCTTCGAGATATAAGTGGTCATGGGTTATGAAGACTCTATCTAAACAGCTTTGATGAATTTCTGCAGAACATCTTGTAGATGAGTACACACTATTGCTACTGAGCATTGGAGGTGGAGGGAGTCAATACTTATGAACATGGTCCCAATTAAGCAGGTACTTTATGACAAATGGTGTCAAGCTTCTTAAGTGTTATTGGGACTGTACTCATTCAGCCAAGTGGAGAGTATTACATCACACTCCTGACTTGTGCCTTATAAATGGTGGAGAGATCTGGAGTGAGTCATGAGGTGAATTAGCCACTGCAGGATTCCTAGCCTGCTGTTGTAGCCACTGTATTTATATACTAGTCCAGTTCAGTTTCTGGTCAATGGTAACCTCCAGGATGTGGATTGTAGACGAGTCAGTGATGATACCATTGTTTATGAATGAGTAATGTTTGGGTCTCTAATTTAGAGATGATTATTGACTGGCACTTATGTGGGACAAATATTACTTAACAATTGTCAGTCCAAACTGGGATATGGTCCAAGATTTGTTTACTTGACCTGGCAGAATCCAAATTGAGAGTCAGTGAACAGATTGTTGTGATGTCAGTGCTACATGATAACACTGTTGATGATACTTTACTGATGATCAAGATTAGACTGCTGCACAGTAATTGCTAGCATTAGATTTGACCTGGTCTTTGTATACAGGATATATTGGGGAAATTTTCCACATTGTCGAGTAGATGTCAATGTTGCAACTGAACTGGAACATCTTGTCTGTGGACACAAGTTCTGGCAGACAATTCTTCAGTACCATTGCTGGAATGTTGTCAGGGCCCTCAGACTTTGCAGAATCTAGTAATGGTAAAGTTGCGATAGTCCCAGAGGACCACAGGGCTGCTCTCTCACTTGAGACAGATGACTCATGGTGGTTTAACTTGAGGGTCACCACACCTCAGATATTGGGACAGGTTGAGAAAATGGGACCTTCATGGTAATCTGAGTTCGTAAGAGAATTGAACTGGCATTGTTGATGCCCCTCTGCATTGCAAACAAGTCTGCATTGCCAACTGAGCTAACCAACCCTCTGTACCTTCAGTTATATCTTGATATTATTGCAGGAGGGAATGCCAGGAGCAACACCAGGACATACCTAAACATGATGACAAACCCAGGGTTGGTCACGGTGTTGTCTGGATCATTATTTGTATGGTATAATTTGATGAATATGACCATGTCAGGCTTTAGTTTGATTAGGCTGTGAGACAGTTTCTCCAACTTTGGTACTAGTCCCAAATGTTAGTAATCAGAAGTTTGCAGAGTTGACAGGGCTACGTGTGCCATTATCGTTTCCAGTGCCTTGGTTGATGTCAGTTAGCTTATCTGATTTGAGACTGTTTAGCAGTTGATACAAGTTAAATCATAGAGATGTATAGCTTGGAAACAGACCCTTTGGTCCAACTCATTCATGCCGACCAGATATCCTAAATTAATCTAGTCCCATTTGGCAGCACTTCGTCCATATCCCTCTAAACCCTTCCTATTTATGTACTCATCCAGGTGCCTTTTAAATGTTGTAATCCTACCAGCCTCCACCACTTCCTCTGATAGTTCATTCCATGCATGCATCATCCTTTGCATGAACAAGTTGCCCCTGAGGTCCCTTTTAAATCTTTCCCGTCTCGCCCTAAACCTATGCCATCTATACCCTTCCCAGGAAAACACCTTTTCTATTTACCTTGTACATGCCCTTCATGACTTTATAAACCTCTATGAGGTCACCCCTCAGCCTCCAATGCTCCAGGGAAAATCTCCCCAGTCTATTCAGCCTCTTCCTACAGCTCAAACCCTCCAACCCTGGCATCATCCTTGAATAGCTTGCTATTGTTATGGACCAGGCCAGACCCACTCAAAACACTTCAAAAAAGTAGCCCGCACCCTAACATTGCTAGTTGTTTTATGCTGGTGTAAGGTGGATATTCCAGGAGTGATGTAGCTGTCCCAACCACTTTGTTTTAAGCAAAACAGAATTTATTTGCAAGATTACCAAACGAAACACAAACGTAAGAGAACAGAATACAAAATAACTTAACCTATCTGAGGACCCAATAGATTATCCCAACTTAATGATGTTGTTCCAAATACTTGCAACAATTCCCATAAAGACCCCTTGGCAATAAAGGAAAAGTCTAACACAGAGTCTTCCAGGAGAGAGGGCGAGATGGCAGAGGGATTCAGTATGGAACACCTTCTTCCATGTTGCTGTTTCTTGGACCAGCAGCCTTAAACTGTCTGCCTGCTTTCAGTGAACAGCCAGACTGCTAAAAACCAAACCAAAGAAGAGTGGATCTGGGAGATCTGGCCTCTCCCCTTTCATTGTAAAAGTGTCTTTTTTTAAACTTGAAAGCCTTTATTCTTAGACAGTATCTGTTAGCTATAATCAAACAGGCCCTAAAACCCTTCAAACATAGACTTTTCCGAATCACTGCTTTTACGACATCTCTAAACAAAAAGGCCAAGGGCAGTGTTACCTTGTCAAAGGAGCAGAATCATCACACTAGCCCATTTCAGACAGCAGTTAAGAGTTGGTCATATTGGTGTAGGGCTGGGTCACATATAGGCCAGACCAGGCAAGGACAGCAGTTTCCTTCCCAAAGGTCAATAATGAATAAGATGTTTTTTTTTCTGACAGTGGTTTCATGATCCTCATTAGGCTTTTAATTTCAGATTTTTATTGAATTAAAATTCCACCATCTGTCATGATGGGATTCAAACTTGAGTTCTTGGGACATTACTTGAGTCTCTCAATTACTGATCAGTACTAATAGGTCATCACCTCCTCTTCCTCAAACTACCTATTTTTGCCAAACACCATAAATCTGTGTCCCTTGGTTATTAACATCTGCCACTGGAAACCAGTTTCTTTATTCATTCTGTTAAAACCATTCCTGATTTTAAAAACCTCTATCAAATTCGTTCTTAATTTTCTTTGCTTCAAGGGAAAAAACTCATTTGTCAGTCTCTCTAAATAACAAAAGTCCTTTATCACTGGTACAATCCTAGCAAACTTTTTCTGCACCCTTGTATATCCATGTCGAAATGATTAATATACATCCAAAATTGTAATGAAGTTAAAACAAACTCCTTGGGAATACCACTGCATACTTCTCTCAAAACTAAGGGAAGTCTGCTTTCTGCTATTCTTCTACTGTTCTTCAGCCAATTCATATCCACATTGTCATTGTTCCTTTAATCACTAGACTCTAATTTTGCCTTCAGGTCTGTTGTGTGTTTACTAGTAAAAATCCTTAGCCTCTCCAAACATCAACCACAGTGCTCTGATCAAGCCTCTCTGTATGTCATCACAGAACTTAGATTTGTCAAACATGAGTAAGTTGAACAAAAGTACATTTACTCTCATTTATTAATATTTGTTTCAGTTCCACTTAATTTTATAGACTCAAAAAGTTAATTTTTTTTAATGTCCTCGTGTTCTCCCCAAAGAAAGTAAGCTCTCACTTTCTCTTATCAGAATTCTTAAGAAGGGTCACTGGACTCAAAGTTAACTCTGTTTCTCTCTCCACAGATGCTACTAGAATTGCTGAGTTTCTCCAGCAGTTCCTGTTCCTGTTCAGATTTTCAGTATCTGCAGTTCTTAGTTTTGTATCCTCACTTCTTCTGCACATTTTTGAACGTACTCTTCCAATATTCATTTTTATTGTTTCTGTTCATTCATTTGAAGGATTATATGTTTTTAATTTGTTTCTCTTGGCTGTAATATTTGCTTGGTATTCAATGTTCCTTGTTCAGTTATCTTTCAGCTGAGATATGCTTAACTATTTCCCAATTGATACTGTTTAATGGGTTGGATTTTCATAGGACGGAAATGACATCTGATTCTCAAATCCTGACCCGATTCCTGTGGTTTCCACTTTATAGCAGTGCCTTTGGGCTTTTTTGAATCACGAGCTGCTATCCTGTACTCATGACCTTGCACTCATTCTGGGGGTAGGTATGTCCTGGGACTCTAAAATTTTCATGGATTTATTCCAGCTTTTCGAGGAGTCCTGGTTCACAGCATCACACAGGACAGTTTTTGAAAAGTAATTTCAAAAGATGTCACCAATCACCCTTATTCCCATGACCATTCAAATTGTTGTGCCTCATTGGGGTAGCATACTTGAATCAAGCCCTGCTATTTCTGGAGTCATCATTAAAGTTAAAAAATTTTAAAAGTGCACAGAATTCCCAAATTTACCTGTCTTTTACATCTAAGTTGACAAAAAGATTGAACCAGGTCTCTGTATTTAAAGAGAATTACTATTCAAATAAGTAGATTTTAACTTCGGATACATAATTATGCACTTTGACCTATAACCCTACTCATTAAAACTCTAACAGACTTACAACATCTCTCTCTACACTCACATACAGGCAAACACAAACAAAATTTTGGTATCATGGCTGGAGGGAAAGTCTGGGAAAACTGTTAAGTGCTCTGTGTCCATGGGATTTGCTGAGATGATCCTTTTGCTGATCTGAATTATGCTTCTGGATCTTCCTTCTCTGGTTACTTTCACTTGTTTGCAAGAGTTACAAGGTGACTGGTTCACATTATAAAGGTAACTTACTCCTTAACTGCAAGTTAGAGCTTACAGCAACTGATAAGGGGAAAATAGCTGGTTATCATCAAGCTTGAAATGCTTTTTTACTGCAGAGCATAAACATAGCTCCTTCCTTTCCAGAGGTCTGATGGCTTCAGACATTCATAACCCAAGTTATTCAGCTACCTAAGAGCCGATCACATAGCTTTTAGGCAAAAAACTTGTGTCTTTGATAATTTATCACCATTTTCCAATTCAACCAGCTAATTGCTGCTGGCCAAACCTCTGTTTGCACACACACACACCCCTGGTTCCAGCTCATTTTTACTGAGGCTTTCTTCACTGCTTGAACAGGCTTTGTAGACAGTACTGACAATGAGTATCAGGTAACTTGCTTTTAAAAAGTGCAACAATGCTTCACATTTCTTGGCTCTTAAACATATCATTTTCTGATTTCAGACCACAATTAAAAATACAGTAAAATAAAATAAGCTATTTACAATACACTCCATATCGAGCTATGTTACATGGTTCATCATGCCAATGACACTTCTGTGCCCAATCATTCAGTATACATTCAGCATAAAAACAAGAAACACCATACTGACTGCATGCTGTGTGAACAAAAAAGGCTTTTAAAAATTACTTTCCACTTTAAAAAAAATCTCCTTTCACAACAGGTCAATGAATCATGCAAACTCTTCAATGTATTAATAGCAGAGACTATAAACACTTTAAAGCTCTTCACCTGTATGCAACTGACAGATCACCTGGATCTCAGCCATTTCAACTGTTGAATGGATGTCTGGGCTCCCAGTTAAATGGGCATAGAAGTGTTAAAGCTGGATAGGGCATATGAGGGTTAATGCAAAGCCTGGTATGATGGTATGAAGGGACATGGAGGTGGATTGGGAGACATAATCTGGCAAGGGAGGTTTGCGATGCTATGGAGGTTTGCTGGCAATGCATGAAGTGGCATACATAGGGAATGGGGATTGCATTGTGGGTGAAGAGTAAAAACAAGGGGGCTTTTTGTTTTCATTACAATTATGCAAGACCCCACAGCACTGCATTGGTCTTTTAAACAGGCAACACCAGCTTGACTGCTCCTGTGACTACCTCCGAATTCTTTCCTATTGATTTGTCACCACTGCTGGGATATCCCAGAACTGTGTTGCTGTGACCTCTGCTTTCACAGCCATAGGAACTTGAAAATCTTTTCAACTCATTGAAGTGCAGTTCCTTAGAAAGATGGAAAGGTTGTCATGTGATGAGGACAAAATATGCATTCAAATGCAAAACACTCCTTTCAGGAGAGAAATTTATTTTGTAATCCCTAATAATACCAGAGCATCTTTACATTTGTTTGCGCTGTCAAAATGTATTAATATATTACCATAATATTAATTTATTAACTAACTGTTTTTGGTTATGTTGCCAGTCTCTCTATGTTCTCCTCCTCTGCTTCTGAGCTGAATTGTTTGTAATTAAATGTTATAAATTGGAGGATAAAATAAGCTACCTGGAAAATTTTGATTTTCAGTTAATTCCTAGCCTTTTTGACATAGTAAAAATTAAATATAGTGCTCTTCCACAATGCTTTTAATAAAAGTTGTACATTACAGAATGATGTGGCACCATCTTCCAGTTTTCCTATTTTACTCACGAATTGCAAACGTATGGAATATTCTTTCTTCAGTTACCATTTATTTAATTACCAATCATTCCACCTAAAACTGGATTGCATTTCGTTGATATCCAGACCAATGTTGAAGAAAATACTTTGACAATACATAACGTGCTTTGTATGAAAATGGGCTTTCTTTTCATCTTCAATATATTAAAAGAAGTTACTATATGTGGATTAATGCTTTGGCTGGCATACCTCTTCTCTATCAATTGATTTTCTGGTATAACATCTTAGAACAGCTTTATTTTTTCATTTGTTATCTTTCCTTTGAGACTCATATGAGCTGTATGCTATTGTGAAATTCAGTACAAGTGAAGCATCTCTGAGAGATGAAGTTTGCAAGGTCATCGTTAAGCAATTGTTTTCCATTATGTTGTATGAAGAGATAGCTATTTGTAATATATCTGCGAGTATTGTACTACAACCAGAAAGTCTTTTGCAAAAAAATCCTTTACACAGAATTGTTAAAACACAAGGAAAGACCAAAATAAAATTCTATATTTTACTTTGCATAATTATACAAGGAAATATTATCAGAGGAAAATCACCAGAATACAGTATCTTTATGGAACTTTGTTGTGTGAAATGTCTAAATGTGGTTTAATCCATTAACAGCATTATTCAAGCTTACTCACTGATTAGATACTGCTGTGCAACACTACCACAGGAATCATGGAGCTCTCAGCAGACTTGAGGCAATACTTTGAGGTATCATATCTTTTTATACAATTAGATTTCCACTACATTTGTTAACAGAGAAAATGTTGAGTTGTTGGACGTTGGTGCCCATTTCTAGGCAGGACAGACTCATTTCCTCTTACAATATCTTCCAAACATTCCTTTCTGGAATAGTCTTTTTGACACTTGGTAAAGTTTGCAGTGTCATTAAAGCATAACAGCTAGAGTAGGCCTTTCATCCTCTTGAGCCAGGGTCAACCATTCAAATTGATTATTGATGATCTGTAATTCACTTCTATTTACCCAGCTGACTTTCATACTCCTTGATAACTCTGTCCACCTAACAAAAATCTATTTCAGTCTTTAAGGCTCAATTATTTTTGCATGTATAAGCTTTTGAGAAAGCTACCTCCTAATTTCTACCATCATTGGTGTGAAAGCATGCTTTTAATTCCTATCCTAGCTATAGTTTTCAGAATTTGCTCCCTTATTCATGGGGCCTCCATCTGAGGAATTAATTTATCTGTACCTAATATATTTGATTCTTTTAATATTTGAAACTGCTTAATTGAATTTTCCAAACAGTCCAAGTTAGTAACCAGTGCTCATAATTTGACTTTCTGAGTGTCATTCTGGTGAACTTGTGTTGTTGCTTATGTCCAAACTTTGGGTTCTTTCCAATAACATCCTTGTTTCCCAACCTCTTGCATTCTTTAAGACACCTTGTAAAGCCTATCTTATTGCCATTGGTCATTGACCTAATATCTCCTTATACGGATTGTCTTATAATACTTTGTCTTATAATTCTCCTGTGGAGGACCTTAATTGGGATATTATATTGCTTTAAATAAACCATATAAATGCAAGCTGTTGTATCCCCTGCTGGCCTCAATTTGTTTCTGCAACAAGTATTCATGATGATTCTACATTTCTGCATTTACTCCTCCTCTAAATCTATCTTTTGTTTCTTAACTTGTCCAGTTATCATTGCTTTAAGGCCTGCACCATGTTTCCTTTAGCAAGCACAGAGAATTCTGTAGTAACTCAACATCTGTATGGAGAGAGAAAGACTATGTTCCATTTTCTCATTTAATCTTTGCTGCCTTCTCCTCTGTCAATGAACTTCCCTTTTGGCTATTGCCTTTCTTTTCCTCTAAACTTGTAAGAATATAAGGCATCGGAGCATAACAAGGCCATTCAGCCTATTGGGTCTGTTCTGCCATTTAATGAGATCTGCCTCATTTGATTGTCCTAACTCCATTTTCATGCCTTTTCCTCAAGGCTGCTTGTGTTGTCTCTAGCGCATGTACTACATTAAATCCCCTGTAAACAGTTCCAGGGGACACAGGCTGAGGTGGGTGCAGTGTGGGAGATTGGAACCTGCGAAAAGAGATGCTGAGATTAGGATGGAGCACAATCAGAACCAAGGAGTTGGGGTAGGAGTGACTCAGGATTGGGAAAATTGTATTCGGGAGCTTGAAGGAGAACAGTGATTGTGCATGCATAGTGTCAGTAGACACTACTTTTCTCTTTTCTCTGAGATGGTACCCTCTGGTTCTGGACTCCCTACAAAGGGAAACAACCTCTCAGCATCTACCCTGTCAAGTCCTCAAAGAATCTTATATATTTCAATAAGATCACTTGTCAATCTTCTAAACCCCAATAAGTACAGCCCCAACCTAGTCAATGTCTTTACATGAAAATCCCTCCATCCTAGACCACCCCAACGAACCCCCTCTGCACTGTCTTTAACACCAACTTAAAGCATGCTACCTCTTTGGGTGCAATCTTAAAGGGGTCAGAACAACATGGGCTACAGCAAAATGTGGCAGAATTGTTTGGCAAGTCTGTCGAGGCCCATCTTGACATTGAGTTCATCTCACTCCATCCATGCTTCTCATAACCGTCATGGTGAGATTTTGATGAGGCAGCAGTGAGGTGTCAGTTGATGGGGATTACTGCTTGTTAAATGCATTGTTAAAGATATAACTTATATCATTAACATTCAGTCCCCTGTCTTACCAAACTTGCCAAACACAATACATGTTAGGAAAATTTGACAAAGAATCTAGAGTATGTACATGGCAGATTCACATTGCTACTTGCCCCAAATGACCTCCCTGTTGGAAATTGGGTGCCAACATCTCAAAGCACTCTGTCTCTGTCTCACTCACTCTCACATACACACACACCGACACATGTCCCAGCCTTAAGAACCTTTATGACATATCACAGATAAACTTATAGGATACTTCTGCATTTCAGTGCTATATCTTGGGTAGCCTCAAGAGCTGCATCATTGTAATACTGCGCTAAGATCACTTTGCACTCAGGGACATGAACCTTGCTCATGAACTAGACCAGACTGCATCTCTGGGTTCTTTGGTTGCTGTCATAGCATTCATGTACTCTGTGCTGGCCAACATGCTCACAGAAACAATGCCTTGAATTGCCTTGCCTTTTTTGTGTTTTGCCCCCTTAGCCACAGATAATACGCTGCTATACTTGCTGGCTTGTTGTGACATTTCGTGCTGACATAAGCTAGAAAATGTGTCATTGTTATCAATAGGCCTCAGTTAAATGAAGAGAGATAGCATTTGTTCAAAGGGTCCCGGCACAGCAAGTCAAGGGCAGCCTCTGATACCAATCCAGAGCCTGCTTGGGGTCATCAGAGACTGGGTTCTGTCCTCATAAAGGATAAGGAGCTGAATGACAGGCAGCATTTCACCCATTTTGACTCTTTCTACCCTACTTTGGGTGGCACAGCTATTACTGTTGGTGCAGATGAGGTGTACTGAACAAGTGAGCAGATGGTGTGCAGGATCAGTAGTGTCAAGATGGGTGGCAGCAAATGTAGAAGATGTTGCAGACAGTCGTGAGGGTGATAGATCATGAACCTTGGTGGGAAGTGGGTACTCTAGTAGAGATTAGTGTGTGTGAGAATATCCATAAGAACATAAGAACGTAGAACATAAGAACATAACATAAGAACTAGGAGCAGGAGTAGGCCATCTGGCCCTTCGAGCCCAATCTGCCATTCTGTATGGTCATAGCTGGTCTTTATGTGGCCTCAGCTCCACTTGCCCATTCTCTCACCATCACCTTGACTTCCTTTACTATTCAAAAAATTATCTCTCTTAACATTAAAATATTCAATGAGGAAGCCTCATTTACTTCACTCAGCATGAAATTCCACAGATTCACAACCCTCTGGGTGAAGAAGTTCCTTCTTAATTCAGTCCTAAATCTGCTCCCTCTAATTTTGAGGCTATGCCCTCTTGTCCTAGTTTCACCTGCCATGGAAACATCCTCTCTACTTCTATTTTATCTGCTCCCTTCAAAATTTCATATGTTTCTGTAAGATCCCCTCTCATTCTGCTAAATTCCATTGAATATAATCCTAGTCTACTCAGTTTCTCCTCGTAAGCCAACTCCCGCAACTCTGGAATCAACCTAGTGAACCTCCTCTGCACCTCCTCTAAGTGTCAGTATATCCTCTCTCAAGTAAGGAGACCAAAAATGCAAGCAGTACTCCAGGTGTGGCCTCACAAGCACCCTATATGGTTGCAACATAACCTCCCTGTTCTTAAACTCAATCTCTTTAGCAATGAAGAACAAAATTCCATTGTCTTCTTAATTACCTGTTGCACCTGCAGCCCAACCTTCTGTGATTTATGCACAAGGACACTCAAGTCCCTCTGCACAGCAGCATGCTGCAATGTTTTACCATTCAAACAATAGTCCTTTTTACTGTTATTTCAGTCAAAATGGATGACTTCACATTTATTAACATTATACTCCAACTGCCAGACCTTTGCCTATTCACTTAAACTATCTATGTCCCTCTGCAAAGTTTCACAGTCCTCTCTATACTTTGCTCTACCACTCACTCACTTCGTTACTCTCAGATTTAGGACTGAATTGAGAAGTAACATCTTCACACAGAAGGTTGTAAATCTGTGGAACTCCATTCCCAGTGAAATAGCTGAAGCTTCCACATTAAATATGGTGTCAGAGAGAAGACAGTAGCACTTATGCTGGTAAAGTGAAGAATGAGTTGATCTTATTCCTCAGTGCTGGGCATTCCACCAGATAGCTGTGACTACTTTAATCTGGGCTGGCACGGTCTAATGTTGTGGTCTCCACTGCTAATACTAGGGAAGAGAAAGTCCTGCTTTGGCACCATCCTGCAGAACAGGATGTCCAGGACCTTGCCTGCAAAGTAGGGCACTGACTACCATCTCCTCCATCTGCCACTTCCAGGGCAAATGTTAGTACTGTGCAGGGCAGTTCTGCACTGACCGTTTTTGTCTTGATATACAAGGTGTGTTTAAAGATGACGACAATTTCAAGGGATGCCAGTGTTTTGTGTGGCAAGTTATTTTGGGCACAGCGCATGGCAAAATTGAGCAGAAGTTGGATGTGAGAGATGCCATAGGATATGGTAGGCCATATTCCCTTTAACGTTTTCTCTGCTGCATAGACCTCCGAGATTGGTGAGCATCTGTGACTTCTTGAAGCAGAATCCATACATTGCCATGCCTCCTAGCACTGTGCAGCCAAATATTTGTCAAAGGTAATTAATGATGTGAGTTTGGGAAGACAGGGCAAGAAAATGATGAAAAGACTTCCACAAAACTCAATGCAACTCAGACCTAGCCTAAAAGATGTAAGATTTGAGCCCTCCAAATTTTACTAGTTTTGCTGAGGCCCGATATCAGTGACAAATGGGGGTCTGACTCTCGACACTGGTAATTTTCCTACCCCACCCCCTGGTCAGCTGTTGTACAGATAGCTGGCTTATTCCCAATACCGTAATAGACCCAAGGGAACTTTTCATTTGATTTCTAATAAATTGCCTTTAACTCCCCTTAATTGCTTGTTGCATTTAGCTCATCTGAACTTAATCCTACCTCTGGAAAAATGGTTGCACAGAGGGATGATGTTGGCACCTGACACACTGACCACCGGTCCAAATGTAGCCACCACCCTGGCTCTGCACTTGGGCCATGTCAGATTACAATTTTTTCAAATGCATACATCATGGACAGGACTATCAGTTTTGCACTGAGACTTTATTAAATGAAGTCTCATAAGTGAATCATGATATCATGAGAACCCAGAAACCTGAAAAAAATCTGTTATCTACACATTATTTCTGAGACTAACCTTGTCCTTCATACTGTAATTCCTTGGCTTTCTCTCAATCCTTTTAAAAAAGACCTGAATGTAATTGGAAATAGCAATTGATATTAAAATTACAAAAGATTTAAGGTTATTTTATGTAAGGTTTATTAAATACGGTACACAGTTCAAATTAAGAATATGTAGCTATTTTGTAGTGATAGTTTGCTGAGAGTACAGCCAGCTTTTCATTATTAATGAGGGTGCATTATTCATGACTGTTGTGAGAAATGTTGCACTGTAGATATACTTTACTTTTTGCCCTTTCATTGTGCTTCAACTCATTGATCCATTTGGTTAATCACTTAAATTATCTCCTGTTTAACAGTTTTATTGAATTTCTTCAATTAAAGCTTTGAAACATTTCAACTTACAATGATTTTTAGCACTTTGATCTTTATTGTGCTGGGGAAGCACAAAATCCGATTGCAGTGATTGTTAATGCTGATCAATCAGCATTCCAGTTCATTGCCCGATAAATTATTTAATCTTATTGTGTATAATTCCTGAGTTGCCAATAACAACTTACAGAAAAATACTTTCTTTTATTAACAGTTTTTAACCCATGGCATTGTGGCTGACTCTTAACTACCTTGTGAAATGTCCTAGAAAGTCTCATAGTTGGATCAAACCACTAGAGAAAGAATTGAACCAGAATAAAACCAGATGAACTACTAGACATTCGATGTACCAGTGGAAAAAACATTCAAAGGCATCCTTAGCCTTACAAAGTCCACCTCACTAACATCTGGAGACATCTATCAAAATTGTGGAAGTCATCTCACAAATTACTTGAGTGGTAGCCTGATACCCATATTTATAACATCATACCTTTAGAACAAATACCCACAATCTTCCATCACCATTCATAGATATGCCCTGTCCTACTGGAAAGTCAAAGCCATCTTGGTTGAAGCCACAATGTTCAGCAGGCAGGAGGCAATATTCCAGAGAATCTTCAACATTGTCCCTATGAAGTTTCAAGACATGGTTAAGTAAACCATTGAAAACCATTTAAAACCATAAGATAGAGGAGCAGAAGTATGTTTCAATGAGATCATAACGGATCTGATAATCCTCAAGTCCACTTCCCTGCCTTTTCCGCATAACCCTTGATTCCCTTACTGGTTAAATATTTATCTTTCTCAGCCTGGAAGATACTTAATGAATCAGCCTCAACTACCCTCTGTGTTAAAGAATTCCACAGATTCATAACCCTCAGAGAAGAAGTTCCTCCTCATCTCTTTTAAATATGTAACCTCTTCTTCTGAGATTATGCCTCTGTTCCTAAAATCTCCAAACAGGGGGAAAAAACCTTTCCACATCTATCTTGTCAAGCTCTTTAAGAATCTTGTATGTTTCAATAAAATTCCCTCTCATTTTTCTATATTCCAATGATGACCGACCCAATCTACTCAACTTCTCCTCATAAGGAAGGCCCTCCACACTAGGTATCAGCTAGTGAACTTTCTATGGACTGTCCACAGTGCCAGTATATTTTTCCTTCGATAAGAGGCACACAACTGTTCAGTGTTCCTGCTGTGGTGTGACTAGTGCTTTGTACAATTTTGCAAAATTTCCGTACTTTTATGTTCCAATCCTTTTGAAATAAATGTCAACATTTAATTTGCTTTTCTGATTACCCCATGAATAAAGACTCCCAAATCCCTCTCTTCTGCTTACTGTAATCTTTCTCCATTTAAATAATATTCAGCTTTTCTATTTTCATGCCAAGGTGCATAACCTCACATTTTATTCTATCTGTCAAGTTTTTGCACACTCGCTTAACCTACCCATATGCCTCTGTAGACTCTTTGTGTCATCTGCACTACTTGCCTTTCTACCTATTTTTGTGTTATCCACAAACTTGGCTGTAGTACGTTCACTTTTCTCATCTAAGTCAATAATATATAATGTAAGTAATTGTGGCCCCTTCATTAATCCCTGTGGCACACCACTAATGGCAGACTGTCAGCCTGAAAATGCCCCCTCATCCCAGCACTGTGTCTTCTATTATTAGCCACTGCTCTACCTGTGCTAATATACTTCCTCCATGATCAAGGGTACTATCAAGTAGTCCTATATATGACACTTTATGAAATGCCATCTGAATATCCAAATATATTACATCCCCTTTATCTATCCTGCTTGTTACTGCTCAAATACTTCTCCTTACTGGGTCAGGCATGATTTCCCCTTCATGAAACCATACTGACTTTACTTGATCATATTGCACATTTTCAAATGCTCCGCTATTACGTCCTTGAATATAACATTTTCCCAATACCAGCTAACTGACCTACAGATACCTTTTTTTATCTCCTTCCCTTTTTAAATAAAGCAGTTATCCAATATTTTGTGGCTTTTCCTGAATCTAAGGATTCATCGAAGGTTACTACCAATGCATCCACTATCTCTGTAGCTACTTCTTTAACATCTTAGGATGCACCCCATTAGACGCTCTGTAAATGGATGGTTCAGCTTCTCCATATTGGAAAGCAGAATGATGATACTTAATGCCGAAATGAAATAATACATGGGAGGCTTTTAAAGAGAGGTTGATTAGAGTGCAGGGTAGACATGTCCCTGAGGGATACAATGAGAGATTGAAATGGCAAAATTAGGGAATCACGGATGACAGGTGAAATTGTGAGAGTAGGTAAGAGGAAAAAGCATACAAAAAGTCGGCTAGACCTGAAAACAGATGAAGCATTGGAAGAATATCAGGAAAGCAGGACCAATCTGAAACAAGGAATGAAGAGGGCTAAAAGTGGTCATGAAATATCTTTAGCAAACAGGGTTAAGGAAAACCCCAAGGCCTTTTATTCATATGTAAGGAGCAAGAGGGTGTCTAGAGAAAGGGTTGGCCCACTCAAGGATAAAGGAGGAAAGTTATGTGTGGAGTCAGAAAGTGGGTGAGATTTTAATAAGTACTTTTCATTGGTATTCACCAAGGAGAGGGACATGATGAATGTTGAGGTTAGGGATAGACGTTTGATTAGATCAAGTCAGCATAAGGAGGGAGGAAGTGTTGGGTATTCAAAAAGACATTAAGGCGGACATGTCCCCAGGTCCAGATGGGACCTATCCCAGGTTACTGAGGGAAGCAAGAGAGGAAATAGCTGGAGCCTTAACAGATACCGTTGTATCATCCTTGAACACAGGTGAGGTCCTAGATGACTGGAGAGTTGCTCATATTGTCCCCTTGTTTAAGAAGAGTAGTAGGGTTAATCAAAGTAATTATAGACCAATGAACCTGACGTCAGTGGTAGGGAAGCTGCTGGAAAAGATACTGAGGGATAGGATATATTTAAATTTGGAAGAAAATGGGCTTATCAGTGATAGGCAGCATGGTTTTGTGCAGGGAAGGTCATGTCTTATTAACTTAATAGAATTGTTTGAGGAACTGACAAAGTTGATTGATCAGTGAAGGGCTGTAGATGTCATATACATGGACTTCAGTAAGGCGTTTGATAAGGTTCCCCATGGTAGCCTGATGGTGAAGTCGCAGGGGATCCAGGGTATACTAGTTAGATGGATTGAGAACTGGCTGGGCAGAGGAGACAGTAGTAGTATTTGATTGGAGTTTCTCAAAATGGGGACCTGTGACCAGTGGTGTTCCACAGGGATCTGTGTTGGGACCACTGTTGCTTGTGATGTACATAAATGATCTGGAGAAAGATATAGGTGGTCTTATTAGCAAGTTTGCAGATGACACTAGGATTGGTGGAGCAGCAGATAGTGAAGGGAACTGTCAGAGAATGCAGCAGAATTTAGATAGATTGGAGAGTTGGGTGGAGAAATGGCAGATGGAGTTCAATCCAGGCAAATGCGAGGTGACGCATTTTGGAAGATCCTATTCAAGAGTGAACTGTACGGTAGATGGAAAAGCCATGGGGAAAATTGATGTACAGAGAGATCTGGGTGTTCAGATCCATTGCACCCTGAAGGTGACAACGCAGATCAATAGAGTGGTCACGAAGGCATATGGTATGCTTTCCTTCACCGGACAGGGTATTCACCAACATATTCCACCCTGACCTTAAATTTACCTGGACCATCTCTGACACCTCCCTCCCCTTTCTGGACCTCTCCATCTCCATTAATGACGACCGACTTGACAGACATTTTTTACAAACCCACCGACTCCCACAGCTACCTGGATTACACCTCTTCCCACCCTACCTCTTGCAAAAATGCCATCCCGTATTCCCAATTCCTCCGCCTCCGCCGTATCTGCTCCCAGGAGGACCACTTCCACCACAGAACACACCAGATGGCCTCCTTCTTTAGAGACCGCAATTTCCCTTCCCTCGTGGTTAAAGATGCCCTCCAACGCATGTCGTCCACATCCCGCACCTCCGCCCTTAGACCCCACCCCTCCAACCGTAACAAGGACAGAACGCCCCTGGTGCTCACCTTCCACCCTACCAACCTTTGCATAAACCAAATCATCCACCGACATTTCCGCCACATCCAAAAAGACCTCACCACCAGGGATATATTTCCCTCCCCACCCCTTTCCGCCTTCTGCAAAGACTGTTCCCTTGGTGACTACCTGGTCAGGTCCATGCACCCCCCTACAACCCACCCTCCCATCCTGGCATCTTCCCCTGCCACCGCAGGAACTGCAAAACCTGTGCCCACACCTCCTCCCTCACCTCCATCCAAGGCCCTAAAGGAGCCTTCCACATCCATCAAAGTTTTACCTGCACATCCACTAATATCATTTATCACATCCGTTGCGGTCTCCTCTACATTGGGGAGACTGAACACCCCCTAGCAGAGCGCTTTAGGTAACATCTCTGGGACACCTGCACCAATCAACCACACCGCCCTGTGGCCCAACATTTCAACTCCCCCTCCCACTCTGCCGAGGACATGGAGGGCCTGGGCCTCCTTCACCGCTGCTCCCTCACCACCAGACGCCTGGAGGAAGAACGCCTCATCTTCCGCCTCGGAACACTTCAACCCCAGGGCATCAATGTGGACTTCACCAGTTTTCTCATTTCCCCTTCCCCCACCTCACCCTAGTTCCAAATTTCCAGCTCAGCACTGTCCCCATGACTTGTCCTACCTGTCTATCTTCTTTTCCACCTATCCACTCCACCCTCCTCCCTGACCTATCACCTTCATCCCCTCCCACACTCACCTATTTTACTCCATGCTACTTTCTCCCCATCTCCACCCTCCTCTAACTTATCTCTCCACGCTTCAGGCTCTCTGCCTTTATTCCTGATGAAGGGCTTTTGCCCGAAATGTTGATTTTCCTGCTCCTCGGATGCTGCCTGAACTGCTGTGCTCTTCCAGCACCACTAATCCAAAAATATTGAGTATAAGAGTTGGTAGGTCTTTGTTACAGTTGTAGACTTTGGTTTGGCCACACTTGGAATACTGCATATAGTTCTGGTCACCACATTACCAAAAGGATGTAGATGCTTTAGAGATGATGCAGAGGAGTTTCGCCAGAATATTGCCTGATATGGAGAGCGCTAGCTATGAAGAGAGGTTGAGAAGATTAGGATTATTTTTATTAGAAAGATGGAAGTTGAGGGGGAACCTGATTGAGGTCTACAAAATCATGAGAGGTATAGACAGGGTGAATAGCAAGAAGCTTTTTCCCAGAGTGGAGAACTCAGTCACTCGAGGTCACGATTTCAAGGTGAGAGGGGAAAAATTTATGCATCGAAAGTTCTTTATGCAGAGGGTCGTGGATGCCTGGAACGCGTTGCCAGCGGAGGTGATAGAGGCGGGCACGATGGTGTCATTTAATTTGTATCCAGACAGATACAGGAATGGGTAAGGAGCAGAGGGATTCCGATCTGTAGAAAATAGGCAGAAGGTTCAGATAGAGAATCTGGATTAGTGCAAGCTTGGAGGGCTGAAGGGCCTGTTCCTGTGCTGTAATTTTCTTTGTTCTTTGAAATGGCCCCTGCGCTTGCACAGACAGAGCCCAAGACATAACCTGGTTGTGACAAGCTGGAAGAACTGTCTGAGTGCCCATGTGTCCCTGATTCATCAGGTAGAGGCAAGGGAGCCATGGAGGCTGGGGAAGAAGGGTCTGGAGAGTAGGTCTCCTCAGCTACCACTCCTTCGATGCCTGGCCATCTCTAGTTATTTGGAGGAGGCTTGTGGGACTCATCCAGTCTCTTAATTGGCCTTTCAATGACCTCAGTTTGCCTCAGGCTGATGAATCATCTGAAATCTTTCCTGATTTGGAGATGCTGGTGTTGGACTGGGGTGTACAAAGTTAAAAATCACACACCAGGTTATAGTCCAACAGGTTTAATTGGAAGCACACTAGCTTTCGGAGCGACGCTCCTTCATCAAGTGATTGTCACCTGATGAAGGAGCGTCGTTCCGAAAGCTAGTGTGATTCCAATTAAACCTGTTGGACTATAACCTGGTGTTGTGAAATCTTTCCTGTCACTGATAAAATGCCAATCTCACCTCCTGCATCCCCCTATTGTGCACACAAGCACAAACTCATTCGGGGAACCATACAATAATTTCTTAAGGTTCTTTTTGGAAAATCTGAAGTAGCTTCTCCATTAACGTTCAGATAAGCTGTGCACAAAACCAACATTAAGTAAATATTCTGGATGTTTCTGTTTTTAAGTAACAGGACAATGGCTCAAGAGAACAGGCAAATATCACCTTCCGGATTTTGCTATTATCTTGCTTTTTAAAAGTACAATGAAAGATGCTTTTGAAAAAATTAATGTTACCTAACCTTCATGATTTCCTTTCTCTCCCCATTCAATTGAGAATGCAGTGACTCTGCTGGGTGCCGGCACTGGATAGTTTTGAGTTCATTGAGGAACACTGTGTATGTGGGCTACATGAATTGATGTTTTTTCTTTGACAGACAATGTTAGGTCATTATTCATTAAGCAACCAATTCATTAAATTTGAATCATAACTGTGTATTTCCAGCATTTTCTCTTGTTATATCTTAGAATTTATAGTTCTTTTGCTATTATGTATTGCATTTCTAGACAAAATTAATTATATCAATTGTATATATTTCGTTATTTCTTACTATAAATATACTGTAATTTATTTTCAACTATTGCAACTATAATTCATAACATTTTAAAATTAAGACGTTTTACATTCTGTCACAGACAGAGTGTGTCTTCTCACTGCAGGTGATAAACTTACTTTGGATGGAAAAGTGTGTGTCTTTTCTTATCCTTGGCGTGTGTATCACAATTAAATAATTCAGCAACAAACATTATTTTAAAACTAAAGAAGGTTATTTATTCCCCCATACTTACCCTGGATTATCACAGTGCCACACACATGCATTTAAAGATAAAGGTATAACAATTTTTAATGCAGTCTCTGATTATGATCTTTGTTCCCCCATGTGACAAGCCTCTAGTTTATTGAATGGATGCAATGCTTTAATGTTAAAGTGTGGATCACATAAGTGAAGTATTTACTGTAGATTGTGAGGCTTCTTAAAATCAAATTTCTTGAAGGTTGATTATTAGATGAACACTGAAATTGGAAAGGTTAAGTACTTTGGATGTTTGATGATTTGCTAAGAATTTTTAAGTCCAGTTCTCAGAATGGCTGACAATTGATGGTTCTGTTGGGCTTGAAATAATAGGAATGCAGTTCCCACAATAACTTTGATCACTTGACTTCTGGGGTTTGCACTTCTCAGGGCAACTGGGTGTAAGTGGGGTGAGAATGGCCATTGTGATACTATGGGAAGTTGTTGGTAGCTATTGAGTTTTAATCTTTTTTTTGTCTAGAAAACATGGAGACAGACTGTCTGGAAACTTCAAGCTTAATACTGTAGTTGTTTGGCCATTCCTAACAATGAAATGTGTGAATTTTACACAGGTTAAGAGGTTTCGTCACCTCTTTAATTAAGTATTTGCCAGAGACTTGATACTGTCTGTAGTCCAAATGCCAAAAGTCATAGGATTTGCAGTAAACATCTTAATAGCTTGTTTGTGTCAAGTATTGTCTGAAATTGCTTGTACTGGGCATGACAACTCAGTGTTTAGATATTATGCAGCTAACAATAAGTAGTTTGTTATAATCTTTAATTCTGGCATTTCTTTTATAATGACTTTCTACCTTCGTTCTTCCTTTTAATTCTTGCACGTCTCCAAGTACAAGATTTGTCATAGATTGCCCATGATGTTATTAGTCTGGATTTGGCTGTTGGCATTAATATTTGAAAGGAGGTTACTTTTGGTAACTTTAATTATGGTAATTTCAAATAAATTTGGATTTCTATTCATATATAAAAAAAACACTTTGTATATTTTTGCATTATATAAAATCAAGCAGTGAGTGAGTTACAAAACTTGCTATAGTAAGTGAACTCCTCTATTTTTTTATCCTATATCTTTCAAAATTGCATGAGAGGATAAATATGCAGCTTAAATGTCAACGTTAATATTTCAGATTCATAATGAAAAGTTTTCTTTCCAGAAATATCAAAAAGGTGTCAATTTTTTTGGTATAGAGATCTAAGCAATGTTTTATGATATCTACTACAAATTTTACTGCCAGTAATTACATTTTCTGAAATAACATAAACTCTCAGAGGTATACAGAATAATATTGTCACATCTTGTGTGTAGCACACTGAATTAATATATTGCAAAAAACTCTATTTATTCATGCGCCTCAAAGTTGCTGCATGTTGTACCATATGTGTCATTGAACACAGTAGCTTTGTAACCTATCCTATCCTTGATGATCTATTAATACAACACAGTGGAAACTAAACATCAAAGATTTAACAATTCAAATATCTTTTTCTGAGAATACTAACTAATCCTCTGTGATTGCTGATGGGTCATCACAGGTTTGGATACAATTTTTGGGTATTTGACTATTAGGAGGAATTCACTTTCAGGCAGTTATATAGCAGCAGTGTATATAAGAGCATCCTAAGGTTAATAATTGCCCAGTGAAGATTCCATGGTTTGGCAGCTGTTTGTAAATTTCTAACAACTGTCCTTGGGGACATGCTGGGAAATGACTGTTTTATTTTATTTTAAATGCTTTCCACATTCTTTCAACACAATGGATATAAGTAAGATTCAAAACATTTTGGAAAGCTATCTATGCATTTCAGTTTAAACTCTCTGAAGTTTTCATTCCTTTTTGCAAATTGTGAACACATGTTTTGGGAACTGTGCTACATTTGAAGTTCACATTTTGTTTGAGAATGCTGCTTCTTGGTCTTTGTTGTACTGACATCTGCGGTCACTGTCTTCATTTCCTTTCCTCAAGAATATTTCACCTTTTATTTCATTGGTGAGTACTTCCTTCATACTTGTTGTCATTGCCTAACACAGAACAATGTTATCACTCAACAGTCCTTCGCAGGTGATCACATTGGTGATACATGAGCACATTTTAATAGAAAATTAATGGATAATATTTATAAAATCATGTTGAGGCAATTGAAAGATTTTGTTTTTGCTCCTAAATAGAAACAGTACGTTAAGTAAAACAACAAAAGAGAGGTGGTGGATTCATAATCCAGAAACCCAGGCTCTAGAATCATGGGTTTGAACTCTTCATGGTAGGTGGTGAAATTTGAATTTTGTTAATAAATCTGGAATTAAAAGCCAGTACAGTGGTAACCATGAGGCCATTGTCAATTATCACAAAAAAACTCATCTAGTTCAGTCATGCCCATGAGGAAAGAAAATCACTGCCTTTACTGGATCTGGACTCCATATCCATTGCAATGTCAATAATTCTTATATGCCTAGCAAACCATTCAGCTGTGTCAAATGTCAACAAATCCTAAAGAAAGGAATGAAATTGGACAGACACTTGACATTGATCTTGGCATGGGAAACAACAATGGTGAAACCAGCCCTGTTCACTTTGCAAAGTCCTGCTTATTAACCTCTGACTTGTGGCCAAATTGGGAGAGCTGTCCCACAAACTCATCAAGTCACAGTGTGACATAATCATGTTCATGGAATCAGATTCCACCATCACCACTTCTATGTATTTTCCATCCTATCTGCAGGACAGATTCACCAGAGCTGGTGGCACAATGGTACACAGTCAGGAGAGAATTTGCTTTGGGACTTCTTAAGATTGACACTGAACCTCATTGAGTGTCATGAGTTCAGGTCAAATATGGGCAAGGAACCTCAGTGTTAATTTCCCGCCTGTGGAAGGAGGATGAAATGTGGCAAATACAGAAAGTACTGTGGATGTTGGAATACAGTGCCTCTCACCAAGAGTGTCACTACTATTGACTGAGCTGGCCAAGTCATAAAGGATATAAGTGATAGACTGGGTCTCTGGCAAGAAGGAAAAATTTACTTGACCTTGTCCTTGCCAATCTATCTGCCCCAGATGCATCATCCATGACAGTATTAATTGGGGTAACATCCACAAGGTCCTTGAGGACTCATAGATGCATCTTCATGTTGAAGATACTTTCAACATGTTATGTAGCATTATCACTGTACTAAATGGGATAGATTTCAAACAGAGCATCCATGAGGAATTGTAGGCCAGTAGCAGCAGTATTATATTCAACCACAAGCTGTAATTTCATAGCCTGGCTAAATGCCACTAAACGAATATCATTAAGCAATGAAGGTTCAATGAAGAGAGCAGGAGGACATGCCAAGAGCAGCACCAAGCACATCTAAAAATATATTAATCCAATGAAGCTGCAACATAGAACTACTTACATGCAAAAAGCGGAAGCTACATGCAACATACAGAGCTAAACAATCCCACAATCAGTGGATTAGATCTAAGCTCTATGGTTGTGCTGTATTCAGCATTAAATGGTGGTGGACAATTCAATGACTGACTGGAGGAGGTTTCATAGTTAGCCCCATTTTAACAATGGAAAAGCCCAGTATATCAATTTAAAGGAAAGACTAAAGCATCCATCTTCAGCCAGAGGTGCTGAGTAGATGATCCATCTCAGCCTATTCCTATGCTCCCCAGCTCCATAGATGCCAGATATCAGTCTTCAGCCAATTCAATTTACTCCACATGATATCAAGAAATGGCTGAAGGCTTTGGACACTGCAAAGGCTGGGGTTCCCAACAACATTCTTGAACTGTACTTTTGCTTCAGAACTAGCCATGTCCTTCACCATTTCAGCCGAGATTAAATGGCAGACCAGGTTCGAAAGGCTAAATAGTCTAATTTTGCTGCTAGATCTTATTGTCTTGTAGTCAAACTGTTTCAGTAAAATTACAACACCAGAATCTAGTTGGAGGTCCAGATACTGGAGTGGAGCAGCTGAAGGCCAGAACGGAGTGGTCGGAAGCCTGGGTCAGGGTGGAGCAGAGTGGCTGGAAGGCTGAGCAGTACGGAGACGGTTATTGGACTGGAGACTGGCACAGGCAGTCAGCAGCTAGTGATTGTGGAAGCCCCTGCACTGATCTAATGCAATATAATATATATGACTGTAACATTTATCCTTTTAACTATTTCTTATTTGCTAACTGATACTATGTATATACTACTAGGTAATGTAACTTTTGTTTCACTCTATTTCAGTATCTGTATCTAAGATTTGTACCTAGGTACGTTGTCATCCCTGACAGTGCTTAGGTACATTGTAAACTTTTCACTGTACTCCTTACTTGAACACATGACAAAAACCTAATTCTAAATCTATTTTGGCAAAGGCCAAAATTGGTCTGGTGTGCCCTGTGTAAGTCCAACCCACCAAAATCCTTGACAGTGTAATGTTGATCATCAGCAAAGTGATAGAGAAGGTCATCAGCATGCTATCAAGTGGCATTTGCTCACCGAAGCTCAGTTTGGATTCAGTCTGGATCACTCAGCTCCTGACATTAATATAGCCTTTGTCCAAATATAAAGAAAATAGCTGAAGTTGAGGTGAGGTGAGTGACTTTCCTTGCTATCAAGGCAAGTCTGAGAGTGGCATCAAGTAGCCCTAACAATCCTGGAGTCAGTGGTATTCAGGAGAAAGAACTCTCTAATGGCTTGAGTCATGCGTAGCACAAACCACGTTAATTGTGATTGTTGAAAGCCAATGATATCAGTCCCAGGACATTATTAGAAGAGTTCCTTACGACAGTGTCCAGACTCAATCGTCTGCAGCTACTGCATCAATTACCTTACCCTCAACATAAGGTCAGAAGTGGGGATGCTCATTGACTATCATGCATTGTTCAGAACTATTTTCCTCTCTTCAGTCACTGGAGACATCCATGACCAAACGCTGTAAGAATTGACAATATCCAGGCTTTAGCTCATTAGTGGTAAGTACATATGCATCACACAATTGCCAGGAATTGAGAATCTAACCATCATCTGTTGACATTTGATGGCACTACCGATGTTGAATCTCCCACTTTTACCATCCTGAGGGTTAACATTAATTAATTGTTATTAATTGGCATTTATATGGCCAGTCCAAAAAATTAATTGGACTGGCCATATAAATGCTATGACAGCAACAGCAGGTCATAGGCTAGGAATTCTGTGGTGGCTAATTCACCTCTTGTCTCCCCATTGCCTGTCCACCATAAACAAGGCATTGTCAGGAGCATGATAGAATTCTCTCTACTTGCCTGGATGAGTACAGCTCCAACATCACTCAGGGTAACACAGCCAATGGGTGAAATCACTCCCGTCACTTGTTAAAATATTGCCCAATACATCTGTAATTGCGACAGAGAACAATAATAGTTTTGAGTCTGTTTGGCTGCAGCAAGATTGCGAGAAAATGTCAGATATAAAAATCAGTTAGTTTTGATGCTTTTTCGAAAGAGTCAGCATGAAATTCTGTGAGCTTGGAAAATGATAAGACATCATGCTGCCACAGTCTTGGCTCAATTGCTTTACTGTTAAGATAGTGGCTTTAAAGATTGGTGCCTCAGCTATCCTTGTTTCATTATGTTGGCTATAAACACTAGGTGTTTCAACTTCCTTTGAATCTCAACAGCACTGTGCACTGGGGCATTTGCCCACTGTTGTGTGCTGTTTATCTGCTTTTGCATGTGTAGTAGTGCTCTGAATTTCAGAAGAAGCTAGGGCTTTGATTGTAACATGATCAGTTGATGCATTATTGTTACAAATGATTTTCTACCAATGTGAGTTACTGATGGAGTCACAATTTACATTATGGCATTAAGTGCTGTCACAGATCACACTTGCAATGTAGTAATCTCAAGGGTAAAATTTAACTTAATAGAACACATTATGACATAACATTGAATCATCAGCTTGATTTGATAGTTCATTTATTGTGAGATTGATGTAGATTTGAGCGTATATTCGTCCAAATCTAATGTATGCATTATAAGCAAAAAAGGTACAGCTCAGAGCTTGATTATGCCTATGTATTAAGCACACAAATTTATTAGAAAGTTTGACAATGGCCTCACTTTTAGCACAGCTTACCAAGGCAAATTGGGCAGTTGTGTGGCAAAAATATGAAAATGAGAATTACTTTCCCATTCTCATGGATCAACTGGGCATCATGTGAACACAGAAGCAAATGACTACTCATGCTGAAAATCTGAAATAAAAATGTTAAATTCTAGAAATATTCACCTGATCAAGAAGCATCAATGGACAGAGAAACAAGTAATGTTTCAGGTCAAAGATTTTCAACAGATTTGGCCACCATCTTAACGTGAGAGTTAAAGCTCGTAGCAAAAAAAAAGTTTGGCAGTATGTCTCATTACTAAAGACTCTTTCCCCGTTGGGAAGGGAGAATCGAACACTTAGGCTGGGAACTCTCTTTTTTTTCCCCTGAGTGTGGGGCAGGCATCTTTAAGAATGAAGCAATCTCTCACTACACCAGCAAGGTGCAGGTGAAAGAAGCAGATCAAAGTCCAGTCACTTAAGAGGTGACCTCATGGACTTCTTGACAAATCAGTTCTTGGAATTGTGAATTCGTACCTCACCTGAAACTGCCAGCCACAAACAACCACTGTAATGAGGATGGTAGCTTTGAAGGCCCTGGCGGCAAGTTGATTAGCAGAATCTTGAGCTATTGGACAGGTATAGGGCCAGAAAGTGACTTTCAGTGGCTACCCTCCAACATTCCATTTGTGTGCCAGATTACCCTCAGATTGAGGAAAATAGAGGCCTTCGCCCTCAATCTGGCAGGCAGGCAGCCCTGTTGTTGCACTTTTCTCACCTGCTGGGACCTAAATTAATAGGGATGGTGGTGTAAAGAGGCCCTTAGGTGTTGTTAATTGACCACTAAAGGCCTTAATTAATGGGAAAGTCAAGCATGAACCCTTGTACTCAGAACTTAATTCCTGAAGTGGCAGGACAGGGACAGTAAGTTTTCTGGTCCAAGCTGTCCTTTCATTTGCCACCTTCCTGCCACTTCTAGAGAGGGGAAAAGTCTGACATAATCAAATTTAATCTTTTCAACACTCCAAGGTGGATACCTGTATCTTAAGGTGGTCCCCGTAGCTTATATGGACAACCATTTGAGATTTGAGCAAAACTAAAGAGGTTATGAATGCAGAATACTATTTTGTGTACCTGGTCACATCCTCTAGATAGGTTGCAGTGCTGACGTTGTGTGTCTTAAGTTTGTGAAATGCAAAGTCATAGAAACGACTATAGCTGTAGCTGTGCTTATAAAAATGCATGATTGATATTTTTATGCAACTGCCTCCTAAAACTGCTTAAGAGACAAAAAATCTGCAGATACTGGAATCCAAAGTAGACAAGCAGGAGGCTGGAAGAACACAGCAAGCCAGGCAGCATCAAGAGGTAGAGAAGTAGATGTTTTCGGGTGTAACCGTTCTTCAGGACTGGGGGTGGGTGTAGGGAGAACTGCAGATAAAGGGGGTGTTGGTGGCAATGTGGTGAAGTGGGGATAGGTGAAGACAGGTAGAGGATACGACCAGGTTGGTCAGTGGGAGGAATGAATCCGGTTGGTGGCAGGGAGGAGTGGAAGGGAGTCAGGGGATGGGAAGGGAGGTTATTTGAAATTGGAGAACTCAACATTGAGTCCTCATAGCCCGGAGGACTCAACATTGAGTTCTTCAATTCAAATAACTTCCCTTCCCATCACCCGACTCTCCTCCCAGCCCCTCCCTCTCCCTTCTACTCCTCCCTGCTACTGACTGGATTTATTCCTTCCATTGACCAACCAGATTGTATCCTCTGCCTGTCTTCACCTATCCCCACTTTACCACCCTGCCCCGGCCACTCCCTTTATCTGTAGCTCCCCCTACACTCACCCTCAGCCCTGAAGAAAGGTTACACCTGAAACATCGCCTTCTCTACCTCTTGGTGCTGCCTGGCTTGCTGTGTTCCTAAAATAGCTTATCTCAGCAATTGGCTTTGAACTAGTGATGATGCAACTAGTATTTGGTTTTGGCTGTTTCCGTAAAACTATTTTTAGAATGAAATTTTAAAAATGCTAGCAGTGGTAAGGAAGAACTGGATAGCACCAGAAATTAGATTTAGAATGTTCTCGGAAACTGGTTTCCACGTCTTAGTCTTAATCATTTTAAGTTGTGTTCAATTGATCTTAAATGATGCTTAACATCTACAAACGTAGCTTTGTTGCGAATCAGATTAAGAGTGCACTTCATTATTTCCCAGGACGATTGGATTGTAAAACATTATTCTGTCTGTGGGAAATACACTAAAGCTGTAGTATGCCAGCAGAATTACAACTCATATAGGAAAGTACTGCTGTTAAATAAAACCATTAGAATCATTTATCAATATGTATGTTACCAAGCCCAGATCAAAAACCAGTGAATAAATAACTGGGATGATGGCCTTCAGTAATTCAGAAGGATGATACAGTCTCTTACTGGCACAGGCTCAGCTTTTAACAAGGTATTCAAATAACATGAATATAATTTGCTGAAGAATATTTTCTTTGGGAGGAGATCTAATAGAGTTATTCAAAATCATGAGGATTCTGGACACAGTAGGAAGAGGGAGATTCAGAATCACAGAATTGTTATGATGCTGTAGAAGGCCACTGCCTGCATCAGCTCTCCGAATAAGCATTGTAACCGAATGCTATTCTTTGCCCTTTCCCCATAACCGTACACGTTATCTGTTCATATATAAACATCTACTGCCAATTGAATGCCTCAGTTGAACCTACCTCCACTGTATTTCCAAGCAGTGCATTGCAGATCTGAACCAATTGATGTTCATACTGGACCGGTCAGATTACAGAGTGAAGCCTGGCTTGATAGTCCATAAGTTTTATTTTTGCAGTTTGGATACTGTGTTGGCAGGAGACTGCCAAGATACTTATAACAAAAAAAGAAAGTTTACTCCACGCTAAAAGGAAATAATCACAAAATGTTTTACATTAATATAAACATTATTTGAATCGGACTCAGTACAAATATCAACAATGAATCCCCCAACAACAACCTGAGTTTGACAACATCTGTGGAGAGAAATCAGAGTTAACATTGCAGGTCCAGTGGCCTTTTGACTGGACCTAAAATGTTAACTCTGATTTCTGTCCACAAATGCTGCCAGACCTGCGGAATGTTTACACAGTTTCTGTTTTTGATTCTGATTTTCTGCATCCACAGTTCTTCAGGGTTGTTTTTCTTTAACAACCTGAATTTGTTTATGATACCATTCCATTTTGAAAGATTGTGGCTTGACTGTATTATGTGATTTTTTTTCCCCCCTGAAGATAACCCATTGTTCAGCTATAGTTCTATTGTCAATTCTTCACTCCAAGCTATCTGGTCCAACTCTTATTACTCTATTGAAGTTGATTCCCTGTCAACTCCCTCTACCTTACCCACCCTCTCCCCCTCCCCCTCCTCCCCCTCCACCCTTCCTCCCCATCCGCCACAGTTAATTATTCTTACTCTAATTCTTACTCTAGATTAGTCGCTATCCTTCTCCATCATTATCCTTAACCCTATGATATGATGATCACTGTCCCCTAAATAGCCCTGCAATGATGTTGATATACTTAGCCCACCACACTCCCAAGAACCAGGTTTAGCAATGCCTACTTTCTTGTTGGACTGTACATGCACTACCTTTGAAAATTCTCCTGAACACAGTCTGACTATGCTTGCCCCTGCATTCTTTCAACACTACCACGATGTATATTTGGGTAATTAAAGTTCCCCATTGTAACTACTCCAATAATACTTGAACTTTCCTGTAATTTCCTTACAGGTTTATTCAATTACATCCTTCTCACTCATTGGTGATTTGTATACACCAAATTGTGCAATACAATTGCATCACTCTTGTTTCTTAGACCAGTAAAATTGATTCTGTTCTTGTATTTTCTGAGACATCCACTTTGTCCAGCATGGAAATGCCCTCCTTAACTAATGTCATCATCACTCCCTTTTTTCTTGTATCTTTCCTGAACACCCTGAAACATCCCCCTTATGAAAGGACTGAGAAAGCATGGCAAAGATTTAAAGTAATTAGTAAAAGAAGTAAAAGTGATATGCAAAAAGCATTTTCACACAAGTTAGGATCTGGAGTGCAATGCCTGTCAGTGTGATAGAGGGACTTTAATTGATGCATTCAAAGGGAATTAGACTGTTCCTTTTCAAGTGTCAATGTGCAGAGTTACAAGTAGAAATCCAGAGAATGGCATTCAGTGAAATACTCATTTGGCCTCCTGCTCTGGAATAATACTGTATTTCTGTGAAGAATAGGGAATATGACTTTTGTTTTACTTTATGTATCTATGTATATGACTAAAATGGCTTTATAGGATGGCACTACTGTGTTGATTTTGTTCAGAAAGTTGGTACTGACACCTGGGAAATCTATATCCTTGACAGAGAGTGATGTACCTTCAACTAGGAGTTTTCAAATCCCAATCCAAGTAAGATGAAAGTGTTTGTGATCACAGCATTCATATCCAAGTGAAGCAGAATTTTTCTGACTCAAGTTAGAGTGAGAGGCGACCTCTTCGCCTCCTCCCACGGTAGCTGCATCTCTATATTTAGACTTATCAGTCAACTTGTGAAGTAAAAAGTAAAATATCCTTTACAGGTTAGAAGATTTGATAGATCAATGGAGTTGTAAATCACACTGGGCTAGTTCAATTGTAGAGGCACAGCATCTGAAGACATTTTTCTTTTAACTTACAAGGGAGATCGAAGGTTCTATTCGAAAGAAAGTAGCTTGGCACCACTACCTTGTGAAACAGCATGTTGATATTGCATATTGGTGATGCATGTGGCAGCTTTCAAATCAACTCTGGTTCAAAAGCGTTGCTACTTTAACTTAAACTTGTGTTCAGTGCAGATTACAGGCTTGAAAACACTTGTAGTACTAACAAGTTTTGAGAAGTTTTGTAGCTCAGGTTGAGGTTCTGGATGTAGGTTTGCTCGCTGAGCTGGAAGGTTCATTTTCAGGCATTTTGTCACCATACTAGGTAACAACAGTGAGCCTCCGGATGAAACACTAATGGTATGGCCCGTTTTCTATTTGTGTTTAGGTTTCCTTGGGTTGGTGATGTAATTTCCTGTGGTGATATCATTTCCTATTCTTTTCCTCAGGGAGTGGCAAATGGGATCCAAGTCAATGTGTTTGTTGAATGTGTTTCGGTTGGAATGCCACATTTCTAGGAATTCTCGTGCGTGTTTCTGTTTGGCTTGACCTAGGATGGATGTGCTGTCCCAAACAAAATGGTGTCCTTCCTCATCTGTATGTAGAGATACTAATGAGAGTGGGTCATGTCTTTTTGTGGCTAGTTGATGTTCATGTATTCTGGTGGCTAGTTTTTTTGCCTGTTGGTCCAATGTCGTGATTGTTACAGTTCTTGCAAGGTATTTTGTAAATATTAATTTTGCTTGCTGTCCGTATAGGGTCTTTCAAGTTCATTAGTTGCTGTTTTAGTGTGTTGGTTGATTTGTGGACTAACATGATGCCAAAAGGTCTGAGTAGTCTGGCAGTCACTTCCGAGATGTCGTTGATGTAGGGGAGAGTGGCTAGGGTTTCCGGAGGTGTTTTGTCTGCTTGTCAGGGGTTGTTGCTGGGAAATCGGTGGACTGTGTTCATTGAGTACCCGTTCTTTTTGAATACATTGTATAGGTGATTTTCCTCTGCTCGTCATAGTTCCTCTGTGCAGCAGTGTGTGGTGGCTTGTTGAAATAATGTTCTAATGCTGCTTCATTTGTGGATGTTGAGATAATTGCTTTTGTAGTTCAGTATTTGGTCCGTATATGTTGTTTTCCTGTCGACACTGGTTTGAAGTTCCCCATTGGCTGTTCGCTCCTGTGATATGTAGGAATGGCAGTTTGTTGTTGTTTTTCTCCTCCTTAGTGGAATTTATGCCAGTAAGGGTATTATTGATGGTCTTGAAGGTTTCCTCTAATTTGTTTCCTTGAATCCTGTAATTTCCTTTAATTCCTCACATCGAGACTTCTAGTATACCTCTGTAGCAAAGAATGGAGGTAAGTGATATCATTTAAATTTTTATGCGGATGACTTGGTATTGAGTGTACATGTGTATAGATTCATGAGCAGATCTTCCTAAAGTAGCCAATTTATCTGATTTTATCTTTCAACATATATTTTGAAACCGCTCCTATTAGTATAATAGACACATAGAAGCATTCCATTTGTAAATTAAGAAGCACTCAAAAACAACAATTTGCAATCATATTGAAATTATGTTGGAAATGTTTTTTTTTCAAATAAAAGTCTCAACCTTTAGGTTGGAGATGCTGGTTGTACCCATTGTAACCTTTAAAAAAAACCCTCATTTACAAAAGCCAAATGGCTTCTAAATTTGTTGGTAAATTCAGTCAAAATGATGTAATACCCAGAGCTTCTATTGAAAAGAATTTATTCTAAAATGGCATCTAGCCTAATTTTCCATTTCACATCAGTACTTCAGAATATGAGAACACTACTTCAAGCAATAATGCATTACATTACTACAGAAATAAAGTGGTAATTTTGTGCTGATTATCACCATTTACTCCAAGTTGGAATGAAGACAGTACACTGCAATATTTTTCTCCTGATTATTGTAGCTATATATGGTTTGTATTTATTGACAGCTAAAATTAACTTTGTGCTTGCACACATATATTTTCTCCCTTCGTGTTTGTGTTTATTCTTCTGTGGAAAAAATTGAACAATATTTATTTTGAGTACTTCTTTAATCACAAATTTTTCTTGCCAAATTAAGAGTGGCAGTAATGATCAGAAACAAAAAGAAGTAAAAGATAAATGCCACTGAGATAATATAGACTTTGACATTTTTTCCAAATCAAGATTTATAAGACTCACAAAGTGCCAAGAAAGGGATATATTCATTATCTAAAGCTTTTCCTCCACAGCTTCAGGCTATTGATGACAGATGATATGAATGTCAGGGTCATAAAGTTCTGGCAATTTGGGCTTAAAATCTGGGGGTGATGCACAAATTGGCTACACTTATTTGGATTGAGCTGGAAAATATAGAAATTTGGTGTATCTATCATTTTAATGACCATTGCTGTTTTATATTTGATACATAGTAATGTACTAGAGCTAGGAACGAGGATTATTTATGTCGTGTTTCAAGATAAGGAAAACTTTCACAGTTGCATCTCAATAAGCATGTAGTTTGAGAAAGTCAGTAAAAGCGAGCTTGGTACAGTTTGACCAGGATGCTTCTCCTGTGCAATCAACCTAAAAGAATTAAACAAGTTTGAGTTCTCCTAATTTGAAACTTAGTATTCAAGGATCATAAAACTCATATAAATATATTAATTGTGGTCCCAATTGGCTGTTCTCTCCTAAGTGTTGGCTCTGTGTTTACCAAAGAGTCGTCAACATTATTTTAAAATTAGATTGCAAACAGCCTCCTATTCTAAAGGACAAAGTCAAAAATCACATGACACCACGTTAAAGTCCAGCAGGTGTTTTTGAAACTGCAAGTAAACCTGTTGGACTATAACCCGATGTTGTGTGATTTTTTTGACTTTTTCCACCCCAGTCCAACACTGGCACCTCCACTTTTTAAAGACAGACTGTTCCTTTTAAAGTGAAGTTACACAAATGAACATCATGACAATTTGAAAACAATGAAAAGTTCAAGGACAATGTCCCTGAACAACAGTGTAGACATTAAGATGAAGGTGGGAGGGACAGAGATGCAATGGATCTCTTGGGGACCACGTGAGCCTCAAGGGCCACCCTTGGAAATGTTTCATTTATAGCCACAGAAATCACTTCCTGGGTTCTAGAACAAAGAAATGATCCGTGGTACTGTCTAATGACTTCACCCAAGTGCCTAATGTCAGCAAATTCATCCTCACAGGACGTAATCTAGGTACCACACAATATACTGGTCAATGCACCAAACATTTATGACTCTCTTTGACACTTGGGTCTCATCCAGGTACTCCACCTTAGCTTTCTACATCTACCAGTGCTGCCAGCCTCTCACACACATTTTGGTACCCCACATATTTATACTTAATAAGCTGTGGCAGACACATCACCCAAAAACCACTCTCCACAATCACTGACATTCTTACCTCCTTTTCATGACCTCTTTTGCATGATAAGATGAAACACAATGGAAGAATGTTGAGCCGAACTGACAAGGAATAAAGATGTCAACATTATCTGAACTGAATGGAGGATTGGCACTCCACATAATGGGACTTCTGGCATTCAGTATCTTGAGAACACCTGAGAATAGTGGAATGTTCCTACCTTATGCCCCTCTTAACCTGAGGACACTTTCAGCTTGCACTCTGCAATGAGAAGTTGAAACTTTCTTGCTGGAACAGCACAGCAGGTCAGGCAGCATCCAGGGAACAGGAGATTCGACGTTTCGGGCACAGGCCCTTCTTCAGGAATGAGCAGAGAGTGTTCAGCAGGAGAAGATAAAAGGTAGGGAGGAGGGACTTGGAGGAGGGGCGTTGGAAATGTGATAGGTGGAAAGAGGTCAAGGTGAGGGTGATAGGTCGGAGTAGGATGGAGGCGGAGAGGTCAAGAAGAAGACTGCAGGTCAGGAAGGCGGTGCCGGGCTGGAGGGATTCGGCTGAGACAAGGTGGGGGGAGGGGGGATGAAGAAACTGGTGAAGTCCAAGTTCATCCCCTGTGGTTGGAGGGTTCCCAGTCGGAAGATAAGACGCTCCTCCTCCGACCGTCGCGTTGTTGTGGTTTGGCGGTGGATGAGTCCAATGACCTGCATATCCTCGGTGGAGTGGGAGGGGGAGTTGAAATGCTGTGCTACAGGGTGGTTGGGTTGGTTCGTCCGGGTGGCCCAGAGGTGCTCTCTGAATCGCTCCGCAAGTAGGCGGCCTGTCTCCCCAATATAGAGGAGGCCACACCGGCTGCAGCGGATGCAGTAGATGATGTGGGTGGAGGTGCAGGTGAATCTGTGGCGGATATGGAAGTTTCCTTTGGGGCCTTGGAGAGAAGTGAGGGGGGAGGTGTGGGCGCAAGTGTTGCACCTCCTGCGGTTGCAAGGGAAGGTGCCGGGAGTGGAGGTTGGGTCGGTGGGGGGTGTGGATCTGACAAGGGAGTCGCGGAGGGAGTGGTCTCTACGGAAAGCTGATAGGGGAGGGGAGGGAAATATATCCTTGGTGCTGGGGTCTGTTTGGAGGTGGCGGAAGTGACGGCGGATGATGCGCTGTACATGGAGATTGGTGGGGTGGTAGGTGAGGACCAGTGGGGTTCTGTCCTGGTGGCGGTTGGAGGGGCGGGGCTCAAGGGTGGAGGAGCGGGAAGTGGAGGAGATGCGGTGGAGGGCACCGTCGACCACGTCGGGGGGGAAATTGCGGTCCTTGAAGAAGGAGGCCATCTGTGTTGTACGTATTTTGAACTGGTCCTCCTGGGAGCAGATGCGGCGGAGACGAAGGAATTGGGAGAATGGGATGGCGTTTTTACAGGGGGCAGGATGGGAGGAGGTGTAGTCCAGGTAGCTGTGGGAGTCGGTCGGTTTGTACTACAGCTACTACAAACCAACCGAATGGGTAGATTCTTCATAAACAAAGAGATGTATGTTATCAGGGATTAGTGTGAATATGGAGTTGAGGTTATAATCAGAACAGCTTTTGCTTGAAATTAATCCCCTAAATTACGTTGTCCTCTTTAAGGTGCAGTAGTTGCCAGAGTCAGCTTTAGCCATTCTGTTTACACTTTGCAAGTAATCAAGAGATGTGATTTTCATTGAGCAATATTCCTTTCAAATGAGAAACTACGGATTCTGACTTTAATGACATCTAAGCCAGATAAGCCTCTTCTTTAGCTTGAATGGGAAGATTGCATATTCTGAACAGCTCCCCATTCTTCTAACTCTTACAAGCATCACTTACACCCACCTCTGGGCACTATCTGTCTCGCTCATTTCCTTGACTGACTTACTGCAGAAACCCCTCACTAATGCTTTTGTGATGTCGACACACTCAGTTCTAAAGCTTCACAGTCGGTATCCTATATTGCACCCTCCATAAAGTTGATATCATCAAGAGCTCTGCTGATCAAATCCTAATGAACACTTGTTCCATTCACCCACATCCCTGTGTTCGCTGACTGACATTGGCTTCCAGTGTATCAATACAGAGGAATCGCGATTATCTGGCATTTGATTATACGAATATCGGATTATCCAGCAAGATCGCAAGGTCTCAATGCTCGGCTAAACTATGTATTCCAGCATTCAATTATCCAAATGAAATACTGCCTGTCCGTGTCCTTCAGATAATTGAGGTTCTCTGTATACTAATTTTAAAATTCCCATCCATGCTTTCAGACCTTGCAATGCTTTGCACCACTATGCTTTTGCAACCTTCTCAAATTCTGCAAGCTTCTGAGATATCCGATTTTTGTTGCTCTACTATTAGTAATTATGGGCTGAATTTAGTGGTTTTGTTTGACTAAGTCTGGGTTGCATTGAGTTTTTAGAGGGTATGTCACTGCAAGGCTTAGCAAGATTTTCTCAATCTATCTTAACAAACTCACTTCATTAATTACATGCCATGCCCTTATGTCATCTGATTTCTGCCCCATTTTAAAACTTGCTGTTCCTAGGATCATCTCGCTGCTCACTGGATATCTCAAAATTCACTGGCATGCCTGAACTGTTCCACGTGGTTGCTGATATTTGTTCTGAACATGGAAGACAGGAGAAATTTGGGGATTTGCTTGATGGACAGAAGGGGTGGTGCAGATGAGGACTTGCTCTCCCACAGGACCATTAGTGTGCACCATGACACTAGACCATGCCAGTCTAGTCTAAGGTTGCCACCTAGGTTAAAATATTCTCTGGAGGAATACCCTGCACTATAGGCTTAACCTGCTCGATTGACAGAGCCCTTCTGACAAGTATCTTGGCTTTGTGTTTGCGCTAAACAGCAAGACAAGAAAACAGTAATATGAGTCTGGTACCTCTGATTGAGGGGTAAAGCTAGGCACTTCAAGGCAGGGTGCTTTGAGTATCCAGATACTCTGAGTGAGTGAATGCTATGGCAGAGAGGGAAGAGCTTGGAACAACTTATGAGCTGGGTGTGTACAATGACAGTTGCTGGTGCAGCATTGAAGTGCAGAAGCAATCTGTAAGTGGATTAGAGGCGTGCATGATGGATGTTAGAGGCTGGCATGTTTTGGATGCCTGTCTCCATTGATGTGAGATGCATGTGGTTGGTGTCATGGAAGATGCCATGAGATGTTGCTGCCCAGTATCCAATGTGGAAGTTGTTTAGAGCAAGCAGTGAGTGGAATTTGCCAGATGCTCGCTTTGGTTTCCTTGTCAAGTTTGACTGTCAATTGCCTAGCATGAATCTTGACACATGTGAGGAGGATAGAAGATAGTGTGAGTTGCTTGCCTCGCCCTGCCTCGCGAATCTCCCGTTCTACCATTCATCTTACCATATATGGAATCATTCAGACCACTGTACTATATTGCCCACTGTCTTCAGCTGACTACATCCTAAATTTTCTGAATTTAAGTCCTTAAGACCATAAGATGTAGGGGCAGAAGTGGTCATTCTGCCCATTGAGTTTACTGCAGCATTCAATGATACCATGGCTGATCAGAGAATTCTCAACTCCTGTTTCCAGCTTTACACCCATAACTCTTTATTCCCTTGCTGATGAAAAATTTATAAATCTCACTCTTGAATATTCTTAATCTTCCACTCTCAATAACCCTCTGCAGTAAAGAATTTCACAGATTGCTTACCCTCAGAGAGACCAGAATCCTCCTCATCTCTCCCTTAGATATATATTTGTTCCCAACTTCCTCTTCCCCTCAACCTCTTCTTTCTTTCACCAGGTTAAACCCTAAGTCTTTTTCCTGTTGCTTGCATTTCCTTCACCCTTCTCTTCCCATTCCTCCACCCTTCTCTTCCCATTCCTCCTCCCTCTCATTTCTGTCACATTTCCTGCATTCCTCTCTGCTCCCTTCTTGTCTCTCCTCATACTCTTGCCCAATTCATTATCACCTTTCCCCATCCCTCTCTTTCTCTCCTCTCCTTTCCTCTTCCTCCTCTGCCACTCCCTTGTCTTTTCACCCCTCTTTCACCTATCACTCTCTTTCCTCCTCCTTTTTCTTTCTCCATCTTCATTTTCCCATTGTAAAACATCTATTTCAACACTGAAATAATTTATAATCTATTTGCTTACTCTTGAACAAACGTTATTATATCACAAATTCTCTTTGCAAGTTTTAGATTACCGAAAATGTTTCTGAAGTATGAAACAGAAGCTTCTTTGCTGGAAAAAGGCGAAACATACATTTTTATACATTTATTTTATCCTATTTTCAGCAATTACAGACCCATCTTATTATTAATTAATTGCATACACACCAAATGAAATTAATTCTGTGACTCTATGGTCAGTGATGGGCAACTCTACAGACTTCCCTTTGTCTTCCATGATCTTATGACGCTTGCCAGATGTCCTTATCTCTATCCTTGGGCCTATTACAATGCATCTTACTCAATCCAATATTGCTGACTTCTGCACCAATAATTCAGTCCTCCCTGTCAAGGGTGTGGGGGCCTTTCCTTACTGTCCAAGACTATCCAAAGTTATTTTTTAACTGAAGTAAATTTATTTGCGATGGATCTCAGACTTTAAATCAACGAGGTGTGGAATTCTTATCCAGCTGTCTTTGCATTAACAACTGCAGCTGCCTATTTGTAACAGAACCTTTTGAGTATTAGTTGTGGACCTTTTGTGTGCTTTCTTAATCTTATTACCTTGGATATACATTCTGTCTGAAAATGTGTTGCTGGAAAAGCGCAGCAGGTCAGGCAGCATCCAGGGAATAGGAGAATCGACGTTTCGGGCATAAGCCCTTCTTCAGGAAAAGGGCTTTTCCTGAAGAAGGGCTTATGCCCGAAACGTCGATTCTCCTGTTCCCTGGATGCTGCCTGACCTGCTGCGCTTTTCCAGCAACACATTTTCAGCTCTGATCTCCAGCATCTGCAGACCTCACTTTCTCCTATACATTCTGTCTCCAGAGCTGTTCTACCTTCCAGTTTACTTCAATACATACTACACAATGCAAGCTATTGTAAGTCACCTGGAAACCATTTTTAGCCATTTTGTGCTGTTTTCAGCCACAGGCAGTCCCAACACAGCTTGCCTGTTCTCATCAGATTAATGCTAAATCCTGTGACTGTAGGCCACTTTGTTCTGCAACAGAGTCCACAATAGGGCAGAACAAATCACCATGGGTGCTGGTTTTCCTGGCATTCAGTTCATCACTTTTTATAATGAGGCCATTCTGATTCTGAACATCCCAAGTGGATAACTGACCATGTCAAAGCTCATGGACTGGTATCGGAGGCTGCCCTAACTTACTGTGCTGGCAAACCCTGAACAAAGGCTGACGTGAATGAGAGAAAGTGAGGGCTGCAGATGCTGGAGATCAGAGCTGAAAATGTGTTGCTGGAAAAGCGCAGCAGGTCAGGCAGCATCCAAGGAACTGGAGAATCGACGTTTCGGGCATAAGCCCTTCTTCAGGAATTCCAGCAACACATTTTCAGCTCTGACATGAATGAGGACTGCTGATAATTATGATAAGTTTCTGGATTTGTGTCTGCAGTAAACTGCAAAGCAATACAGCATTACTTTGAGCTTGGTATCTCTGACTGAGGAGTAAAGCGCAAGAAGGCAAGGCATGACTATGCAAAGAAGGGATGCTGTGAGCATCCAGATAGACACGGAGTGAGTATGTGCTATGGCAGCAATGAAAAGGTTATAGAGGCAGCCTGGCCCAGTTCATGAACTGTGTTTGTGTCCCTTAATTTAGTGTCCTCATTGCAGCATTACAATAATAGTTGACACTATATCCCAGGGTGCTCTATTGATGTGAAGAAATGTCTTGTAAGTGGGTTGAAGATGTGCCAGGAGGGTTATTAGCAGGTTGCACATTTTGTATGCCAATGTCCATGGGTGTGGTTTGCACGTGGTTGGTGCCCAAGTGTGCCCTGAGATGTTGGTGCTCAGTGTTCAACATGGAGTAGCAGGCATCAAGTGGCAAGCCGAAATCACTAGGTACAGTCCTCTGACTTCCGTGTTGAGAATTCTCAACATCTAGCTTGTTCAGTGCATTTTTGTAAGGTAAGAAGTTGAAACATTAATGAGGCAAGTAGAGCTGTTAGTAAGGAATTTAACAATTTATTATCCCCTCTAATTGACAACTCACTACTATCCATTGAGAAACATGCCTTGGTACTTGTCAGATGCATAAAGATTTAGCGAGTTGCTCCCAACAGTGAGATATGCTGATCTGGATTTCTTGTATTATTCTGCCACAAAATCTCTCTGCAGTCCACATTATTCAGGCCCTATAAGATTATGCTCAATTTCTTTCTTCCTTTTCACCTCTATTATTAATGCCACTGTCAACATGGCGTGCTCTCTCTCACTTACCTGTTATTCCATTTGCTGTATAGTTCCTTCTAGCCACGTCTCCCACAGACCGGCCTGTAGCGGCTTTTGTTGAATGTTCCCTTTACTAAGGTTGAGGCTGAGGCGAGCTGTGCATTGTGTTAGACACTGCTGTTGAGTGTGCAGGCAGACAGAAACATGTTTCATTCCAGGGTGTACTCTGAAATAATTTAGGTGAACAGTCAGCAGGACATTTGCGTACTGTCCATTTCAACATGACTTGGCACTTGAATTGAGAGAAATATAATATTAACTACAAATATTAAAATTGGGCCCTTGAAGACAGAAACAGGGGAATATATTACGGGGAACAAAGAAATGGCAGAAGAATTGAATTGGTGCTTCAGATCTGTGTTCACTGGGGAAGACACAAGCAATCTCCCTGAGGTAACAGTGGCTGAAGGACCTGAACTTAAGGGAATTTATATTTGCCAGGAATTGGTGTTGGAGAGACTGTTAGGTCTGAAGGTTGATAAGTTCCCAGGGGCCTGATGGTCTGCATCCCAGGGTACTGAAGGAGATGGCTCGAGAAATCGTGGATGCGTTGGTGATTATTTTCCAGAGTTCGATAGATTTGGGATCAGTTCCTGCGGATTGGAGGGTGGCTAATGTTGTACCACTTTTTAAGAAAGGTGGGAGAGAGAAAGCAGGAAATTATAGACCAGTTAGTCTGACCTCAGTGGTGGGAAAGATGCTGGAGTCTATTATAAAGGATGAAATTATGACACATCTGGATAGTAGTAACAGGATAGGTCAGAGTCAGCATGGATTTATGAAGGGGAAATCATGCTTGACTAATCTTCTGGAATTTTTTGAGGATGTAACTCTGAAGATGGACGAGGGAGATCCAGTAGATGTAGTGTACCTGGACTTTCAGAAAGCTTTTGATAAAGTCCCATATAGGAGGTTAGTGAGCAAAATTAGGGTGCAGGGTATTGGGGGCAAAGTACTAACTTGGATTGAAAGTTGGTTGGCTGATAGGAAACAAAGAGTAGTGATAAACGGCTCCATTTCGGAATGGCAGGCGGTGACCAGTGGGGTACCGCAGGGATCAGTGCTGGGACCACAGCATTTTATAATATATGTTAATGATATAGAAGATGGTATTAGTAATAATATTAGCAAATTTGCTGATGATACAAAGCTGGGTGGCAGGGTGAAATGTGAGGAGGATGTTAGGAGATTACAAGGTGATCTGGACAGGTGAAGTAAGTGGTCAGATGCATGGCAGATGCAGTTTAATGTGGATAAATGTATGGTTATCCACTTTGGTGGCAAGAACAGGAAGGCAGATTACTACCTAAATGGAATCAATTTAGGTAAAGGGGCAGTACAAAGAGATTTGGGTGTTTTTGTACACCAGTCAATGAAGGTAAGCATGCAGTGAAGAAGGCTAATAGCATGCTGGCCTTCATAACAAGAGGGATTGAGTGTAGAAGCAAAGAGGTTCTTCTGCAGCTGTACAGGGCCCTGGTGAGACCACACCTGGAGTATTGTGTGCAGTTCTGGTCTCCAAATTTGAGGAAAGACATTCTGGCTATTGAGGGAGTGCAGCATTGGTTCACAAGGTCAGTTCCTGGAATGGTGGGACTACCTTACGCTGAAAGACTGGAGCAACTGGGCTTGTATACCCTTGAGTTTAGAAGACTGAGAGGGGATCTGATTGAGACATATAAGATTATTAAAGGATTGGACACTGTGGAGGCAGGAAACATGTTTCCGCTGATGGGTGAGTGCCGAATCAGAGGACACAGCTTAAAAATACGGGGTAGACCATTTAGGACAGAGATGAGGAGAAACTTCTTCACCTAGAGAGTGGTGGCTGTGTGGACTGCTCTGCCCCAGAGGGCAGTGGAGGCCCAGACTCTGGATTCATACAGGAAAGAGTTGGATAGAGCTCTCAAGGATAGTGGAATCAAGGGTTATGGAGATAAGGCAGGAACAGGATACTGATTTAAGGATGATCAGCCATGATCATATTGAATGGTGTTGCAGGCTCGAAGGGCAGAATGGCCTACTCCTGCACCTATTGTCTATTGTCTATCAGTGTAATGCTGTTGTAAGGATAATGTGACTCAGATATACACCCAGCTCATGGTCTAGACCAGGGAGTATCTCGAGGCTCTTTCGTTAGTGTAATGGCACATATTCATTTTGAGCCTACCTGTATGCTCATTGCCTTGCTTTTTTTTGTGCTTTGTCCCTCAGTCAGAGATACCATGTTCATATTATTTGTGGCTTGTTTACTGTATCTGGTGCTCCCAATGTGGTCTTCTCTATTTCGGTGAGACCAACTATAAGCTAAGGGAATGTTTTGCTGAGCATCTCAGCCTGGCCCACAAGGGTCGACTTGACCTCCTAGTCACCGTCCATTTTAACTCCCCTTCCCATTCACTCTCTGACATGACCATCCTCAGCCTCCTCCATTGCCACAGTGAATCAGACCACAAACTGGAGGAATAACATCTCATCATCTGCCTGGGCAGCCTACAATTCTCTAATTTCAAGTAACCTCCCTTCCCATCCCCCAATTCTTTTTCCAACTCACAACCGGATTCATTCCTCCCATCAACTAATCAGGCTGTACCCTCTACCTGTGTTCACCTTTCATAACCCCCCTACTCTGCTCCTCTCCCCATCCAAAACATTCCCCCATCCACCCTTTATGTGCAGTTCCCCTCACCCCCACCAAGTCCTGAAGAAGGGTTATATCCAAAACGTTGACTTCTCCACCTCCTGATGCCGCCTGGCTTGCTGTGTTCTTTCAGCCTTGTGCTTGCCATTTAGTACAGCTTCAAAGGTGGGAACTTGTCATGATTGTCAGCACTCCTTGGTCAAGTCAAGTCAAGAGGGATAGCCTTTGGTTAGGGGGCACAGTTTTATAAGTTAAGGGCAGCCTCTGATACCAGTCGATTGTTATGACATGGAGATAGATAGTCAAATCAAATCAGTCTTTTAACCTTGTATTCCCAACACAGTAAAACTTAAAAGATCCTTAAGTTCACTTGATGGTTCCTAACCAGACTTTTTTGAGAAACCACTGCCAGACTCAGCAAATAATCAATTATTGACATCAGGTTTGTAGCATAAACAAAAGACTTAACGATTTATTAGCAATACTATAATGGTGGTACAACAAAATCAAACAACAAAGTAATCTAATTGGTCTATTTGATAAACCCAAAAAACTTTTATTTTTAGCCCTACTCACACAAACACAGTTCAGGGACAAATAAAATAAGTTAGTAAAACTGGCCAGTTTTTGTAATGTATCATTGCACAGGCATAGATAATTGTTTCTTAGTTAATTTTCCGAAGATGTTGATCAGGGTCACTTTACAGTGCACTGAGATAAAGGCTTATAATTTAGTTTTTTATTCTCATAACTTCTGGATGTAGGTTTGCTCGCTGAGCTGGAAGGTTCGGTTTTAGTTGTTTCGTCACCATACTAGGTAACATCATCAGTGAGCCTCCGGATGAAGCTGATCCAGATGATCTCATAACTTCATTAGCTAATAAGGGAGGTTAGGCCGGGAGTTTTCAAATCTTCAAGCTGTAGCACCAACAGCTAGATTCCTTCTCACAAAAAACAGAGTCAAAATCCAATTCAAACTTGACCATTCCCTGATACACTGACTATCTCCTCCACAAGGTCACAACTACTACGTCATCCATTTGCTTAAGCTTAAGGCCTTTTCCAGACTTGCTGGAACCAATGCCTAGGTACTGACTTTGTTAATAACCAGCTTCTCCTATCTGTTTAAACATAATGTCTTCCCTAATGATGAAGTGTTTACAGAACATTTTGAGCAGGAACAAACCTTCCAGGCCTGGCCCACAAATGTTTGTTTGGCCTGCTTTCCTTTAAACACAAACTGTTACCCACAGTCTGAAAGTCACCTTGTTGTGGTTCTGTTCGCTGAGCTGTGAATTTGTGTTGCAGATGTTTCGTCCCCTGTCTAGGTGACATCCTCAGTGCTTGGGAGCCTCCTGTGAAGCGCTTCTGTGTTGTTTCCTCTGGCATTTATAATGGTTTGTACCTGCCACTTCCGGTTGTCAGTTCCAGCTGTCTGCTGCAGTGGCCGTTATATTGGGTCCAGGTCGATGTGCTTATTGATTGAATCTGTGGATGAGTGCCATGCCTCTAGGAATTCCCTGGCTGTTCTCTGTTTGGCTTGTCCTATAATAGTAGTGTTGTCCCAGTCGAACTCATGTTGCTTGTCATCTGAGTGTGTGGCTCCTAAGGATAGCTGGTCATGTCGTTTCGTGGCTAGTTGGTATTCATGAATGTGGATCGTTAGCTGTCTTCCTGTTTGTCCTATGTAGTGTTTTGTGCAGTCCTTGCATGGGATTTCGTACACTACATTGGTTTTGCTCATGCTGGGTATCGGGTCCTTCGTTCTGGTGAGTTGTTGTCTGAGGGTGGCTGTTGGTTTGTGTGCTGTTATGAGTCCTAGTGGTCGCAGTAGTCTGGCTGTCAGTTCAGAAATGTTTTTGATGTATGGTCACCTTTAGCTCACAGTTCCCAGTTCACATCTACAAGACAAAATTGATAAAATAATAAAATCAACGTCATAGAAAGTAGGGTGGCACAGTTGCTCAGTGGTTAGCACTGCTGTCTCACTGTGCCAGGGATCTGGATTCAATTCCAGCCTCATGTGGCTATGTATGTGGAGCTTGAACAATTCTCCCCGTATTTGCATGGGTTTCTGCCAGGTGCTCCAATTTTCTCCTACAGTCTAAAGATGTGCAGGCTAGGTGGATTGACCATGCTAAATTGTCCATAATGTCCAGGGATGTGCAGGCTGGGTGTACATAAACTTGGGAAAAACAGGGTTATAGGATAGTGTAGGGAGCTGGGGATGGGTCTGAGTGGGATGCTCTTCAGAGGGTTGGCGTGGACTCAATATGCTGAATGGACTGCTTCCACACTGTAAGAATTTTGTGATTCTATGAAAAACATTAGCAAGGGCACTGACATCATGGTCTTGGACATATCTAGTCAGCATAACCTCTATCAGGTTATAGAACATAGAAGAATACAGCGCAGTACAGGCCCTTCGGCCCTCGATGTTGCGCTGATCCAAGCCCACCTAACCTACACTAGCCCACTATCCTCCATATGCCTATCCAATGCCCGCTTAAATGCCCATAATGAGGGAGAGTCCACCATTGCTACTGGCAGGGCATTCCATGAACTCATGACTCGCTGAGTAAAGAACCTACCCCTAACATTTGTCCTATACCTAACCCCCCTTAATTTAAAGCTATGCCCCCTTGTAATAGTGACTCCATACGTGGAAAAAGATTCTCACTGTCGACCCTATCTAAACCCCTAATCATCTTGTACACCTCTATCAAGTCACCCCTAAACCTTCTTTTCTCCAATGAAAACAACCCCAAGTGCCTCAGCCTTTCCTCATACGATCTTCCTACCATACCAGGCAACATCCTGGTAAACCTCCTCTGCACCCGTTCCAGTGCCTCCACATCCTTCCTATAGTATGGCGACCAAAACTGCACACAATACTCCAGATGCGGCCGCACCAGAGTCTTATACAACTGCAACATGACCTCAGTACTCCGGAACTCAATTCCTCTACCGATAAAAGCTAGTACGCCATATGCCTTCTTCACCACACTATTTACCTGGGTAGCAACTTTAAAAGATCTGTGTACATGGACACCAAGATCCCTCTGCTCATCCACACTCCCAAGTATCCGACCATTAGCCCAGTACCCCATCTTTTTGTTACTCTTACCAAAGTGAATCACCTCACACTTAGCTACATTGAACTCCATTTGCCACCTTTCTGCCCAGTTCTGCAGCTTATCGATATCCCGCTGTAACCTGCCACATCCTTCCTCACTGTCTACAACTCCTCCGACTTTCATATCATCCGCAAACTTGCTCACCCAACCTTCTAACCCCTCCTCCAGGTCATTTATAAAAATGACAAACAGCAATGGTCCCAAAACAGATCCTTGCGGAACACCGCTAGTGACGGCACTTCAAGATGAACCTTTGCCATCAACTGCTACCCTCTGTCTTCTTCCAGCCAGCCAACTCCTAATCCAAACCTCCAACTCACCCTCAATGCCATACCTCCGTATTTTTTGCAGTAGTCTACCATGGAATACCTTATCAAACGCCTTACTAAAATCCATATACACCACATCTACCGCTTTCCCCTCGCCCAGCTCCTTAGTCACCTTCTCAAAGAATTCAATAAGTTTTGTGAGGCACGACCTGTCCTTCACAAAACCATGCTGACTATCCTTGATCACATTATTCCTATCCAGATGTTCATAAATCCTATCCCTTACAATTCTCTCTAAGATTTTGCCCACAACAGAAGTGTGACTCACCGGCCTATAGTTACTAGGGTTATCCCTACTCCCCTTCTTGAACAAGGGAACCACATTTGCTAGCCTCCAATCTTCTGGCACTACTCCTGTAGACAACGAGGACATAAAAATCAAGGCCAATGGCTCTACAATCTCCTCCCTTGCTTCCCAGAGAATCCTAGGATAAATGCCATCAGGCCCAGGGGACTTATCTATTTTCACCCTTTCCAGAATTTCCAACACCTCTTCTCTACATACCTCAAAGCCATCCATTCTACTTAATTGTGACTCAGTATTCACATTGACAACAATGTCCTGTTCCTGACTGAATACTGACGAAAAGTATTCATTCAGTGTCTCCCCAATCTCTTCAGCCTCCACACGCAACTTCCCACTATTATCCTTGACTGGACCTATTCCTACCCTAGTCATTCTTTTATTCCTGACATACCTATAGAAAGCCTTAGGGTTTTCCCTAATCCTACCAACTAAGGACCTTTCATGTCCCCTCCTTGCTGCTCTTTGCTCTCTCTTCAGGTCCTTCCTGGCTACCTTATAACTCTCAATCGCCTCAATTGAACCTTCACGCCTCAACCTTACATAGGCCGCCCTCTTCCCTTTAACAAGGGATTCCAATTCCTTATTAAACCACGGCTCCCTCACACGACCTTTTCCTCCCTGCCTGACGGGTACATACTTATCAAGGACACTCAATAGTTGCTCCTTGAACAAGCTCCACATATAAATTACGCCCTTGCCTTGAAGCTTACTTTTCCAAGCCACACATCCTAAGTCATGCCTCACCGCATCATAATTTCCCTGCCCCCAGCTATAACTCTTGCCCTGTAGTGCACACTTATTCCTCTCCATCACTAGAGTAAAAGGCACCGAATTGTGGTCACTGTCCCCAAAGTGCTCACCTACCTCTAATTCTAACACCTGGCCTGGTTCATTACCCAGAACCAAATCCAGTATGGCCTCACCTCTTGTTGGCCTATCTACATATTGTGTCAGAGTTGGAGAGAGTCAGGGAATGAAAAGCTGAATATCAGGCAGCCACTTCTTGTCTTAATCTTTCTGCCCCACTGGATGCTTCCAGAGTGAAAGAAAGGCAGATATTAAACAAGGTGAAAGTGATTGGCTGAGCTGTTACTTTTAGTGCAGATGGGGGAGTGAGCGGTTAGGCAGTGCAGAGGGCATTAAGGGTGAGTGTTATCTGGGTGGTCAGGGTGAGAGCAAGTGAGAAAAGAAATTGCAGGCAGTAGTGAGAATGGGAGAGCATGGGCCTTGGCAGGATGTGAGTACAGTAGCAGAGATGGAGTGAATGTAAGATGTTGGAGATCAGAGGGTGACATGCTGCTGTGGTGGAGAGTAACATTGACCTTCTTTCTACAATGCTTGTCATTCCTTCAGATGGTTGAGAGTCCTGTGACCCAGATGGAAACCTCAGACCAGGCTGACGTGGCCTTCACTGCTGGTCCTGAGGAAAAAAGGAAATCTCATCTGTGCATCCAGATCATTACCTAAAAAGCAGGTCACAACTTCCCCCTGCTATGTCCACAGCAAACTGCAGGAACCGTGCAGAGCATTACCAGACTGACAGGGCCTGTCCGGGTGCACAAAGAACTTCTAAAGATGGCACAAGAGCAGGGGATGCCAGTGAATTTGGGATATCCGCTGAGTGGCATGTTGTTCCAGGAATGGTGTGTGGTAAGATGAAATGGAAACTGAATATGAGGGATGCTATTGGAGAGATATAGGAATTAAGGAGGTGGTTTTGGTATGATATAGCAATCCCTCCAAAAACTCAGCACAACTCGGATGTAAGATTCAATGCTTTATCTTTTTGCCAATTTCTTTTAAGTCAGCTGTCATAGTCTACAGTCTTCAACCCCACAGTCATGTTTGGCTGTAGCTATTTTAAGTACAAAACTTCAAACTGCTTAGTATGTTCAAAATACAATATCACCACTCAGCTGTGAAAGGTTAGATAACTCCATGTTTGTGATACTCATGAGTGTGTCAAGAATCATGAGTTCAGAATGCTTTATGGCAAGTTTTGAAGTTGAATTTGTGAACTGTACCAGGGACAAAAAAAATGACTTGTGAAAGCAGAAAATTTTTATAAAAGTCAAAAAGGTGGTTTACTACTTCCCTTCAGAGCGGAACTTAATACACTTAACTGGCTTAGTTTACACACTTCTCCAGCCTCTCATTTCTTTAATAATTCTTATCCTCAGGCCAAGGGTTAATAACTGCTGCCTTCCCAGCTTTACGTACATTTAAAGGAAAACTTGCATTTCACATGGGAATTTGACCAGTTTATCAAAAACACATTTATTTTGTCGAGATAATTCTGTGTTTTAGAGCATTTCTGAATTATTCCTTGACTACTTTGTAATAAAATAGCAAACTTAATGGGAAAAAAAATGGTATTTTAGTACTAACTGGTTGGGTTGGCATTATTGAAGTCAGTTCATATTTGAGTTGAAGTCAGTTCATATTTGAGATGAGCATCATTATGTAAATAGAGCATAGTTGAGCAACATTAATCATTGGCAATTGAATCCATTCTGGTCACACCCTTATTTTGGAACATCTGAACAAACTTCTGCATCTTTCATGAGGTGGTGTTTGTTTCTAAGCCATATTTAAGTGTATATCTAATATGGAGATAAGCTTATGGATAGCACACATTATTCATTGACTACCTCAGAAACCATGGGTGTTAAAATTCCCCTTGTAATTCGTTGGATGATGACAAATGACACTGATAATTTTGGGTCGTAGACTAGTGGTTAAAATGTTGCTAAACTTCCCTAACACCTTGCTCTGTGTCTGGATGATTGCTTAAAGAACTCATAATATGCTTGTAAACAATACAAGTTTTGTAGCATATACAAAAGTCACCTTAGACTCTTCAGCAACACTGAATTGGGAGAGTTTATCTTTAAGTGTTCTAACTGCTTCTAAATTTGATTGTTCTTGAAATGCAGATCACGCACTTAGAACATATTCTATGGTTCAAATATTAAGTATTAGGTAGTGGTTCTAAAGATATGTTTAATTAGGTATAACTTATCTCTGACAACCAGACCATGGTTTCTTGACATATCTTTAGGGCAAATTATTATTTGTAATGATTTGTAATTATAACAACAGTGAGAAAAAGGGAATAAGGCACTTTAAAATTACCAAAGATGAAAACTTAAATCAAGTATAACCTGAAGAGACTTCATTTGGCTCAATTTAGGACCACTCATAACACCAAAGTTTTAATCAATGTATGTACCTTTCAGAAATGCACCTCTGCCTAAACAAAGTGTGCTGGTTTATATCACTACATGATGCCTGATGGTTACTGTTGGTGCCATAATAACCAAGTAGGTTTTAAAAAAAATTGTTAATGCAAGGGGAAGGCTTATGAAATTCTCTTTGAGAAACTACCTGAATACTGGCAATCCTAAGTGAGAAATTGAATTTTAAATTTATTAGTGCTGATGAAGGAAAGGTCAGTCTTTTACTGACCTGTTTGCTTCTATTACATCATTTTATGTTTCAGTACTTTGAAATGAAATGCAGTGATGCACACAATGATTCTTTTATTCTTCAGTAAGACAGGAGTATTTTAACAGTAATATTTCAAAGCAGCGTCGTATTACCATTCCAGTGTGAATGAGTTTTCATGCACTGAAAACTATAAAAGCTTTATTTCACTTGGAGTACAATATACAACTATAACAATATTTTTATGTTGTTTATCCATGAAATAAGGAAGTTCTCTGCAATCTTCTTCCTGACCTCTCCGCCCCCACCCCACTCTGACCTATCACCCACACCTTGACCTCTTTCCACCTATCGCATTTCCAACGCCCCTCCCCCAAGTCCCTCCTCCCTACCTTTTATCTTAGCCTGATGGACACACTTTCCTCATTCCTGAAGAAGGGCTTATGCCCGAAACGTCGATTCTCCTGTTCCCTGGATGCTGCCTGACCTGCTACGCTTTTCCAGCAACACATTTTCATGCTGACTTTAAGGTCAGGTATGAAAAGTTTAGCAAGGATCTAGAGTGGAGGTTTTTTTTAAACATATTATAACATGTATTTTGGTTAAAAAATTAGAAAGCCCATTGGTACAACATCATAAAATCTGAAGAGGGCTGAGAGAAGCTGAGGTAAATCAAGATGCATTGATTAAATAACACTTATAGTGATTAAGTGACACTTCAGCCTTAAAAATTATAGTATGTCAGAGGAATGAAAGATGAAAACAGCAAGTGGTTATGTCATTTTCAGGACCTGAGAAACAGTGAGTTAAATTCGGAGTGAATGCAATGAGCAACAGATTTTAACACAAAAACAGCATGATTTTGCTAAATGTCTTACCCAGTTCTATTTCTTGAACATATCTGCAACCAAACCAATGCAACTAAAGTCAAAAACAAAATTAAAGTAGACTGTATAACTTTGTGACTCTACGACTCGATCTCAACTCTGTGTAGCACTGGCCTTTTCCATGCTGTATTATTTGTACTGCAGGCAACAAGAGACTTTCAGATAACCATGCTGCGGTGTTGGCTGTGATGAAGGAATTGATAGCATCCTCGGTCAATCAATTTTAAAGATATTTTCTTCATCAATTTTTCAGAGATATCATTACACATCTCCTGTGCAGGTGGGACTTGAATGTGGCTTTGAGGTAGGAACACTACCACTGCATCAAAAGACCCCTTTAAATGTAACTTGGATCCACATGAATATCTGAATAATTCAAAGACTAGAAACTTGGTTCGAATGATTAGGAAAGAAAGGGAAAGAATTGGGGCCACTTTTGACTGAGTCATTGGAAATGTGCAAGTTTTAGTTAATGACTCATTCAGTAAGATTCTTATTGAGTCTTTTGTTTGATATTTGTTACTAGCATATCTACATGAGATCCAACAATTACTAGGAATTTTTTATTTAAAGCATGCCCCTTTGGTTTAATCTACATGTTTCTTAAATGAGCTTGGGTTTAGGATTGTTACGGATTTGTTTTGAAAGGTCAACAATTCTTTGTCATTTTAACAATGGAAGAAAAATTGGTGCATTCAAGATAAAGATGCAACTTGACACATAAATAAGCTCAACTAAAAATTATTAAGCAAGCCTACCTATCAAAATCTAGGATGTATGTTCTTTATGATTTCTTTCAATTAGTATTTACAAGTTACATGCTGGGTGCAGATTTTTTGTATATTACAAGGTTGGTAAGAATTTGTTTCTGGGGTAGACAAGTAACCAATTAAATGGGAAGCAATCGCTATGCAGTAGATAAAAGGGACGCTGTGAATGTACGTGCTTAGATTTCCATAAATGACTCAAATAAAGAGCCTAGAGATATAGATGTGAATTTTCCTGACATCACAAAGATAAGTAGGAAAATATATTATGAAAAGGATCTGGGATATGGAGTATAATGTGGGAAAATGTGATATTTTCCATTTCATCAGAAAGAAAAAGAAAGTATTATCTAAATGGTGAAACAGAGGGATTTGGATGTCCTAATGAATGAATGACAAAAAGCTAATATACTGGTATAGCAAGTCATTAAGAAAGCTATGAAATTTTATCTTTTATTTGAAGAGAAATTGAACAAGAAAAATGGGCACTGGTGAGGCCAACTCTGTAATACTGTGCAGTAGAGGCCTCCTTATTTAGGCAAGAATGTAAACACATTGGAAGCAGTTCAGAGAAGGTTTACTGGACTAATATTTGGAATGGGTATGTTGTCTTATGAGGAAAGGATGGGACTGGTTAGGCTTGTATCCACTGCGATTTAGAAGGGGAGGAGATTAATTGTTTGAAATGTACACAATCTGGAGGGGTTTTGACAGGGTGGATGTGGAGAAATGTTTTCTGTTGTGGAAGAGTCCAGAGCTGGAGAATACTGTTGAAAACAAGGGGTCACTCATTGAAGACAGTGATGAGGGGATTTTTTTTCCTGCCTTTGAATTGTCTTCTTCCAAAGACACTGGAATTTTTCAAAGCAGAGGTGGGTAGATTTTCCTTAAACAAGGGGGTGAAAGTTTATCAAGGGTAGCCAGGAACGTAGAGTACAGGTTGCAATCAGATCATCCATGATCCTGTTAAATGGTGGAACAAGCTTAAGGGCCAAATGAGTCAAGATTAGAGTGGTGCTGGAAAAGCACAGGAGGTCAGGCAGCATCTGAGGAGCAGGAAAAATGGAAGTTTTGGGCAAAAGCCCTTCATCAGGAATGATGAAGGGCTTTTGCCCGAAACATCAATTTTTCCTGCTCCTTGGATGCTCCCTGACCTGCTGTGCTTTTCCAGCATCACTCTAATCTCCAGCATCTGTAGTACTCACTTCTGCCTTAAGGGCCAAATGGCGTATTCCTGCTCCAAATTAGTGTGTTTGTATTCCATGTCACTGTTCTGGTAAGAAAAAACTATCCATTTCCTGTCTAAAGGATCCACTAGATTGCTTAATATCAGTTGAGAATATTACTACAAGTAGTATGTCTAGGTCTAGGCTGGAAACCAATAAAGAGCCAGTAAGATTTCAGTTAGTACTGAAAAAGCTAAATGCATATCTTGGTACCCTGGATAGTGCAGTGCCTTTGTTGTTTTGTACATTACAAATCTGCAGTGGAATTACAAGAGCGATGCCAACATGACATAATCAGGGACTTTATTACCCATATATAGACTGGGACAGTGGTGGTGTAAAAGGCAGTGAGGAGCAAAGATTCCGAGGTTGTGTTCAGGAATTTTTTAAGGCAGTATGTGTCCAATAATGATGTGCTGTTAAACCTGGTTCTTGGAAATGAAGTGAACTGAGTTAACACAGTGTCAGTGTCAGGTAGCAGGACAAAAGCAAGGAGGTGATGTTGAACTCATACAATTTTTTGTGTACAATTCTGGGTGGCACATTAGAGGAAGGAAATGAATGCATCAGGGAGTATGCAGAAGATGTTTATAAGAATGGTTTCAGGAATGAGAAACTTAGCATTGTGGATAGCTTGGAAAGGTTGGGACTGTTCTCCTTTGGCGAAGAGGGTTAAAAGGAGATGTCAAAGAAGCATTCAAAATCATGAGGGGTTTGGACAAAATTATTAGGGAAGAACTGTTTCCACTTGTACAAAGGAACAAGAGAACATAAATTTGCAAACATAGCAAATGCAATGTAAGAAAAAAACTTTTTCATAGGCGAGGCATTATGAAATTGAAGATGTGTACTATGCATTTAAGAGAGCACGAATGCTGTTCTGAACTGAGAGCTTACAAGCACTTGTGATATGACTAGATTGCAGTCTCAGAGTGTACTGGAAAATTGAAAAAATGTAAAATTTGGCTATGAAATGGATACCAGAGTTGTTGTTGCTGTTTTGACAACAATTTGAATTTAACCAGTTTAAATTATGTCCCAAGATACTAAAACCCAATCGAGTTTGAATTTATTGTTTTACCAATATTGAACCAATGAGATGATCTGATGTTGGGGATATAAAAATGCAGACATTTTCAAAATTGCAAACAGAGCAACTGCCATCAAGGGAGACCCAAGAAATTAGGAAACACTCTCTATCAAAAGGTACATTTTCACATGAAACATATTTGCAGTAAAAAGAAAGATGATGATCCAGGGAGATCTTCAGCTGGAAGACGAAAGACACCGAAGACAACAGCGACTGTGAAATTAAGTTGATGTAATTTTAATAAGTGTCTTATTGGAACAGCATATTAGTATAGAGTTGGAAGCAGGTAATAAGCAGTTGGGAGAGAGAGAGAGAGGGACTTAGAGTTGTGAATAGTTGTGTAATGTTCACTTTAGAGTAAAAAAATAAAGTGATGTTATTTTCTTTAAATAGTGGAATTTGGGAGTTCTCTGTCACTCATATTTTCACATATTACGAAGCAAGGTGAGTTTTCCTGTGTGTTTGGTTTAATTAACAGAAGGGTTCACCATTGTGTCATAAGAGGTTGGATCTACCTGGAACTGTGTAGAGGTAAGTTCAAATGATGCATTCAAGATAACATTCAATGATAATTTAAATAGAAACATTATGCAGGACTGCAAAAAAAAAAGGAGAATGGCATTCAGTCATAATGTTTGTTTGGTGTGCCTGTGCAGACATGATGGGCTAAATGGCCTCTCTGTGCCAAAACACTTTTGCAATTCTGTGTAATGTTTAGTGGCAAAACTTTCTATCTTTCAGAGCAACACTCCCATTTATGAAGTAATTAAAGTCAGGGATAACAAAATACCAGAACTTGAATGCTAGAGGAAGCTAAGGAGAAGGATGAAGATTATAAAATTGAGAGGTTGTTATCCAAATGACTAGTGTAGTTGAGCAGACATGGCTGAACAGGGGTGAACAGGATTTGATACGAGTTCAGATAATGGCAAGAGGGTTTAGATTTATATAGGGTGGAAGATAGAATTCCAGCTAAGCAAGCTTTGATTTAGTCAAATGTAGGATTAATAAACGAATGGGGGAAGAGTTTCAGCCACAGCCAAGCTGAAGCAGGGAAAACTTTGGGTAACATTCCTCAGGTAAAGTAGGCTGGTCTTGCTGATGGATCATTTATGTGGTTGGAAGCTCATCTTGGCATTGACAAAGCAGCAAGGTTGAGAATGGTTTGGCTTAACTTGAGACATTTGCCAATGAGTGAGATTGAGTTGTTGGCCCAGGAATAGCATTTGTTGACCCACATTAGCTGTGGCAATGACTTCAGCATTCCTTATATATGGTTGAAAGAAATTTCTGTTCATACATTATTTGATATCAGACAGGCAGTGTGACAAGCTGGAGACTATGAAGAGTTCAGGAATGATTGCCATGAGAACTGAGTGTCATTGGTTTACATAAGATAGCTTCTGTATTTTCAGGTGATGGATGATGTAGCTGAGGGACAATATATAGGTAAAAATTGGAGAAGATCAAAGATAGATCTTTGGTGGATTCCAGAGGTAATGGTACAAGAGTGCCCAGAAAAGACTCTTAGACTGTATTACAATAGATAAGAACAGAATCCAGTGAAAGTAGTCCCACAGAGTCGGATGATAAGGGTGAGGCATTGGAATATTGTGAATGCTTTAATAGATTGAATAAGGTGAAGAGTATTTGATTATTATCATGACAGTCATATAGAATATTATTTATGATTTTGGTAAGAGCTGCTGGATGTTAGGAGATAATTAAACATTGAATTATGGGAAGGAATGGGAGGCAACAATACATTTGACTACTTTGGGAGGAAAGAAAGATTAGGAATCAGAAGGTGATTTGGAGTATTTAATGAGGAGAGAGAGATAGAGAGACTTATGGTAGATTTGAAGGGGAGTGGGAGAGTACCAGTGGAAAGAGAACTGCTAATAGCATCTATTAACATGGAGCCATGGAAGGGAAAATAGTCATATGTTTATTGGGAATAGGGTTGAGGGAGCAGGAGATAAATTCTGGTGTGCTTTACAGCATGTAGCAGTCTTCTCCAGACCAAAACAGGAAAGTTTTTCATATTTACTGAATCTTTTTAAATTCAGTAGTATTTTTATAGTTTTGCAACAAATTGAAAATATTCTAATTCTGTTTCATATCTTCTTTCATTTCCACAGAGTGTGAAAAATTTATTGCCATTCTGACTCACCCAGCACTTCAAAGTTGCAGGTTGCATTTTTTATTCATCCTTGATGTTTTCCTGTAGCTCTGAAAATTCCCATTGGGACATTGGTGAAAATTGTTTTTTTTTTGCTCACTTTTAAAATTCAAAACATTTCCTGCTGGCACAATGATTATACAACAAATAACAATTATGTTAATTACTGATTATGTGGTATTTCATATATATCATATAGTTCATTGTATACTCAGGGAATGAATCTTAAGTAAGGTTATAAGAATGCTGCTGAACTGACCAAAATTGGATCAAAGATATGACAGTTGTATTTTCATTATTATTTTAATCTGGTGAAAAAAGTCAAAAATTCTTGCCCATACTGGATATGAAATTACACTCTCACTCACTCTCAGTAGTTATTGTATAATAGTGGTCAAGTATTTGTTAAACACTTTTATCCCCTCCTTAACCTGAAAGTTCAACACAGTAGTCTCTGTGGTGGAAGCGAAGTTCAATTATACTTCAGCAATAATATTTCTGCAACTTTTGTGGATGCTACTTTGAAGTTTGAAGATTGTTTAAAAAAATACAGCTCTTTGAAGCAATTGTTGTCCCTTGATAATTAGGATGAACAATGCATTAAGTTACATGGAAAATGCTACATCTCCATGGAAACATATCTACCTAACCCCTTTCCTCAGGGATCCCATTGCTATTAATCATAAGCTAATTTAGAAACCTCCTCATGTCCTTGAAATACTAAAGCACATAATGTTGCCAACTGCAGAAGAAGTAAAACTCATTATCTTGGATTGCTGAACCATCAAAGGAATTTCATGTCAGTTGAAATTATGATGTGTGGTGTTTTAAGCCTTTTTAAGATGCCATGAGGAAATTACTTTATCGAAAGTCAAGAGTTTGCTGCTGCATCAATCTGCTAATGCTGATTAATATAAGGATTCTCTGACAAGTGAGAAAGAACCTTGTTGTTTTAAAATATTAAAATATTCCCTTTGGAATATCAGAAGAATTATGTAAGAGCTGTGGTGTTTCCTTGGCTTCTCAGTTCTCTGTGCTTGACTGCACGTCTCTATTAGAGATACAATAGGAAGTCCTGTAAAATTAAGGCTCCATATGACTTTCATGAAGAAGTACTTATTCATATTTCTCCAGTAGGTGGTGAGGGCCATTTATTGGCAAATCTCCCCTAGTGTTCAATTTGTTTCATTTGTTTTAAAAGACTTTCTAATCAGAAGCAAGTATGGCTGATAGACATGCCTGTTTGTCAAGCAGGAGTGTCCTAGAAAAGACTGCAGCACAGAACCAGGTTTGAATGTTAAGATTGGAGAACACAAGCATTGTAGAGTGTGATTGGGGTGATGACAGGTTTTGATAGGTTCTGAGAGGTTACAACAAAACTGTAGAGCTATTGAGGTGTTCAGTGATTGCTGGGGGTATTCAGGTGAAGGATATGTGCTTCAGGGCAGCTGTGTGGCTCAGTGGTTAGCACTGTTGGTTCATAGTGTCTGGGACCTGGGTTTGATTTTAGCCTCGGGTGGTTGCCATTGTGGAGTTTGCACATTCTCCCTGTGACTATGTAGGTTTCCACCACGTGCTCCAGTTTCCTCCCACAGTCCAAAGATGTGCAGATTAAGTGGATTGGCTATGCTAAATTATCCTCAGTGTTTAGGGATATGTGTGGATTAGCCATGGTAAATGTGAAGTTATGGAGATAGTGTGGAGGCCTGGGTCTTTGGAGGATGCCCTTTGGAGGATCGGTGCAGTCTCTTTCCACACTGTGTGGATTCTGAGATTCTTGAGAAGATCGGAGGTGGGGGTTAGCTGGTATTTTCATTTATTGTACAAAGTGGAAATACTCCCGAGTTTACAAACAATGCTATAAAAGCATTTACCTGACGGATAAGATGCTTTCTGCTTCCTTCTACCTGTCAGATTTATTTAGACTTGGGATGAGGTGGGGGCTCCAGTCTGCAGTTGTTCAAAAATAGAAATCAGTTAAAATGAAGGTAAACATTCTTCTTAAGAGGTGTCAGTGGGTGGTATCCCTCTTGAGAGGAGTTTGATAACCTGTCCTTCATCCCATGTCTGCTAAAACTGGAAGTTTGCATGTTGAGGATTCCTGATTCAGAATTTTACCACTGTCTTCATATGACCCAAAATGACCTTTTTTTTTGGAATTAAAATTCCCTCCAGAGACTCAATTAAAATCTTCTGGAAAGAATTGCTAAGATTTTAGGACAGCTCAAGTCATATTAAATACTGCACTCTTCTGCCTCCTTGCAATATTTTTTTGTTGAAAATAAATTTAAAGCTGGATTCCTGGGTAATATCTGATGCAAAAAGCTCAGGCATCTGATCGTTCACTGTCACACATTTCCTTCCATTTGGAAAGGTATAGATTTCAGCTATCATCAGATATGTGAACATTGAATTTGCTGAAGGCTTCTTGTATTGTGTATGACTAACAAAGACTAAATTGGAGCTAATGCTCCAGCTGAGATCTGTAAACATGATAGATACCAGTAATCAAATCTGTGATTTTTGCTATATTACAAGGCCTGGTTTCAAATTTGCTTCTTTAAATTTTTCGCAATAACATATTAGGCAACTAGTGAGGTTAAAAGAATTTACTCGAGTAAAGAACTCAATAACTTTACCATGTTTCAATATATTGACACCTGCATTAAAAATGTCACATCATTTCTGAAATTAAACTTCAGTATTTAAGTACTGTTTTTCCTTCATACATATTTTTATATAATTAACATACAATGAGCCAAAGCACATCACAGAAGTATTATAAAATAAAATTTGATGTTAAAGTGCAATCTGATGTTGGGCAAATGATTAAAAGTTCATCAAATAGGTAGTTTTTAAAAATGCCTTGAAGGAAAAAAAAAGCAAGGTCGAGAGGCTGTGTGATTTGGGATGGTTCCAATTGTCTGTTGAGCTTGGTGTAAAATTTCCTATGAGCCAAAGAATACAGTACTTCAGTGTTCTGACCAATATTTATCCCTCAGACAACATTATGAATGCTGAGTAACTTGTGGTTATTTTATTGCTATTTATGGAACCGGATTATGTAAAATTTGATGTTAAAGTTTGACGCAAAACGATGGTTTAATCTTAGTTCATTTAGTCTGAAATGTTTTAGCATATCCAAGGTTGAGAAAGAAGTTAGATAACTTGTACAAAAGTTTTCAGAACCGGGTGTACTAATGAGTACTAATGCGACCAACAGCTATGAGGACTCCAAGCAGCATCATGCCAGAGTACTGATGTGGATTGTAAGCTTTTCTAAAACTGCAAGTTGCAAGTCTGTCGATGAACAACACCTCTTTTGAGATGTCCAAGTAAATTTAACTCCCGTTACTGGATGGAGAAAGACTGTGGAAGGCTGCAGAACCAAGGGATTTGGGAGCCCTCATCCATGAAACACAAAGAGCTAACAAGAGATTCATCAGATAATAGGAGAGGCAAATGGAATGTTGGCCTTTATTTTAAACGGGATGGAGTATAAAAGTTGGGAGGTTTTACTAAAACTATACAAGGTACTAGTCAGACCACAGCTGGAATACTGTGAACAGCTTTGGGCTCTTTACCTAAGGAAAGAGATAATAACATTGGAAGCAGTCCAGAGAAGGCTCACTAGACTGATGTCATATATCTTCTGAGGAGAGGTTGTGTAGATTGGGCCTGTGCTCGTTGGAATTTAGATTGAGAGGGGAAATTATTTCAATGTACAAAATTGACAGGAGAGATGAGGAAAGGTTATTTCACCTTGTGGGACAGTCTAGGCCTAGGGGGCATGACGTCAGAATAAGGGATCACACATTTAAAACAGATAGGAAGAATTTCTAATCGGGAAATGTCCTTCATCATAATCTCAGCTGGTGCAGGAATTGAACTCACACGTTTGACATTGATTTGCATTGCAAAACAGATTTCCAGGCAACTGAGCTAACTGTGACCCCCTCAGTACAAAAATAACAATGTCTTGCTAAGACTATACAAGGCATCAGTCAGACCACCCCTGGAATATTGTGAACACTTTTGTATCCCTTATTTAAGGAGAAATATACTAGCATTGGGGCTAGTCCAGAGAAGGTTCACTAGGTTGATTCGGAGTATGAGGCAAGGACCTGTTTGTGCTTGTACTCATTGGAGTTTAGAAAAAATGAAAGGTGACCCTATTGAAAAATATAAGATTCTGAAGAGGTTTGACAGGAAAAATATGGAAAGCTTACTTCCCTTGTCAGATCAAGGACCAGAGGCATAAATATCAGCATATGAGGTCGCCCATTTAAGACGAATATGAAAAATAATTATGCTCTGAGAGCAGTTAATCTGTGGAATTCTATACCATATAGAGCTTTTGAGGCTGTGTTGCTAAGTATATTCACACTGAGATGGACAGATTTTTAATCAGTAAGGGAATCAAGGGTTATGGGGACAAAACAGGGAAGTAGAGCGGAGGATGATCAGAACAGCCATTATCTCATTGAATGGTGCAGGGTGGAGTGGAGACATGAGAGCCTCAAACCTGAGGGAATTGACAGGTTAGTGCAGGGCAGAACAGACAGTGAAAGTTTAGGAGGTTGAGGGGTTCCCCTAGATTGACAGACTGAGCTTGCAACTCACTCTATAAAGTGCTAGCTGGGTTGCCTGCCAGCTTCATCCAAATTGCAAATGTGCAGTGAAACTGGAACAGCTGAAGTATGTAGAGTCAGTGTTTCCTTTTGTGTTAGCAAGGTAGTGGGCTCCGCTTGTGAAAAATGTGTGTCCCTTCAAGGCATTTACACATTACAAGTTTATGCCATTTGTAATCATAAAATTCTGCATGTGTACTTCATTTTTATTCAAGTATCAACTATGTCCCCAAGCAATATTGACTATGATACTGTCAGTCCAAATTAATCATTGTAATATCTGGGAAGCAGAACTAATTCCAGGCGACCTATAAAGTGTCACCTGCATTCCATATTTGGCAAACCCGTTCCAAGATCTTGTAAGCTACACCTAAGGCCTTGAGCTGAATTCCTCACACATTGAACTGTAAGTATTGCTTTTACATGCAAGCCTTTATTGGATCATGTGGAGGGTGAGGAGAGAAAGTGTAATTATTCCTACCATACTTTTAATTTCTTGTTGTGAGCACAATATTGCTTGTGCTACATATATCTGAATAAGGTTTACTGGATTAAAAAGGTCCATGTAGAAGTATCCTGTTGCCCTTCTTGCTGGAGCTCTTCATGTCCTAAGATATGAAGGTCTCTGGTAAACTCTAATATATATGTGCAGTGACTGTTAACTGATCACATTTAAATGAGCTGCATTATTTCTTGTTTTCCCTGCATTGGATCATTGGAATGGTCATCAATATATCAAGGCCTAATAGCTATTATTGCCTCTATGAATCTAGCAAAAATTGATGAAGTACACATGCATCTGGAAGGCTGGGACCAACATTTGTATCACAGTTTCTAAATGTAGAGTTTGCAACAAAAGATTCCATCAGGATGTGGAAACAGTAGAGAAACCCCATAGTGTTTCGTCTTCGATTGAATGTCCAATACGTATGAGGTTCCCTGCTGCTGCTGAATGAGGATGTCCTGGAACATTATAACAGAACTGTGCCAGCTGCTGGAGCATTCCAGGTGAAGGATGCTGTACAGCGTACAGATGCAGCAATGGGAGCACAGCCAATTCTGATATAACCCGATAGTTCCGTTCTTGTGTGTTCTAGCGTTACAAGAAAATCACGCAATACCTATGCCATTTAAATTTATCGGGCATTATAGCCAATACAGGTAAGGAAAGTTGGCTTAAATAATGGATTAAATTCAATCACCGTAAAGCCAATTCACTTTGAAAAAGCATGTGTTATAGCAGAACAGTGTGTCCATAATAACATGGCTGGTGTTGTTCCTAGGAAAAGGTTCCATTCAATCAATGTTTAACTCATCTACAATCACTGCAGACACATCTTAGAAGTTTGCACCAAGTACATGGAAGTTGCCATGATGTCTATATCCTTGGTAAGTCTCAGATTCCTGCTTCATTCTAAGGGCCACATACCTTAGAAGGATGTCGCTGGTAGACCAACTATGGTTGATCACTCCCTCACACAATGACTCACTGAGATTGTGTAGATATAGTGCAACACATCCTTCCACCAGGACCATTAAGACCATATGATGTTATCTCCAGATGAAAGGGTCATATGCTTCAGATAGTGTGCGCAACATAATCCTTCCACGCTGTGTTCTAGACAATTGGAGCAGATAAAGGCTAGAATGTCATGGTTGATGAGGAGCTGTGGGGGCAGCAGCATTTTCCAAGGAGGAAGATGAGGATGTTGATCAAGACGAACATCACTTTAATTATGATAGAACATTGTGCACAACAGACCAGACAAGACTTAATGAAAAAAGCTTCCAATGGAATTGAGTTGGGTCTGTTATGGATCAGGCCAGACCTCCTTAAAATATTTTAAGAAGGTAGCCTAGACTCTAACTTCTTATTTTCAAGGCAGATGTGAAGTGGATATTCCAGATGTGATGCCTTGGTCAAACTGCTCAGCTTGAAGCAAAACAGAATTTATTTTAAAACTACAGTTGAAACACAAAAGAAAGAAAACAGAACATAGAGTATTACAGCACTGTACAGGCACTTCAGCCCTCGATGTTGCGCTGATCTATGAAACCAATCAGAAGCCCATCTAACCTACACTATTCCATTCTCGTCAATATGCCTACCCAATGACTACTTAAAATACCCGTAAAGTTGGTGGGTCTACAATTGTCGCAAGAAGTGTGTTCCAACCCCTAATACTGTCTGAGTAAAGAGACTACCTCTGACATCTGTCCTATATCTATCACCCCTCAAATCTGAAACTATGCCCCCTCGTGCTAGCCATCCTAGGAAAAAGGCTGTCACTGTCCACCTGGTCTAACCCTCTGATTATCTTGTATGTCTCAATTAAGTCACCTCTCAACCTTCTCTCTAACGAAAACAGCCTTAAGTCCGTCAACCTTTCCTCATAAGACTTTCCCTCCATACTAGGCAGCATCCTAGCAAATCTCCTCTAAACCCTCTCCCAAGCCTCCACATACTTCCTGTAATGTGGCGACCAGAACTGCATGCAACACTCCATGACCTCATTGCTCCAAAATTCAATCCCTCTACCAATAAAAGCTAACGCATCGCATGCCTTCTTCACACCCCATCAACCTGGGTGGCAACTTTGAGGGATCTATATACATGAACACAGATCTCTGCTCATCTACAGTACCAATAATCTTACCATTGGTCCAGTACTCTGCACTCCTGTTACTCCGTCCAAAGTGAATCACCTCACACTTTTCTGCATTAAACTCCATCTTCCACCCCTCAGCCCAGCTCTGCAGCCCATCTATGTCCCTCTGTAACCTACAACATCCTTTGGCAATATCCACAACTGAGCTGAAAGTGTGTTGCTGGAAAAGCGCAGCAGGTCAGGCAGCATCCAAGGAACAGGAGAATCGACGTTTTGGGCATAAGCCCTTCCTCAGGAATGGGGAAAGTGTGTCCAGCAGGCTAAGATAAAAGGTAGGGAGGAGGGACTTGGGGGAGGGGCGTTGGAATTGCGATAGGTGGAGGGAGGTCAAGGTGAGGGTGATAGGCCGGAGTGGGGTGGGGGTGGAGAGGTCAGAAAGAAGATTGCAGGTTAGGAAGGCGGTGCTGAGTTCGAGAGATTTGACTGAGACAAGGTGGGGGGAGGGGAAATGAGGAAACTGGAGAAATCGGAGTTCATCCCTTGTGGTTGGAGGGTTCCCAGGCAGAAGATGAGGCGCTCTTCCTCCAACCGTCGTGTTGCCATGGTCTGGCGATGGAGGAATCTAAGGACCTGCATGTCCTTGGTGGAGTGGGAGGAGGAATTAAAGTGTTGGGCTACGGGGTGGTTGGGTTGGTTGTTCCGGGTGTCCCAGAGGTGTTCTCTGAAACGTTCCGCAAGTAGGCGGCCTGTCTCCCCAATATAGAGGAGGCCACATCGGGTGCAGCGGATGCAATAGACGATGTGTGTGGAGGTGCAGGTGAATTTGTGGCGGATATGGAAGTGTCTCTTGGGGCCTTGGAGGGAAGTAAGGGGGGAGATGTGGGCGCAAGTTTTGCATTTCTTGCAGTTGCAGGGGAAGGTGCCGGGAGTGGAGGTTGGGTTGGTGGGGGGTGTGGACCTGACGAGGGAGTCACGGGGGGAGTGGTCTTTTCGGAACGCTGATAGGGGAGGGGAGGGAAATGTATCCCTGGTGGTGGGGTCCGTTTGGAGGTGTATCCACAACTGTACGAGTGTCATCTTCAAATTCACCAACCCACCCCTCTACGTCCTCATCCAGGTCATTTATAAAAATGACAAACAGCAATGGATCCAAAACAGCTCCTTGCGGTACACCACTGACCTCCAAATGAACATTTCCCATCAACCCCACCCTCAGTCTTCTTTCAGCTAGCCAATTTCTGATCCAAACCGCTAAATCACCCGCAATCCCATGCCTCCATATTTTGTGCAGTAGCCTATCATGGGGAACCTTATCAAATGCCTTACTGAAATCCATATATACCACGTCAACTCATCTACCTGTTTGGTCACTTTCTCAAAGAACTTAATAACTTGTGAGGCACGACCTACCCTTTACAAAACAACATTGACTATCCCTAATCAACTTATTCCTATTGAGATGATTATAAATCTTTTCTTTTATAACCTTTTCCAGCACTTCACCCACAACCAAAGTAAGGCTCACTGGTCTATAATTACCAGGGTTGTCTCTACTCCCCTTCTTGAACAAGGGAACAACATTTGCTGTCCTCCAGTCTTCTGGTACTATTCCTGTAGACAATGACGACATAAAGCTAAAGGCTTGGCAATCTCCTCCCTGGCTTCCTAGAGAATCCTAGGTTAAATCCCATCTGGCCCACTTGCAACTTGTTGCAAGGAAAAAGGCAAGTTAATTACAAGGAGTCCAAGGGGAAGATATTTATCCTGTTTGGAAGCTTAACTTCTGGTTCCAATCTACTGAAACAACTATGATGGGAAATTCCATATATAACAGCACAATGCTAAGAGTAAAAACCTTTATGAAGAATGAGTCACATAAAGCAATCTCAATTTGGCTACCCAATTTCCCCTTTGTTTCAGCACATCAGATAAATTCCAGACAAGACCAGTACCATGGAAGAACATATGGTTTACACAGGAGAAAAAGTGAGGACTGCAGATGCTGGAGATCAGAGCTGAAAAATGTGTTGCTGGAAAAGCGCAGCAGGTCAGGCAGCATCAAAGGAGCAGGAGTTTCGGGCATAAGCCCTTCTTCTGGTTTACACAGTCCAGTTGAACAAAGAAACAGAAGAAGAAATTTAAAAGCTCAGAGTGATTTTTGATTTGTCCAGATTTACAGTGTCAGTCAGATCCCTTGATTGAGGATGTTGGCCTTATAGATTAGATTACTTAGTGTGTAAACAGGCCCTTCGACCCAACAAGTCCACACCGACCCTCCGAAGAGCAACCCACCCAGACCCATTCCCCTACATTTACCCCTTCACCTAACACTACGGGCAATTTAGCATGGCCAATTCACCTAACCTGCACATCTTTGGACTGTGGGAGGAAACCGGAGCACCCGGAGGAAACCCACGTAGACAGAGGGAGAATGTGCAAACTCCACACAGACAGTTGCCCGAGGCAGGAATTGAACCCGGGTCCCTGGTGCTGTGAGGCAATAGTGCTAACCACTGTGCCACCGTGCCACCCCATGTTTAGCAGCTGCTCAAAGTTTAATAATTCTAGTGGTTTTTTTCCTGTTATCTTCAATATCTAATCAAGAAAATGAGGAACTGAACTTTGTCTTAGAAATGAATAGGTTAGTTAGGAATTAGTTGTGAGACAATAACAGGTATATTTCCTACTCAAAGGGGGACTGTTGGAAACCAGTGTTCAATCAGTATTGCATATTCACGATTTCCTGTGTAACAGGAGGTCTTGTTTTTGTTATATATCACTGTCACTGTCAAAGCAGTAACTCACCAACTACTAGCATAAACAAAAAGTTTATTTGGGCACTACACTGCACTATTATTATGCAACATTTTAGAAAATAAGAAGGTTTTGTTCTTAGAATGAATGGAAACTAACCTTCAAAAGGAGGCGGGCAAGGGGACAACAGTTATCCGATACCATGAATAGCTATCCCATAGTCATTGGTCAAAAGGATTCAGGCAATTGACACAGAGCAAATTACCTGCCCCTAGAAGTAGGGTATATTAAAAGTGCTTAGGGGTAGTAGGGATCCTCATTAGCCAGCCCTTACAGGCAGCAGTCCTAATCAGGCAGTCCTGAAAGAGCTGCTTTCTCTGAACAGAAGATTCTTTTGAATAACAATTGGAAAACTTAACTAATCCGACACAGCAACTTAACTAAGGCGCTGCTCCAATCCTGTAACATCTGATAAACACATCTGATAAAAGGTAAATTCAAACACAGGCTTCTTACACGTACAAGAGATTTCAGAAAGGTCAGTCAGTCAAGACCATCTGCTGAAGATTGGAATCTTTCTCTGCACTCCAGCAGCTTCTCATTGATCCAACTAAACCAGATTAGAAAATACCTGAACTGGGAGAACTGGCCACTCCCCTGCCATTGTTGAATTAGATTCTTTTGTTTCATACAATGGAACAAGGAATTGAGTGAGATGAAGGTGACTGGCACAGCTGTTAGTATTGGTTCTGGTGATGGAAAGGTGATGAGATGTCCTGAATGAGGGAGAAGGAAGCACAGTGGGCATGAAGGGTTAGTAGCCAGAGGGTTGAGGTTGTTGAGAGCCACTGAGAAAAGATACTGCATGCAACAGTGAGCGTGAGATAGACCATGATCCTCGGTGGGAAGTAGGTGCAGTAAAGGAGTTCAGGTGAGTATTAGATTGCAGAGACAAGGTGGTGGCACTTGTCCTTGAGGAATGCAGAGGCCATTAACCTTCTTCCTGTGTTGTTGAGTGTTTCTCCTGACTGTGGAAACTACTGTGCTGTGGTCTCCTTTGGTCATGCTGAGCTAAACATAACCCTCCTGTCTACCAGCCCATCCTCCAGGAACTTCAGTTCCCTGTCAGCAAAGAAGGATGCCAATTTGCCTCTATTGGCCATCTCCTGTTGAATTCTTCACATGCTTGAGCTGTGAAGGGCTATTCCTGACTTGCAACATTTAAATTGATAGACACCTGGAAGATGTATGAACACCGTAAGGTTCTACTTATGCCACTGCTGAATGCAGGACAACACAAGACCGATACTGTGGAGGTGTGGTGGGTATTAATAATGAGTGTGGTAAAATTGTAGGAGAAAACTCACTAGGGCCTACTGAGGGAAACCCCATGTACCTGCCTACAATTGACAACTTCTACGAAAGTTTGGGAAAATCCAACCCATGATCTCAAACTAGAGAGTATCTGGAATAAAGGGTTATGCATTAAAGGCATAGGTGAGGAGGAATTTCTTCTGTCAGAGGGTGGTGAATCTGTGGAATTCTTCACCACAGAAGGTTGTTGAGGCTAAGAAATAAAGTATATTCAAGGCTGAGATAGACAAATTTTTAATCAGAAATATCAAGTTAAAGGGAAAAGGCAGGAAAGTGGAGTTTCGGATGATCAGATCAGCAATGATCTCATCAAATGGTGGAGCAGATTTGATGGGTTGAATGGCCTACTTCTGCTCCCATAGTTCTTGTAGTAGGTTCCCTAAGTAATTTGGGTAAATCAGCAAATCGTCCTTATTAGCATGTGAATTGGGAAGCAGGAATTGGATGAATTCTTTATGGATGGTTTAGATAGAGAGTGTCAACAGTCTACTGAGCACAGCGGGGAAACAGGAACAGAATGCAAGATTTTTGGGGGACAGTTAAGATTTGAGTCAACCATACTGCAATAGGTCTCGAGTCACATGTTGGGCAGATTATGTAAGAACTGTAGTTTCCTTCCATAAAGGATACTCACGGAGCAGATGGAGTTTTTCCAACAATTGACAATTATTTCATGATCATCATTAGAGTCTGGATTCCAGATTTTTATTGAATTTAAATTTTACCAATTACCATGGAAAGATTTGAAGCCAGGTTCCCAGTGTTACCTGAATCTCTGGATTAATGGTCGAACAATAAAACCACGAGGCTATGCTTCCCATCTCATCATATCACTAATTAAGTGCTGGTTGACCTTCACAACTCACTATGAATTAAAATCCTGAAGTAGTCAGTTAATGCCCACTCAAAAAGCTTCAGCTTGTTAATGACCCCATTACATACCTTTCCAGAAAGTACAAAATCCCTCCCTGACTGTGTGACCTACCTGTCAGGTTTTGGGAGAGGCACCTCCATTTATTCCAATCTGGGGCCAGTTGAAGGTAGATATTTCTGGGAGGGATGAGTCAAGAGATTGACAACCATAGATTATCCACTTCTGCCCATACTTAACTCATATCCCCTTGACTTCCTATCTATACCTGCAAGTAAGTACTGAAAGAAAATTACCTACCTGTTAAACCCCGAAAGCTTGGATATATTTCACAATCGGTAAGACCCCAGAAACCACTGACCGGTGATTTGCAGACTGGGACTTCACTACTGAGATTCATGATTTACCAAGAAGCTAGCCAGTCAGCTGCTAAGTTGATGATTGGAGTTTGATCAGGGAACCTTTCCATTGGTGGAGGCATGGAATCAGTCACCCCTTAAAGGCAATCTGCGCACAGTATATGAAACATTCAATCTTGGCCTTGTCTAATTGGTATGTTGAAAATAACTTTTTTCTTCCCTTATTTTTAAAACTACTGGAAAACTAAGACCGTGACTTTTAAAGCCCATTTATACATTTTTTAGGCAGAAAATTTGAATAAATGTGAGGTAAAATAAACTAAGTCAAGACTTATACAGTTAAAAGTAGGGTCTTCAGTAGTGTTGTAGAGCAGAGAGACCTTGGGGATCAGGTACACAATTCTTTGAAGTTTGCATCATGCAGGATGGTTAAGAAGGTGTTTAGCATGCTTGCCTTCATTGCTCACACCTTTTGAGTATAGGAGTTGGGATATTATGTTGAGGTCATACAGGGTGTTGGTGAGGCCTCTTCTGTAGTACTATGTCAAGTTCGGGTCTTCTTGTTAAAGAAAGGATATTATTAAGCTGAAGAAGGTTCAGAAGGATTTACCAAAATGTTGCTGGGAATGGAGGGTTTGAGTTATAAGGGGAAGTTGGATAGGCTAGGACTTTTTTCGCTAGAGTCTAGGAGGTTGAGAGGCAGCCTTATAGAGGTGTATGAGATAATGAGAGATATGGATAAGGAGAATGGCACATGTCTTTTTCCTAGGATGGGCGATTCTAAGACTAAATAACATATTGTTAAGATGAGAGGCAAAAGATTTAAAAAAAGACATGAGGGGCAATTTTCTTTTCCACAGACAGTGGTTTGTGTGTGGAATGAACTTCCAGAGGTGGTGGATGCAGATACAGTTACAATGCTTAAAAGATATTGAGATAAGCGTATGAATAAGAAACTTCTGGAGGTATGGGGGCCAAGCACAGGCAGGTGGGATGAGTTTGGTTTGAGATTATGGTTGGCTTGGACTAGTTGGACCGCAAGGTCTGCTTCTATGCTGTATGACTCAATGGCACCAGGCTTGGTAGATGGAAAATCCAAATCCAGTGTGGCTATTGTGTAAGATTGGACTGAACATTCCCATTACACGCAGCTATTTTATTCTGGTACTGTTATAAACAGAAAGTGTAAGTTCTTGCTTTGGAATTAAAGGTGATGATAGCTTCTTTTTTAGTAAATGGAGGAAATTTTTTCACTGGTTCATTCTTTCCTTTGTTCAGGAATCAAACCATGCTCTGATTTATATACTGACATCATACGCTGTAGGGCTGGAAGTCTGGGATTGATTTAAGTGTTTTACATTTTTGCTTTTTTATTTCCAGAATGGGAAATATTGTCATAATTTAATTAGATTAATTTGCAAAATTTAACCATTTTACAACATTGACTTCAGGCATTTTCAGTTTTCTTTTTACAATTTAAGTACTCACTTCAATTAAACAATTTAGTCATAGGTTCTTATTGAGTCTTTGCAGAATCTTGAATGCTATCTTGAAAATATTTAAACAAGAGTTCTTATCACTGCATTTCTGCTAAGGAATGACACTAACATCATCATTTTTGACCAGGTGGAATGACCCTGTAAAGACCACTAGCTCAACATACTAGTTAGAAACTGAGCATTCTTAGAAATTTCAGGTCAGTATATCCAATTGGGAATACTGAGTAAGTGGTTGCTTACTTGCAAGTTTCATTTTTTTCGACACTACCCATGTGCTTTGTTCTTTCAGATCCTTCATTTTGAATCTATTAAAAGCTTGGGCTAGAATCTGACCACCACTGGATTCTTGATACAAGTAACCAACCATTTTAAGTTTAAAGGTTGAGAGCTCTATGGGCTGTTTGACGAGAGGCTAATCACATCCAACCTTGTGCTCACACTGAAGTGATAATCAAGGGAAGGAACCCCAGATAATTATTACATAAGCTCAGTTTTTGGATATACTTGACAAATAATAGATTGAAGGTTTTCACAGTTAAGTGTCTACTGAGATTAAACATTTTCTTATGAATAGTGTATCAATATGTTGTGATATCCAGAAAGTGAATTAAGTTGTGTTTGAACCAATTATGCCACTTCAGTTTTATAAATGACTTGCTTAATGTTATTTATTTTTGTTCCAAGAGAAGTACACTATTTTAAATCTTCGCCTACTACTGATAAATTCAGTTACATAATGAATAATGAATACTTAGGTCATACAACCCTGACCAAGTGAATCATGATTTTGGCAATCTCTTGAGGGAACTAGCTGGGCCTTGTTTAGTATTTTTCCTCAGAAATGTACATTTGTTGAGTTGGTATTTCAATCTCTTGTGCTAAGAAATTGAAACACATTTTTTCAAAATTGAACTGTTCAAAATATATTTCCATCTGTTGTGATTTTACTTTGTCATAAAATAAATCTTCAATCTTCATGGTTGGCCACAACAACGATATCACAGCGCTAGACATAAAAATATAGTTATCCAAAGTCAGCTGTAAAATTACAACATTTGTAAGTCATCTGGATGGGTATATGAATGGGAAGGGTTTTGAGGGAGATGGGGCCAAATGCTGGCAAATGGGACTAGATCAGATTGGGATGTCTGGTTGGCATAGATGAGTTGGATGGAAGGGTCTGTTTCCATGACACTATATGACTCACTGACTATGACGATACGAAGCCTTCAGCTTTTCAAGAAATAGACAAACAATTTTGTATTTCCACCATTTGGATTTTCCTCTTCAGATTTTGAAGTACATGTGTTTTGTAGATCTAAGGTGAGGATTGCTTTTTATGTTTTACATATAACATGTACATTAGAAAACCCATGTCACTATTTATTTTTCACGAATTGTAGGTTTGTAGTTGAGGCCTTTTTATGTTGTCAGCAATTTGGGGTGTGTGTCTGTTTTTATTTTGAAGCCTTCTGGGCAACTTTCAAATTTTAAGTTGATATATGTTAATGCAATTTCTATTTTTTTAAAAAAGACAGAAGTTCTACACACACAAAAGAATATCAATAATTTCTAAGTCAGCTGCCTTGTTCTAAATACTTGGAAGGAACTTCAGTCCTTCAAAGATTTTGGTCAGATTGTGGGATTTCGCTGTCATTAGGCAATCCCAGCCCACTGTGGATGACTTTCAAACTGAAACTAAGTAGGAAGGTTCACTGTGAGCTTCTCAGTATACTAAGTGAACTAAATGTATGGAGTTCATGTGGCACATGTTCTACTTAATGCCACAGTCTGAGGCTGCTTGAAAGTGATATAAATTGATTAAATAGAAAATTCACACTACTCAGCCTCCAATTGCCTTGAATATTGCCCAGCCTGGTGCACATATATGTTGACTACATCAGCCACTTGCAATGCAAAATACTTATTTCAATATTTTGATAAGCACTCCACTTTTTTCTCACCATATAATTGACAGACTGCTCAACTAACTAATTATTTTAAAAAAAGCATCTGTCAAATCAACTACAGTAATTCTTTTTCATTCAATGCACATGTTTTAATGTTTATTTTAAAATGGAACCTTTTAATAAATGCATGTAATCTGTTTGAAAGTTGTGTCTTTGAGCGTGGTGTCAGTGTTCGCATTAACTATGCATTTTTGAATTACTTGGGTTGAAGTTGTCGTAACTAATTTAATTTGAATAGCTCACAAATGAATATCATTCCAAACCTTTTATATTGTATCAAGGCAACTGAATCGGCTTCCTCTGTCATGCTTATAGTAAAATCCTAATGCCATTGGAAACAGGAAATCTTTCCCCCCTGATGTCAGCACAACATATTGATGGTTACATGTAACTAGCTATTTGTAGACTGAATTAGTGTGCCAATATTAGCTGCTATAAACTAGGAGAAAGTGAGGTCTGCAGATGCTGGAGATCAAAGTTGAAACTTTATTGCTGGAACAGCACAGCAGGTCAGGCAGCATCCAGGGAACAGGAGATTCGACGTTTCGGGCACAGGCCCTTCTTCAGGCCCTTCTGAAGAAGGGCCTGTGCCCGAAACGTCGAATCTCCTGTTCCCTGGATGCTGCCTGACCTGCTGTGCTGTTCCAGCAATAAAGTTTCAACTGCTATAAACTAGCACAAAGTGGCTCTTGTGATCGAGTCCCCTTCTTATCCATGTGTAGAATAAAATATTTGAACATGTTGCTTAAAAATCATTTTTTCAAGATTTTGTGTGGTACACAGGCAGTGATCCACCTCCTCGGACTAGAAGATCTGGCTTCAAGTTGCAACTGACCAAGAGGTTGGTGTAACATGCCCGAACAGGTTGATTAGTTTATTTTTAAGCTAGCTTTCCCTAGAATGGCTACTTGAGTCTGGAGGTTTATGTACTGTACTAGGTCACTCTGCTCGCTATAAAGTAGAAATGCGAGGAAAACTATTCTCAGATTTCGCTGTGGTGTTGAAAGCCTTTAGTGCTTGTACTGATATTACTCCGCCATCCCTTAGAGTCATAGAGATGTACCTCATGGAAACAGACCCTTCAGTCCAACCCGTCCATGTCGACCAGATATCCCAACACAATCTAGTTCCACCTGCCAGCACCCGGCCCATATCCCTCCAAACCCTTCTTATTCATATACCCTTCCAAATACCTTTTAAATGTTGCAGTTTGTACCAGCTTCCATCGCATCCTCTGGCAGCTCATTCCATACACGTACCACCCTCTGTGTGAAAACATTGCCCCTTAGGTCCCTTTTATATCTTTTCCCTCTTACTCGAAACTTATGCCCTCTAGTTCTGGACTTCCTGACCCCAGGGAAAATACTTTGTCTATTTATCCTATCCATACCCCTCATAATTTTGTAAACCACTATAAGGTCACCCCTCAGCCTCCAATGCTCCAGGGAAACAGCCGCAGCCTGTTCAGCCTTTCCCCATAGTTCAAATCCTCCAACCCTGGCAACATTCTTGTAAATCTTTTCTGAACCCTTTCAAGTTTCACAACATCTTTAGGATAGGAAGGAGACCAGAATTGCATGCAATATTCAACAGTGGCCTAATCACTGTATGGCCGCAACATGATGTCCCAACTCCTGTACTCAATACTCTGAGCAATAAAAGAAAGCATACCAAACACCACCTTCACTATCCTATCTACCTGCAACTCCACTTTCAAGGAACTATGAACCTGCACTCCAAGGTCTCTTTGTTCAGCAACACTCTCTAGGACCTTACTATTAAATGTATAAGTCCTGCTAAGATTTGCTTTCCCAAAATACAGCACCTCACATTTATCTGAATTAAACTCCGTCTGCCACTTCTCAGCCAATTGGCCCATCTGATCAGGATCCTGTTGTAATCTGAGGTAACCTTCTTTGCTGTCCACGACACCTCCAATTTTGGTGTCATCTGCAAGCTTACTAACTGTACCTCTTATGCTTGCATCCAAACCATTTATGTAAATGACAAAAATGAGGTATTTTTTAAGTTTCCTTTCTGTGATGTGGAGAGAGAAGAATGACCAAATTGAGCACCAGTACCATAGCCCACAGGAGTGAGATCCCTTGCCATGCCTAGTTTTAGTCTTAAACATACTTCCCATATATTAGCTTTACTGTCCTTCTCTTGCTCTACTTTAGCTTACTTATATAACTTTATTACGTTAGTCCTGATTTTCACTTATTTCTGGTGCTTTGTACCAGAGATGTTCGAGAAAGTGGCTCTAGAAATACTGGATGCATTGGTGGTCATCTTCCAGGATTCTACAGACTCTGGAAGAGTCCCTGCAGATTGGAGGGTAGCTAATGTTACTCCAATATCCAAAAGGGAGGTAGAGAGAAATCAGGGAATTATAGACCACTAAGCCTAACATCGGTAATGGGGAAAATTCTTGAATAGTAGGAATTAATGGGTCCTTTTCAAATTGGCAGGCATTAACTAATGGAGTGCCACAGGGATCGCTGCCAGGACTCCAGCTATTCACAATATATATTAATGATGTGGATGAGGGAACAAAATGTAACATCACAAAGTTTGCAGGTGATGCCAAGTTGAGTGGGAGGTTGAACGGTGATGAGGATGCAGAGATCCTTCAGCGTGATCTGGACAGGTTGTGTGAGTGGACATATCAATGGCTGATGCAGTCTAGTTTTGATAAGTTAGTCACTTTGAAAGCAAAAGCAAGAAGGAAGATTACTATCTGGCTGTAAATTGGAGAGAGGAGAGTGCATCAGGACCTGGATGTCCTTATGCACCAGTTGCTGAAGGTAAGCATGCAGGTACAGCAAACTGTAAAGAAAGCAAATGGTATGTTGGCCTTCATTGTTAGAGGTTTTGAGTACAGGAGCAGGGATGTGTTGTTGCAGTTATACAGGACCTTGGTGAGGCCATACCTGGAAACATGTGTGCAGGTTTGGTCTCCTCTTCAGAGGAAGGATGTTCTTGCTTTCGAGTGAATGCAGCAAAGGTTTACCAGGCTGGTTCTGGAAATGGTGGGATTGACTTATGAGGAGAGATTGACTAGGTTACGATTATTTTTGTTGGAGTTCAGATGAGTGAGGGAGCATCTTATAGAGACTTATAAAATTCTAACAGGACTAGACAGGATAGATACAGGGAGGATGCTCCTTATGGTGGGTGCGTCCAGAACCAGGGGTCACAGTCTGAGGATTCGGGGTGGACCATTAAGATGGAGATGAAGAGACATTTCTTCACCCAAAGAGTGGTGTGCCTGTGGTATTCATTATCACAGGAATTAGTTGATGCCAAAACATTGAATCGATTCAAGTGGCGGAGAGATATAGCACTTGGGGCAAATGGGGTCAAGGGTTATGGGAAGAAAGTAGGATTAGGCTGTTGAGTTGGACAATCAGCCATGATCATGATGAATGGTGGAGTAGGTTTGAAGGGCCGACTGGCCTCCTCCTGCTCCTGTCTTCTATGTTTCTATGTTAACAATACACGTCAAATTTATAGCAAGTTACAGAGAGTCTCGAGCAACATTTCCTTGCCAGTGATGAATTTACAGATTTTCTGTCATGTCACTCTTGTTTCTTCAACAAGAACTGACTGAGGACATTCATCCCAAACTGCTTCACTGTGATAGAAGCAAATTAATGCAGTTGCTGGAATCTGTACTGTAAACAAAAAATACTGGAGATCACAGTGGGTCAGGCAGCATCCATGGACAGAAAGCAGGCTAATGTTTCAGGTTTGGATGACTCTTCATCAGAGCTGAAGCTGAAGTTCCATACTTTGAAATCAGGAAAGTGAATGGCTTGAAGGGGAACTTCCAGATTGTGGTGTTTTCACATTCCCAGTGACTGCCCTTGACATCAAGGCTGCATTTGATTGAGTGTGGCATAAATGTACCCTAGCAAACCAGGAGTCAATGAGAATTGGGGAAAAACTCTCCACTATTTGGAGTCATAGCTGGCACTTCAGATGATGATTGTGGTTGTTGAATGTTAGCCATCTCTGCACAGGTTCCTCAGGCTAGCATGTCTTAGGCCCAACTATGTTCAGTTACTTCATCAATGAAGTTTTCTCCATCATATGGAAAGAAGAGTGGATTTCGGCCAATGATTGCACAATGTTCAGCACCACTCATGACTCCTCAGATACTGAAACAGTCCATGTCCAAATGTAGCAAGACTCAGACAACATCCATTGTCAAGCAATTACCATTTTCTATAAAAGACAATGTAGCCACTTTCCATGAATTTCAATGATATTATGATCTCTGAATCCCCTACTGTCAACATCCTTGGTGTTACCATTAACCATAAGTTGAATTGGACGAACTATATTAATACAGTAGCTATAAAAGCAAGTCAGAGGCTATGAATCCTGCAGTGAATACTCACACCTGATTCTTCAAAGCTTGTCCATCATTTACAATGCGTAAGTCAGTAGTATGATGGAACACGCACTAATTGCCTGGATGGGTGCAACACTCAAAAGCCTGACACCTTCCAGGACAATGCAGACTACTTGACCAGCACCACTTCCACAAACATCCACTCCCTCCTCCACTGAAACTCATCCCAACTCAGCAGAGTTTTCCATCTGCAACATGCACTGCATAACTTTGCCAAAGATCCTTTGAAAGCACTTTCCAAACCCGTGACCGCTACCATCTAGACTGATGAGGGCAGCAGGTACGTGGGAACACCATCACCTGCACATCCAATCCAAGCCACTCACCATTCAGACTTGGAAATATATCACCTTTCCTTTAGTGTTGCCAAAGCTGAGACCCTCACCAACTTTTACAGATGCCTCCATGGTTTTTCAACCCTATCGAAAAGACAGAGAGGTGGGCAGAGGGGGTGGGGTTGCCTTGTTAGTTAAGAACAAAATTAAATCTATGGTATTGAATGACATAGCGTCGGATGATGTGGAGTCTGTGTGGGTGGAATTGAGGAACCACAAAGGCAAAAAAAACATAATTGGAGTTGTGTATAGACCTCCTAACAGTGGTCAGGACCAGGGACGCAACATGTACCGGGAAATAGAGAAGGCATGTCAGAAAGGCAAGGTTACATTGATCATGGGAGACTTCAATATGCAGGTGGACTGGGTAAATAATGTTGTTAGTGGATCTAAAGAAAGGGAATTCATGGAATGCTTACAGGATGGCTTTTTGGAACAGCTTGTCATGGAGCCCACAAGAGAGCAGGCTATTCTGGACCTAGTGCTTTGCAATGAACCAGACTCTATAAAAGATCTTAAAGTAAGGGAACCCTTAGGAAGTAGCGACCATAATATGATAGAGTTCAGTCTGGAGTTTGAAAGGGAGAAGGCAAAATCGGATGTAATGGTGTTACAGTTGAATAAAGGTAATTATGAGGGCATGAGAGAGGAACTGACTAAAATAGACTGGAAGCAGAGGCTAACCGGGAAGACAGTAGAGCAAAAATGGCAGGAGTTTGTAGGTATAATTGAGGACACTGTACAGAGGTTCATTCCCAAGAAAAGAAAGATTAACCGGGGAGGGATTAGACAACCTTGGCTGACAAAGGAAGTCAGGAAATGTATTCAAGAAAAAGAGAGATCCTATAAAGTGGCTAAGAACAGTGGGAAATCAGAAGATTGGGAGGGATACAAAAGCAAACAGAGGATAACAAAGAGTGTAATAAGAAAGGAGAGGATCAAATATGAAGGAAGGCTAGCCAGTAATATTAGAAATAATAGTAAAAGTTTCTTTCAGTACATAAGAAACAAACGACAGGCAAAAGTAGACATTGGGCCACTTCAAACTTATGCTGGAAGCCTAGTGATGGGAGATAAGGAAATAGCAGGAGAACTTAACAAGTACTTTGCGTCAGTCTTCACAGTGGAAGACATGAGTAATATCCCAAAAATTAAAGGGTGTCACGGGGCTGAGTTGAGTATGGTTGCCATTAAGAAAGAAATAGTGCTAGAAAAGTTAAAAAGTCTTAAAATTGATAAATCTCCTGGCCCCGATGGGATACACCCTAGAGTTCTGAGAGAGGTGGCTGAGGAAATAGCAGAGGCATTGGTTGAGATCTTTCAAGAGTCACTGGAGTCAGGAAAGGTCCCGGATGATTGGAAGATGGCTGTTGTAACCCCCTTGTTCAAGAAAGGATCAAGGCAAAAGATGGAAAATTATAGGCCAATCAGCTTAACCTCGGTTGTTGGTAAAATTCTAGAATCCATCATTAAGGATGAGGTTTCTAAATTCTTGGAAGAGCAGAGTCTGATTAGAACAAGTCAACATGGATTTAGTAAAGGGAGGTCATGCCTGACAAACCTGTTGGAATTTTTTGAAGAGGTAACAAGTAGGTTAGACCAGGGAAACCCAGTGGATGTGGTCTATCTAGACTTTCAAAAGGCCTTTGATAAGGTGCCACACGGGAGGCTGCTGAGCAAGGTGAGGGCCCATGGTGTTCGAGGTGAGCTGCTGGGATGGATTGAGGATTGGCTGTCTAACAGAAGGCAGAGAGTTGGGATAAAAGGTTCTTTTTCAGAATGGCAGCCGGTGACGAGCGGTGTCCCGCAGGGTTCGGTGCTGGGGCCACAGCTGTTCGCATTATATATTAACGATTTGGATGAGGGAACCGGGGGCATTCTAGCGAAGTTTGCTGATGATACGAAGTTAGGTGGACAGGCAGGTAGTAATGAGGAAGTGGGGAGGCTGCAGAAGGATCTTGACAGGTTGGGAGAGTGGTCCAGGAAATGGCTGATGGAATTTAACGTGAGCAAGTGCGAGGTCTTGCACTTTGGCAAAAAGAATAAAAGCATAGACTACTTTCTAAATGGTGAGAAAATTAATAAAGCCAAAGCACAAAGGGATCTGGGAGTGCTAGTCCAGGATTCTCTAAAGGTAAACATGCAGGTTGAGTCCGTGATTAAGAAAGCGAATGCAATGTTGTCTCTTATCTCAAGAGGGTTGGAATATAAAAGCAGAGATGTACTACTAAGACTTTATAAAGCTCTGGTTAGGCCCCATTTGGAGTACTGTGTCCAGTTTTGGTCCCCACACCTCAGGAAGGACATACTGGCACTGGAACGTGTCCAGCGGAGATTCACACGGATGATCCCTGGAATGACAGGTCTAACATATGAGGAACGGCTGAGGATACTGGGATTGTATTCGTTGGAGTTTAGAAGATTAAGGGGAGACTTAATAGAGACGTACAAAATAATATATGGCTTGGAAAAGGTGGATGCTAGGAAATTGTTTCAGTTAAACGAGGAGACTAGGACCCGTGGACACAGCCTTAGAATTAGAGGGGGTCATTTCAGAACAGAAATGCGGAGGCATTTCTTCAGCCAGAGAGTGGTGGGCCTGTGGAATTCATTGCCACGGAGTGCAGTGGAAGCCGGGACGCTAAATGTCTTCAAGGCCGAGATTGATAGATTCTTGTTGTCTCGAGGAATTAAGGGCTACGGGGAGAACGCTGGTGAGTGGAGCTGAAATGCGCATCAGCCATGATTGAATGGCGGAGTGGACTTGATGGGCCGAATGGCCTTACTTCCACTCCTATGTCTTATGGTCTTATGCACCATAGAAAGCATTCTATTCAGATGTATAACAACCTAGTATGGCAACTGCACTGCCCAGGACCATAAGAAACTACAAAATGTTGTGTGCACAGCCCAGACCATCACAGAAGCCAATCTCTCATCCACAGACTCCGTTACACTATTTGTTGCTGTGGAAAGGCTGCCAATATCATCAAAGACCCCGCCAAATTCCTGATGAAAGGCTAATGCCCGAAATGCCGATATTCCTCCTACTCGGATGGTGCCTGACCTATGCTTTTCTAGCACCACACTCTTGACTCTGGTCTCCAGCATCTGCAGTCCTCACTTTCTCCTAGAAGAGACAGAAGCTGTACACATGCACCTATAGGTTCAAGAGGAGTTTTTTTCCCTGCTGTTATTAAACTGCTGAATGGATCTTTAACTTCAAATAATGTTGATCTTGTAATGTTGATCTTGTTTTGTGCACCTCCTATGCAACTGTAACCTTGTATGCCTCGCTGTATTTGAGCATTCTATGATCTGTATGTCCTTGTTTGCTATGATCTGCCTGTACTGCTTGCAAAACAAAGCATTTCACTATACTTAGGTACATGTGACTACAAATTAAATTGAGATGACTGACCTCCAATTCCCCCAACTTTATGTTAGGTGGCTCAGTAGTTAGCACTGCTGCCTCACAGCACCAGGGATCCAGGTTCAATTCCACTTTTGGGCAACTGTGGAGTTTGCACATTCTCTCTGTATCTGTGTGGGTTTTCTCTGGGTGCTTTGGCTTCCTTCCACAGTCTAAAGATGTGCAGGATAGATGGATTGGCTCTGGTAAATTGGCCATAGTGTCCAGGGATGTGCAGTCTAGGTGGATTAGCCATGAGAAATGCAGGGTTACAGGGATAGGTTAGAGGGGGTGGTTATGATTTTGCCCTTCAGAGGATCGGTATAGACTTGATAGGCCAAATGGCCTGCTTCCATACTGTAGAGAATCAACAATTTGAGGTATAGCTACATTGAGTGGTGAGTTTTACCTCTGATTTCCATTTTGTGAATAACCTTTTATGAGATTTGCAGGAAATGAGGAAGTTTGTAATGAGGATATAGCTCAGCATGATACTTTATTGCGTGTATAATGTCATGTTAGGTTTAAATAACCTTGGTAAATGATGCTGAACAGCTTTTACAGCTATTTTTGACTGCATTACTTTATGCAATTATAAAAGCCTACTAAAGTCATTTTTGTTTCATTCTGGGAAACAAATTATCCAGTTTACAATTTCCACCAGTCCTTTTGTAGTAGGGTTACAATTTGCATTTCATATTTATACTTTGAGCATTTTAAGATTCAAGCTGCGTATGTTTTAGATTTTGGTTTTAGTAATGCTGTGAAGTCAAATGTACGATACAAAAGCCTTTTCCAAAATTCAGTAACACAAATATCGTCTATTCTTGATACCTGTCCAAGGGATCAGGGATGTTATAATACTTAATATGCTAAAGCTGTTTACAAGACTGAGTTAGAATACATAAAACTATGATTTCCGTGAAGTGCAATACTTGGGTACTGAAAACTAAATGTTACTTGCTCTGATCTTCTATTCAAAGAATTATCAGAAGGAGCATTTGCAAAGCCTTGGAAAATTGAAATCTTAAAGCTTTTAACTTACCTGCCTGTAACATGTACATGGAGAAAGTGAGGACTGCAGATGCTGGAGTATATGTACATGTACAGGTAACATGTACATAGTAACATGTACATAGCAAGACTACCCTGAACTGGAAGGAAAATTATAGTGAAAATTGTTTTGGTGGTTGGGGGAGTGGACAAAGTTGAAAGATGTGAACTGTGGGAGAAATAGACCAAATGGAAAGCTTTGTGATTTTTGGTACATATAGCATTTAAGAGAGTGTACCTTAAGGTGATGTCAATAACTATTGCCCTAACCGGATATGATGTTAGTTCCATGACTTGTAGTTAGCCTGCAAGCAGCAGCAATTGTGATCAGATGAACTTAGCTTAGTAACTCTGTTTCTATATAGTTTTATATTCAAATAAAAAACTCACGCTGGTTACCACTTTTTGTATGATGGGTACATTTCTATCAAAGAGAAGAATGGAACAAAGTACTAGTGGAAATTGAGGGAACAGACAGGACAAGGAAGGTACTGCGTGAACTACAGTGAGAACTGTAGGAAGGTATTGCAAAGGGGAAGGATTCAGCAACATTAACAAGAGGAAGCATTTCACTGTGGGTTAGCAGGGGAGGAAGAATTTTAATATCGTTGACAGGAATGCTACAGAGTATGAAGTAGGTGTTTGGAAGAGAGGGCATGTTTTCCTAAAACTAAGGGGAGACTGATAAGGGATGAGATTGCCTTTGCAAAGGCAACAGGACAATTTAGAAAAATTATGATCGAGTTGTCTGTTGAATATGAATGTGTTAAACTGCCACATATCAACTCTCCTATAAACTATTCAGATTTAAAAATCCATCAACTCAACAAATGTTTGCCAAATATGTTGCTGCAGACCACAACTTAAATGGATATAATTGTAATTTCTAAGGTAAAAACAAGGACTGCAGAGGCTGGAAACCAGATTCTAGATTAGAGTGGTGCTGGAAAAGCACAGCAGTTCAGGCAGCATCCGAGGAGGGGAAAGTGAATAAACCTTTAATGCTAAGAGAAACCAGGACATGTAGAAGTAGTAGGGGAATGTAATTACTTTTGAAATATTATAGTAAAATGCTACCAGACAAAGTGTGTTCAATGGCCTCCTTCAGTGGTTTCTAAAATGATTTTTGGAAAATTATTAGAAATTAATTAGAATGCACAATGTTTTATTGTAAAAATCCCAAATTTTCCAGGCAAACATGTCTCCAGAATTTTCTTGAAACGTACTTGAAGTTTGAGGAATTGCTTTTGATCTAATTGTGTGCAATTTCAAATTTGCTGTGTTAAGGTGTTGCTTCACTGTGGTTATAACATTGTCTTTACGGTGGCTCGAAACATAGGGATATAGGCACATAGAAACAGGAGTAGGCCATTCAGCCCCTCAAGCCTATTGAGCCATTCAGTAAGTTCATTGCTGATCTGTGGCCTAACTCCATATGTCTGCCCCCATATCCCTCCCTTAAAAAAATTGTCTATGTCAGGTTTTAAATTTAACAGTGAATTGGCTTCAACCGCCATTTGAGGAAGTGTGTTCTAAACTCCCACCACTGTTTGTCTTCTTTTTGGCATCTCTCCTGAATGACTTGGCCCTAATTCTTAGACTGTGCTCCCAGTTCTTGAATCTTAACCCAGTGAAAATAATTTATCTAACCTGTCTTTCCCTGTTAATATCCTGCAAGCCTCAATTAGATCACCCCTTAACTTTCTAAATTGTAGAGAATAAAGGCCTAATTTGTCTAATCTCTCCTCATAACTTAACCCCTGAAGTTCAGGTATCATCCTTGTAAACCTGCACTGAACTCCCTCCAGGGCCAAAACATCCTTCTGAAGGTATAGTGCCCAGATCTGCTCACAGTATTCCTATGTGGTCTGACTATGGTTTTGTATAACTGCAAAATAACGTCTGCATCCTCACACTTGCAGCCCTTTAGATATGAGGGCCAGCATTCCATTAGATTCCTCAACTATTTTCTGTGCCGATATGTGGTACTTTAAGGCGCTATGTACCTGAAACCCAAAATTTTGTAAGACATTCAGTATGTTTAACTTGATGCTTTCTAAAAAAAAACCCCTGATTTATCCTTTATCTGTCTGAAATGGATAACCTCACACTGGCTTAAATTAAAGTCCATGTGCCACAGATTTGCCCATTCACCTAAGCTATCACTATCCTGTTGTAATTTTATGCTGTTGTTAAACTGTCTACGATGCTGCCCAATTTTATGTCATCAGCAAATTTGGATATTGCACTTTTTAATGCCATTATCCACGTCATTAATGAATATTATGAATAAATGAGGCCCAACACAGATCCCTGCAGGACACCACTAGTTATGTCCTGCCAGTTTGAATACTAACCCATTATTCCAACTCTATTTTCTGCCACTCAGCCAATTTCGTATCCATGTCAGTAATTTGCCCTCAATTCTGTGGGCTTTCACCTTCGCTGATAATCTCTTGTTTGGGACTTTATCCAAAGCCTCCTGGAAATCCATATAACAACATCCATCAACTTAGGTCTATCCTCCACCTTTGTCACTTCTTCAAAAATCTCTATGACGTTTGTCAGCCATGACTTACTCTTCATGAATCCATGCTGAGTCTTCTTGAATATCTGAAATGTTTCAAGGTGATTAGTTACCCTACCTTTGATTACAGATTCCAATAAATTCCTCACCACAGATGTCAGGCTAACTGGTTTGTAATTCCCCGCTTTCCCTCTGTCACCCTTCTCAAAGAATGGAGTGACATGAGCAAATTTCCAATTCAAAAGTACAACTCCTGAATCGAGGGGGCTTTGCCAATGTCCCAGCCATAATCTTTCAATGTGCTGTCCTACCTCCTTTAACACCCATGGATGGAAACCATCAGCTCCTGAGAATTTGTCACCTCCTCAGTTCCATTAATTTTACCATTTTTGAAACTTTACTTAAGCTAATTTTATTTAGACCTTGTCTCTGATCCTCTATTAATTGCTTTGAGACTTCAGTCAAGCTATCTTTCTATCCTGCGGTGAATACTGAAGCAAAGTGATCATTCAGCATGGTTGCCAGTTCCTCTTGGTCATTGACAATATCCCACTCTCAGCCTTCACAGGGTCAATAGTATTCTTAACTAACTGCTTTCCCTTTAGATAACTATAAAATTTCTTATTATTATCTTTTATGTCCCTTGCAAGTTTCCTTTCATAATTCCTTTTTAGCCGAGCTTATAAACTATTTTATAGCCCTCTGCTGGTCTTTGCATTCGTCTCACTCTGTGGGATCTATGGTGTTCTTTGTATTTTTATATGAACATTCTGTTAATTTTCTGCTGTTCGTTACCTCCTTAGATGTCCATGGCTGAATTTCTTTTGTGTAGTGGAACTTTTCCTTCTCATAGGTACAAACTGCTTCTGAATCTCATTAATTATTTTTTTGAACACCCTTCGCTGTTCCTTGGTTGTTTTACCGATTATCAGAGCTTCACAGTTAACTGTAGATACTGATTGCCTCTACCCATTTAAGCCTGCCTTATACAAATCCAAGCTTCTCGCATCTGTTCTTTGCTTGTCTCTTCCAACAGCTACATAAAACTAGATCATGTTATGGTCATTATTTGATCAAAGCTCACAAACAACTAGATCGCTAATTAACAAGCCTCATTGCTCATTACTAGATCCCATATTGCTCGTCTCCTCATCAAATCCATACATACACTTGGTGAAGGCACAACATTTCTGTGGATGATACAGAAAAACAAAGTATTGTATGATTAATATATGTAAACAGAGAATGATATTCTATCCATGATGAATGGGTTAAAGTAATTGGATGACAGTTGAGGATTCTGGATCTTTCTGATTCTGTTTGTTTCCTTCAAATATTTCATTAGGAGGCATTAATTAATTAATGTAGCTACATGATCCATGCTCTGAAAGAAGGTATTACTTTATGATCATTGACAGTTACCTACCAAATCAATTCATTAATTTTGTTAAACCTTCAGTGGAAATTAAAATTAAAAATGAACATTGTACGTTATCAGTTTAACAAAATATAATATTTATTTGGAGTGACATCCATGCTGCTGACTAAAACTGGGAACCTAAATACAATACATGAAGGCAACACGTCTTTAAATGGAGCCACTGTAAGGCTGGAACCATTTCAGAATATGGTCTTATTTAAATTTGTGAATGTTTCATTCTGCCTGTACCTGTTAGTATTGATATGGAGGCCAACATTGTTGCTTTGGTTTACAGAGTACCAAGTAAGTTAGCTGCGTTAAGTTATAACTTAAGGGTGAGGATCTTGGAAACTGTTGAAGTGCACAATATGACAGGAAGCTGGCTACAACCTGCTCACATTATTAATGATGACAGAGTCTTTCCACTACAGTTGGAGGTTTGCCTGTATGATCTCCTTAATGTTGTGCATATTATAATTGACCAAAGCTGTAGCAGGTGACTGGACAGATCTGGATTCAGTACGCATCAGCCGAAGTCTCCAGACTGATCAATGTGCTGTGCTCGGCACTACATAGTGGAGCATCAAAGTTTGGATGCAGGAGGAGCAAGATGTTGACTCCGATGGGGGGAAGGTGGAGCTATGACACCGGCAGTTAGGCGAATTGCTGCCCATGATGTCCTCCTAATATCACAATTTTCTTAAGGTGCACCATTGCTATTAGCTGGTGGTCATATGCTGAACCCACTTGCTCTATTTTCAGACTGTCTTGCAATCAATGAAGTGTCATCTCATGGGCACTCAGCTTGAAACCTTGTCTTAGCATTCAGCATAAATGAGAAGGTTTTTTGCTTGATAATAGGCTAAAATGTGCAAGATGGGAAAATGATGCAACCAAATTATTTTTATATGACTTAAAAATAAATAAACTTAATCTAACTTTCCGCAACAATGTGCGTCCTAATGCAGCTACAAATCTCTACTCTCTTTCAGCTTTTACTGAATTGTGCGAGCACTGTAGGAGCATAAGATACAAGCTGTTTACATCCTTGATCTGATTGCTTAAATGCTCTAAACTAATTTTCAGAACTTAGCTAGTTTTGGAACCTAACAAGGCTTCAGTATCCCACATCTTGACAATTAGAGCACAAAACAGCATGTGAGATCACTGAGGTGAGGAGTAAAAGATGAGAAGTGGGTGAACAGAGCACTACTTCTAGCTTCCTTTACTCCTCCACCTCTCATGGCCTATATTCACTTTCCTACCATCAATGAGCTGGAGAGCATTTTGCTGTCCAGTGGGCCACTGGCAGGCTAAGAAAATATTCTAATTTGTCATATTTAGGGTAACGTTGAGAGTGTGCAAACCATAGGTGAGAGCCATATATATACTAACCCTTCAACCTTGCTTGATGTTCATTTGTCGATTATTACATGGAAAAACACAGCATCATAAAGGCAGTGATGCCATGATATCCATGCTTGAGATGGATCATCCAGTCTCTATGTGATCATTCAGAATACCATTGAAAATATTGTTTATACCTCACAGTTTTAGTTATTGCTGTAAAATTATCCTCTTTGATATATATCATTTTGAGCATAGCTTGAAGTCACCTGGACACACTGGGGACTTTCCACTGCTGTCTCTGTCTCCGCCATCTGCTGTTACGTGCTTGTGATATACAAAACATAATCTGAAAATCCAACTATCCAGATTTTCTGATCCATCAAAGAGTGTATATCTGTGCTTTTACCTGTGCTGCATGAATCCTGTGATGGTGCATCTTCAGAGCTAGTGGCAGGTTTTTGGGAGAAATTTTTCTTTAGATGCAAATCTCCCAAGGTAGATTAATGACATAATTTAATCGTGCAAGTACTAAATTATGTTGCACTACCTAGAGGAGGTAGAAGTTTTGGGTGATGGTATTATATTTTCTGAAAACAAAAGGAACAGCAGAGGACAGTATGTATAAGCTTAAAGTGGCAAGATGACCACTTGCCTGCTTTTGAGCAGGTTGGTTCTGTCCTCAGTGTCGGCTGTTAGCATTTGTTCATAAAAGTTAATTCAAAATCAAACAAAAGATATATTTGTAAACAATTACATATTAAAGGCAAAGTGTTGTTTGAGAAATATAAAGAGAAGAAGGAGCACTGGTGATTTATTACCGCTGTCTCAAAGTTTGTGAGTGACTGTTGTAGATATGCCCATATTTTATTGGCAAATTATAGAAGTCATCATGAGCAATACGGTTAAGTGATGTTCTATTCTTTCGCCAGCTACACATTAGAGTAGTCCACAGACCCTTGAAGTCAACTAGCAAGTTGAAAAAGGAAGTTAAGAAAGCATATAGGATACTTTTATTAGTTGAGGCATTGTATCCAGGTGAAGGGTGGTTATGATGGAACTGTATAAGATGTTAGGCCACTGCTAGAATACTGTGTGCAGTTCTGGTTGCCACACTACACAAAGGACATGATTGTACGAGAGAGAGAGTGCAGAGGAGATTCATCAGGCTGATCCCTAGGCTGGAGCATTTCAACTCTGAAGAGAAAGTAGGAAAGTTGGGATTGTTTTTCTCAGAGTAGTGAAGTCCCAGAGAACACCTGATTAAAGCATACAAAATTTCGAGTAACATAGACAGAGTAGATAGGAAGAAACCTTTCATCTTAGTAGAAGGATCAAAAACCAGGGGGCTTAGACTTAAGGTAATCGATCAGAGAGTAGTGAGTATCTGGAACTCACTGCTGAAAGGGTGAAAGAGGTGGGAACGATCACAACCATCACAAGTATTTAGATATTCACTTGAACACCATAGCATACAAGACTACAAGCTAAGTGCTAGTAAATGGGATTAGAGTAGGTATATGCGTGATGACAGTGGGCTGAAACACTATTTTCCATACTGTATAGCTCTGACCCTTGCTACCACTGATGAAATTTCAATGCCTGTTCTGTAGCTGTCCATATCAAGACAGCTGATGTAATGCTCTGTATCTACTTTGTGATCCCTTTGAAAAGAGGAAAGGAGGAGTCATGTAATTTAAAGTAATGAATGTGCTGAATGAATGAATGGACAGTATTTGTTGAGAGCCACTGAAATATATAGGCATGATGTATAAATTAATAATAGGGCAAGTGCTACTGGTCAGATGGGAACATGTGAATGGTCTGAGAAGTGATGCACAGGAATTAACCTGAAAATACAGATTGAGTGTGTTGGTATAAATATATATATCTGAATGCAGTTAAATATGGCATTGCACCTGCCTTGCTTATGTCATTAAACTACTTGTGGCACTGCATTCAATGATGGGGCATTAGACACCTACTAAGCACCTGAGTGCACTCCAGCTATGTGGTTTTGTCCTCTTAGGAAGCTGTTTTTCCATATTGACAGAGAAGAATTAGTGCCTTACAGCCCCCTGCAGCTCACAGCATTAGGTCTAGAGAGGCATTTCTGAGCCAGGGCTCAAACTTGCCCAGTTGAGAATCTATAAGTAAGAGCTTCCCCAATTGTCTATCGAACATGCAACAGTACAGGCCCTTTGGCCCTTGATGTTATGCCGGCCTTCTATCCTACTCTGAGATCAGACTAGCTTACATACCCTTTATTGTACTATCTTCCATGTGCCTATCCAAGAGTTGTTTAAATGTCCCTAATGTATCTGACTCTACTACCACTGCTCACGGTGTATTCCACAGACCCATCACTGAATAAAGAATCTACCTCTGACATCTCCTTCAAATACCTTAAAACTATGCTCCCTCTTGATAGACATTTCTGCCAGAAGAGAAAGTCTCTGGCTCTCCACTCTATCTGTGCATCTCATCATCTTGTAAATCTCTATCAAGTCACCTCTCATCCTCCTTCACTCCAATGAAAAAAAGCCCTAGCTCCCTCAATCTTTCTTCATAAGACATGCCCAGGCAGCATCCTGGTAAATCTCCTTTGCACCCTTTCTAAAGGTTCCACATCTTTCCTAGAATGATGTGACCTGAACTGAACACAATATTCCAAGATAGTCTTTACAATCTTTCAACGGGCTTTGAGACTTTTAGATAAGCAGATAAATATGGAAGGAACAGAGTGGTATGGACCAAAGGCAGGCAGAAGGGATTAGTTAATTAGGCAATGTTTGGCACAACATTGTGGACCAAAGTGCCTACTCCTGTGCTGTAAAATTCTATGTTCAACTATCATCCTTAGAGTTTTCAATTAATGGTTCAGTTGAATTCATGTCATGTGCATTGCCATTGCACCCAATTAATTGGGAAATGTAGAATTCAGGTCTAAATGCATCAGCTGAATTAAAAATAAATTGCAAACTCACTGCAATCCTTCTGGGTTCCCCACATCCTACTGGCTGTTCTGCAGCAGTAGGTTGAAACAGTAAAAATCCACCCAGAATATCAGCAAATAAGAATATGATTCAAAAGGCAAAGAAGTGTCCTGCACCTATCCGAACTCTTCCCCTGCGCACCTCATTCCAAAAATTGGGAATTTGGTTTTCTGTCAAGCCATGTGTAATATAAAGTTCATATTAATTAAATCAACCATATATCTAATGGAAAGTTTAAAGGGTAGTGTGAATCATATTATGACCCATGAGTTTTGTTTTTAAACATTTATTTTGATTATTTATTTGTAGATCTCCAGTTAGACTTGCATCAATTTAATCAAGATGACATCTTTAGATGGCAGAGTGATTACACTCTCCAGAAGGTAAACAGTTAGTACTGAATAATTGTGTAAGCTGCCTTTTCTCATACTTTTATACACTGCCAAACTAACATTAGAACCCTACTGAGAAATAATGAGATTTTTGTGGTTGGCTGGTGGTAAATTTCCCCTGATAGTCTCAGCTAGAGAGTTTATTACAGTCTGGTTATTTTCCTTTTTTTAATCTTAATCCCTGACACACTTTACTCAACCTAAGAAGTTAAAGGTAGGATGGATTGGGACTCAGAATTTAATGTGGAAAAAGCTATTGTTAGTTAGATTTAGAAACAAATTAGAATTTATGGGCAAAAGGTGGAAGGCCAGCAGGAAGAACATTGGAGAAATGATATCTAGAGGTGACAAAAGTCTAGATAGGAATTTCAGTGAAAGACTAGCTGAGATAGATGGTAGGGTATGTCTCTTTAAAAAAGGTTTGGGGCTTTGAAACTCCATTCCGGATATTCACCCTATTCAACCCAGCCAGAGCAAGTTTTTTTGGGAATGGAATGAATGGAAAAAAGAGCAAAGTTTATTACCTGTGCTGATCAGAGTTCACATTGGCTTTTAATGCATCTTTCACCTATATGTAGCTCATACAATCTGATAGCACTAAAGTATTCATACAGTCAAGGATCATGATGTAAAAATAGAGCTGCAAATAGTCAACATATGCATTACTGTGGTCTGACAAGTGCCCAGGTCATGATGGATTTTACCTGTAGTCTTTGAAAGAAGAAGCAACTAAGATAGTAATTACATTGGTTTTAATGATGTGGAGATGCTGGAGTTGGACTGGGGTGCACAAGGTCAAAAATCAAACAACACCAAGTTGTCGTCCAACAGGTTTGTTTGATATTGTAAGCTTTCAAAGCTCTGCAGCCTCCTCAGGCATGGAATGATAGGGAGATATAGTATTTATAAGAAAAAGTTAACAACTTCAAAACTAGCTGTCCTTGTTGAATTCTTTAGTCAGCCAGGAGGTAGATTCATTTAGATAGATTCATTTCAAGTCTTTGTGCCTAGATAATTAAAGGTTTTATCTATGCACAAGGGGTAACAGCTCAGGTTGGAATTGCACTTTAGATGTGAATGTTTAGGATGTAGGTTTGATATCCAGACATTTCATTACCTGGCTAGGTAACATCATCAGTGGCGACCTCCAAGTGAAGCGAAGCTGTTGTCTCCTGCTTTCTATTTATATGTTTCTTTGTCCTGGATGGGGTTCCTGGGGTTTGTGGTGATGTCATTTCCTGTTCATTTTCTGAGGGGTTGATAGATGGTATCTAGATCTATGTGTTTGTTTATGGCATTGTGGTTGGAGTGCCAGGTGTCTAGGAATTCTCTGGCATGTCTTTGCTTAGCCTGTCCCAGGATAGATGTGTTGTCCCAGTCGAAATGATGGGTTTTTCCTCCGTGTGTAGGGCTACGAGGGAGAGAGGGTCGTGTCTTTTTGTGGCTAGCTGGTGTTCGTGTATCCTGGTGGCTAACTTTCTTCCTGTTTGTCCTATGTAGTGTTTGTGGCAGTCCTTGCATGGAATTTTGTAGATGACGTTGGTTTTGTCCATGGGTTGTGCAGGGTCTTTTAAGTTTGTAAGTTTTTGTTTGAGAGTGTTGGTGGGTTTGTGTGCTACTAGGATTCCAAGGGGTGAGTGTGTGTGCACATGTGCGTGAGAGAGACTGTGTGTGTTTGTGTATGGGAACAAGTTTGTGTGTGGTGTATATAGTGTGGTGGGATCACCTGTAGTGTGACATGAACCCAAGATCACGGTTGAGACTGTGTTCGGAGGTATGGAACTTAGCTATCAGCCTTTGCTCAGCGATTTTGCTCAGCTTGAAGTCTGCATTGGAGAACGCTCACTCAAAGATTGGAAGCTGAATGCCCTAGACTGCTGGGAGGGAACAGGCCTATGTATTAAATGTTGTGCGGTGTCCATTCATCCATTGTTATAGTGTCAGCAAGGTCTCACCAATGTTCCACGCCTCAGAGCATCCTTGCCTGCATCGAAGAAGATAGACAATATTGGCTGAGTCACATGAATACCTGCCGTGTATGTGGTGGGTTGTGTTCCCATGTATTATGTTAGTATCCATGTTGATCATCTGACATGTCCTGTGGAGGTTGTGTGGTGTCCTGGTCTTCTGACGGCTGGGTTTGCTGTGAACAATGGTCTTTTTAAAGTTTGGTAGTTGTTTGACGATGAAAAGTGGAGGCATAGGTCTTGTCCATAGGGAATGGCAGTTTTAATATGTTCAGTGTGGAAGCTCGAGAAGTTTAGCGTCCATAGGCTTGTGGTACAGTATGGTGCAGAACTGTCTGTCTTTGTAGATGTGTGTGTCCAAAAAGGAGACTGATTGGAAAGAATTGTCCATGGTAAGTCTGATGGTGGGGTGAAACTTGTTGATATCATTATGTAGTTGATGCCTTGCCATGAGCCCAAGGGAGAAAATGTCATCAATGTATCTGCTGTACAGTGCTGGTGAGAGATCCTGCATGGCAAAGAAGGCATGTTCAAACTTGTGCATGAACATGTTCGAATATTGGGGTGCAAATTTTGTCCCTATGGCTGTTCCTTGTGTCTGAATGAAGCACCGGTTGTCAAAGCGAAAGATGTGTACGAGGATGAAGTGGCTGAGTTGTTGGATGGCGTCTGGAAATTGGCAGTTGTTAGTATTGAGTACTGATGCTGTTGCAGCAATGCCACTGTCATTGGTAATGCTGGTGTAGAGTGCTGAAACATCCATTGTGATGAGTGTTCCTGATTCGATTGGTCCACGGGTGCTGATATTATTGAAGGAAATCTAAGAGATTGTTGCATCTATATTTAAAGCTAAAAGATTACTGGGACAATGTCGTGAAATGCTTGCAACTTTGATCAGTAAATTCACTCTTTTTAATATTCAGTTGCTAAAGCTTACAGTACATATTATTCAGATCAAAACCCTGGGTACTGATGGATTATATCACTTGAATAGAATAACCATATATTGCTCTAAGCCATTAAAGCAGTACAAAACTTGGACATGCAGTGATTTTTTGATGCATAAAGAATAGACTAAACTTGATTGAAAAGACTTAATTTATTGCTACTGACAGAAGAAATTCTTTATCTATTATTGGGGGAAAGACATTTCCATTATTTTTTTTATATTTGAAGATTTGAATCTCATGTCAATAAGAATGAGGTACTTAAATCCTGTCTCTGCCTTTGAGAGATTTTAAATAAATGTCTTAAAGATATAGTAGAAGATTTCTTTCACTTATGAAAAAAAATCACCAAAGTAGATTTTCTAAAATAAAATTCTTGATGGCTTAAATTTGTAGTGTATGTTGGAAATTAGTAAATTTCCATGTTGATTCATTAATTCAACCTTAAACATATTTCTCTGCATGTGCATTGAATGGAATACAACCTTACCATTCTGGACTGTTAGCAGTTTTTATTTATGATTTTGTTTTGGTCCCATCCATCTCTGTCTTTCTGTTCTGATGAAGAGTCACTCTACTCAAAACATTACTCTGCTTTCTTTTCACAGATGTTGTCAAACCTGCTGAGTTTGTCCAGCAATTTGTGTTTTTATTTCAATTCTTCAGCATTTGCAATTCTTTGTTTTACTTCTCTGTTTGTCATTGACTAGCTCACTTTCTTGATCTTTTCCTGCCCTTATTCTCTATAGAAGCCTTCTTCCATTAAATAATTATTTTCAGTCCCCTTGGGTCTTATGGTCTGTCTTGACTTCTTTTATTTTTTAGACAGGTTCCTCTGTTTCAAATTACTACATTTTTAATACTGTGTCATCTAGTGAAGAGTTCTTTTCACTGTACCGTTTTCTTCGCAGTTCTGCATGAGCTGATATGCGTATTGCACAGGAAACTGTGGCAAGACAGACCCATTGCTACAACCTCAAACTTAAACAAAATCTTTTAGTTGACTTAATTGATTAGCCATCAAAAAGTATGGCCAAATTTGTGAATGAAAGTCTTGTCCTTTGTCCTATTAAAAGAAGCAACAGTCAAAAATGAAAACAAGTCCCACTTGCCAATAGTTCATAGAGTCATAGAGATATACAGCATGGAAACAGACCCTTTGGCCCAACCCATCCATGCCGAACAGATATCCCATCCCAATCTAGTCCCACCTGCCAGCACCCTCCAAACCCTTCCTATTCATATACCTATCCAAATTCCCTTTAAATGTTGCAACTGTACCAGCCTCCACCACTTCCTCTGGCAGCTCATTCCATACACGTACCACCCTCTGCATGAAAAAGTTGCCCCTTAGGTCTCTTTTATATCTTTCCCCTCTCACCATAAACCTATGCCCTCTAGTTCTGGGCTTCCCGACCCCAGGGAAAAGACTTTGTCTATTTACCCTATCCATGCCTTTCACAATTTTGTAAACAACTATAAAGTCACCCCTCAGCCTCCAACGCTCCAGGGAAAACAGCCCCAGCCTGTTCAGCCTCTCTCTATAGCTCAAATCCTCCAACCCTGGCAACATCCTTGTAAATCTTTTCTGAATCCTTTCAAGTTTCACAACATCTTTCTGACAGGAAGGAGACCAGAATTGCATGCAATATTCCAACAGTGGCCTAACCAATGTCCTGTACAGCAGCAACATGACCTCCCAACTCCTGTACTTAATACTCTGAGCAATAAAAGAAAGCATACCAAACACCACCTTCACTATCCTATCTACCTGCAACTCCACTTTCAAGGAGCTATGAATCTGCACTCCAAGGTCTCTTTGTTCAGCAACACTCCCTAGGACCTTACCATTAAGTGTATAAGTCCTGCTAAGATTTGCTTTCCCAAAATGCAGCACCTCGCATATATCTAAATCAAACTCCATCTGCCACTTCTCTGCCCATTGGCCCATCTGATCAAGATCCTGTTGTAATCTGAGGCAACCTTCTTCGCTGTCCACTACACCTCCAATTTTGGTGTCATCTGCAAACTTACTAACTGTACCTCTTATGCTCACATACAAATCATTTATGTAAATGACAAAAAGTAGAGGACCCAGCACCGATCCTTGTGGCACTCTACTGGTCACAGGCCTCCACTCTGAAAAACAACCCTCCACTACCACCCTCTGTCTTCTACCTTTTGAGCCAGTTCTGTATCCAAATGGATAGTTCTCCGTTTATTCCGTGAGATCTAACATTGCTAATCAGTCTCCCATGGGGAACCTTGTCCAACGCCTTACTGAAGTCCATATAGATCACATCTACAGCTCTGCCCTCATCAATCCTCTTTGTTACTTCTTCAAGAAACTCAATCAAGTTTATGAGACATGATTTTCCACGCACAAAGCCATTTTGTCTATCCTTAAACAGTCCTTGCCTTTCCAAGTACATGTACATCCTGTCCCTCAGGATTCCCTCCAACAACTTGCCCACACCAACATTAGGCTCACTGGTCTCTAGTTCCCTGGCTTGTCCTTGCCACCCTTCTAAAACAGTGGCACCATATTAGCCAACCTCCAGTCTTCCGGCACATTACATCTGACGATTATATAAATATCTCAGCAAGACGCCCAGCAATCACTTTTCCAGCTTCCCACAGAGTCTGGGGTACACCTGACCAGGTCCTGGGGATTTATTTACCTTTGTGCGTTTCAAGACATCCAACACTTCATCTCAGTAATTTGGACATTTTGCAAGGTGTCACCCTCTATTTCCCTACAGTCTATATCTTCCATATCCTTTTCCACAGTAAATACTGATGCAAAATACTTGTTTAGAATCTCCCCCATTTTCTAAGGCTCCACACAAAGGCCGCTTTGCTGATCTTTGAGGGGCCCTATTTTCTCCCTCGTTACCCTTTTGTCCTTAACGTATTTGTAAAAACTCTTTGGATTCTCCTTAATTCTATTTGCCAAAGCTATTTCATGTCCCGTTCTTGCCCTCCTGATTTCCCTCTTAAGTATACTCCTACTGCCTTTATACTCTTCTAAGGATTCACTCGATCTATCCTGTCTATACCTTACATATGCTTCCTTCTTTTTCTTAACCAAACCCTCAATTTCTTTAGTCATCCAGCATTCCCTCTACCTACCAGCCTTTCCTTTCACCCTAACAGGAATATACTTTCTCTGGATCCTTGTTATCTCATTTCTGAAGGCTTCCCATTTTCCAGCCATCTCTTTACCTGCAAACATCTGCCCCTAGTCGCTTTCCAAAATTCTTGCCCAATACCGTCAAAATTGGCTTTTCTCCAATTTAGAACTTCAACTTTTAGATCTGGTCTATCCTTTTCCATCATTACTTTAAATCTAATAGAATTATGGTAGCTGGCCCCAAAGTGCTCCCCCACTGACACCTCAGTCACCTGCCCTGCTTTATTTCCCAAAAGTAGGTCAAGTTTTGCACCTTTTCTAGTAGTACATCCACATACTAAATCTAAAAATGTTCTTGTACACACTTAACAAATTCCTCTCCATCTAAACCCTTAACACTATGGCAGTCCCAGTCGATGTTTGGAAAGTTAAAATCCTCTACCATAATCACCTTATTATTCTTACAGTTGGCTGAGATCCCCTTACAAGTTTGTTTCTCAATTTACCTCTGACTATTAGGAGGTCTATAATACAATCCCAATAAGGTGATCATCCCTTTCTTATTTCTCAGTTCCACCCAAATAACTTCCCTGGATGTATTTCCGGGAATATCCTCCCTCAGAACAGCGGTAATGTTATCCATTATCAAAAACGCCACTCCCTCTCCTCTCTTGCCTCCCTTTCTATCCTTCCTGTAGCATTTGTATCCTGGTACATTAAGCTGCCAGTCCTGCCCATCCCTGAGCCATGTTTCTGTAATTGCTATGATATCCCAGTCCCATGTTCCTACCCAGGCCCTGAGTTCATCTGCCTTCCTTGTTAGGGCCCTCGCATTGAAATAAATGCAGTTTAATTTATTAATCCTACCTCCCTGACTGTTTGACTCACTTCTGTTCTCAACTGTATCAGTCTCAGATTTACCTCTTTCATCAGTATCTCCCTGGGTACCCCCCCCACCCCCGTACTAGTTTCAATCCTCCCAAGCAACTGTAGCAAATTTCCCTGCCAGTATATTAGTCCTCTTCCAATTTAGGTGTAATCCGTCCTTCTTGTACAGGTCACTTCTACCCCAAAAGAGATTCCAATGATCCAAAAATGTGAATCCTTCTCCCATACACCAGCTCCTCAGCCATGCATTCATCTACTCTATCCCCCTATTCCTGCCCTCACCAGGAGTAATCCAGATATTACTACTCTCGAGGACCTCCTTTTAAAATTTCTGCCTAACTCTCTGTAGTTTCCCTTCAGAGTCTCAACCTTTTCCCTTCCTATGTTGTTGGTTCCATTGTGGACGAAGACCTCTTGCTGTCCCCTCTCCCGCTTGAGAACATTCTGCACCCTCTCTGAGACATCCTTCATCCTGGCACCAGGATCACCATTCTGATTTTTCTCTGCTGGCCATAGAAACGTCTGTCTGTACCTTGGACTGGAGAATCCCCGAACACAATTGATCTCTTGGAACCTGACGTACCCTTCATTGCATTAAAGCCAGTCTCAATACCAGAAACTTGGCTGTTCATGCTACGTTCCCCTGAGAATCCATCACCCCCTACATTTTCCAAAACAGCATACCTGTTTAAAATGGGTATAGCCACAAAACACTCCTGCACTAGCTGTCTACCTCTCTTACATTTCCTGGAGTTAACCCATCTATGTGACTGTATCTGAGACTTTCCCCCCTTCCTATAACTGCCATTCATCACATGCTGTTGCAAATTTCTCATTGCTTCTAACTGTCTCTCCAACCGATCCATTCGATCTGATAAGATTCACAACCAACAGCATTTACGGCAGATATAATTCGCTGTAAACCTTAAACTCTCTTTAAACTCCCACATCTGACAAGAAGCTCATATCACTCTACTCAAGACCATTTTTGCTCCTTCACAATCTGCAGAACCAGAAAATAATACCGTCTTATTCCTCTATAAACACGGCCCCAGGTTAAACCTATATTTTAATCAAGAGATATATCTCCAAAAACATATAATCAAGAAAGAACCCACTCTACTCGCTACTGCAGACTTTCTGTTGGACACACTTAAAACAACAATGCACTTATCTGTTTCTGTGCTGTGAATTTTGCCCATCAGTTCCTCCAAGATCAGTTGTGAATTTCACTGTTTGTTTATTTTATCCAGACGCACTTCGATGTACAGCAATATATGAAGCAAAAGCAGTATCAGTTTCTTTCTCTCTTTCTGTCCTGCACTGTCCTCATCATGTGCTTCCTTTGTCTGTCTTCTCCATTTTGAAACTGCTATGGTTGTGACTTTTTTTTCCCCAAAGTTCCAAAACAATGCAACAGCATATAAAACAGTAATTTCTGTTCCTGGAATTCGAGGAAATCACCTGCAGCACCTAAAATACTTCAAAAAAGGAGCAGCTGTTACAGCCAGAAATTTTTCCTGTCCCCCATCTTGAATTCTGTTTCGAATATCTGTGTTCAAGTAAAATTCAGGTGTTTGCGGAATATTTTCATTTGTCAACCTTATAATGCTGCTTCAGTTCCTGTATTTTTAATTTTATAATTGTGATGTTTGTGTTCTGCTGCAGCCATATTTTTTGTCCAGACCTGAGGAAATCATGACCTACTGCACAAATATAATCATTTTTTAATTCAGTTATTCTTATGATACAAAAAGAAACTCCTGGAAGCAGGGCACATTTGTGGACAGAGAAATGTGATGTCATTAACCTTTTGTCAAAACTGCAATGCAAGTTCATCCATTATTCTTTTACCTGTTTGCGTGAGGTTGCTATTTAGTGTTGGATTAGAGATTGCTTTGTGCTTGGGGCCAGTGCTGCCTTGGAATTGAATTGGGAGTACATAAACTAATTGGAAGACCCCTTGAAGCCGGAATTGAGAAGCTTGATCAATGGCTTTCTAGCCTGGGGGAAGTGATAAGTGATTTTTGTTTTTAATAAAGGTAGGTCAAGAATGCAGTTTTAATCCAGTATGGAGTACAATTTAATGTATTTTATGAATAAAAATGACTAATTATTTCTACTCCATAAATTTACTGCAAGAGAAAGCTGCTGGTAATGCTTAGTTACTAAGCTGGATCATGAGCCTGTGTTTGTAAGATCTTTCCCGTTGGGAAATTTGTTTTGCTTCTTTAGTAGAAAAACACTGAAGCTCTACCCTTCTCCTGACTATGCTACACCATCCACCATATCCACTTATTATCTTGTTATATTTTTATTTGCTTCAGACCAAATATATAGTACTGTTTATCCTGTCTAAAATGTGGACAAACATGTAATCATTCACTTCCACTCATATATGGCATACTTAAACTAGCAGAAGCTTTAATTAATTCCATTCTTTCTAGTTGACATTTTTCAACTTCTCTGTTAAAGGAGGGGTTCAGAACATTAAAAGTCCACTCTGTGACTGTTAATTCACTACAATGGCCAATATTTCAACTAATTTACCACAAGTTACCTTTAATTCAGCTACTTAGTAAAAAATCTCACGGGTAATCGAGTACTGAAACAATGATTTAAATTTTATCGCATCTAGAAACCAAATTAGACCACTCAACAAAGCAGTTAAGCCACATAACTCAACTTGGTTATTAGCCGATTAATGGTGGAATTTAGCTACAATTCCACAAAGTTTCTGTCTCTGGAAATGTCCAGAGTTCAATCACTATGCAATGTTTTTCATCTAAGTTCTGCTGCTGAATTGTTCTGGTGTTGGATTCTTATATAGATTTTTATCCTTCAGGTCTATGATGTGCTATTATTGATGATTCTTTAGAATCCTACATCCAAATGTTGTAAGTCTGCAGCTTACCTTCTTTGTTCCTTGTTACATTTGGCCTTAACTGTCTGTTTGAAGATACAGGTTTTCTGTGATTAACTCCTTAAGTTCTTCTGCAGGGCAATCAGTTGTCCTCTGGCAATAAAGCAGTCAGTTATTAAGCAGATGTCAAAACAGTATTGTTCATGTAGCTTTGACTCCTTCTTTTCAGACATGGCTAATTTCTTTCTGTTCATGTATGTTTGTTCTTATCCTATCCCTTAGTTGTTGATTCCAGACAAAGTTATTGCTGCTTATTTCCATGTGAAGCAGTTTAACATTGTTTATGTATTGAAAGAAACAACATTTATTAATTTCTGAAGCTTGTACTATCATAATTGTAAAGATTGATACAGTTTTCACATAAAGATGGGCAAGTCATTTTTTGATGTGTGAACTTTGAAACAAAGTATTTTGACAATATGATTGCACCTGATGACAATGATGCTTTATAGAGTCATAGAACTGTACAACATGGAAACAGGCCCTGTGACCCAATTCATCCATGTTGACCAGATATCAGAAATTAATCTGGCACCCTTTGCCAGCATTTGGCCCATATCCCTCTAAACCCTTCCTATTCATATACCCATCCAGATGCCTTTTAAATATTATAATTGTACCAGCCTCCTCCACTTCCACTGGCAGCTCATTCCATACGTGCACCACCCTTTATTTGAAAAAGTTGGCTTGTAGGTCCCTTTTAAATCTTTCCTCTCACACCTTAAATCTATGCCCTCTAGTTTTGGACACCCCCACCCCAGGGAAAATACCTTGGCTATTCACTCTATCCATGTCCCTCATGAATTTATAAACCTCTATAAGGTCAACCCTCAGCCTCCGACTCTCTCAGGAAAATAGCCCTGGCCTATTCAGCCTCTCCCTATACCTCAAACCTCCAACCCTGAAAACATTCTTGTAAATCTTTTCTGAACCCTTTCAAGTTTCACAACATGCCCACTATAGCAGAGAGACCAAAATTGAACACAGTATTCCAAAGGTAATCTCACCAATGTCATGTATGGTTGCAACAACACCTTCCAACTCCTCTACTCAATGCTTCGATCAATAAAAACAAGCGTACGAAATGCCTTCTTCACTATCCTGTCGACCTGGGACTCCACTTTCAAGAAACTATGAATCTATAGCTCAAGGTCTCTTTGTTCAGCAACACTTCCTAGGATCTTCCCACTAAGTGTATAAATCCTGCCGTGATTTGCCTTTCCAATATTCAGCACCTCATTTATCTAAATTAAACCCCATCTGCCATTTCTCGGCCTATTGGCCCATCTGATCAAGGTCCTGTTGTGCTCTGAGTTAACCTTCTTCGCTGTCCACTACACTTACAATTTTGGTGTCATTTGCAAACGTACAAGCCATACTTCCTATGTCCACGTCTAAATTATTTATATAAATGATGGAAAGCAGTGGACCTTGCACTGATTCTTGTGACACACTGCTGCTTACAGGTTCTCATCTGAAAAAAATCCTCCATCACCACCCTCTGTCTTCTACCTTTGAGCCAATTCTACATTCATATGGCTAGTTCTCCCTGTTTTCCAAGTGATCTAACCTTACTAACCGGTCTACCATGAGGAACCTTGTTGAACACCTTTCTGAAGTCCATAAAGATTATGTCCACTGCTCTGCCTTCATCAATCCTCTACGTTACTTCTTCAAAAAATTCAATTATGTTAATGAGACACAATTTCCCATGCAAAAACCATGTTGACTATTCCTAATCAGTCCTTGCCTTTCCAAATACATGTATTTAAAACTGTATTTCCAAATACATCAGGATTCCCCCCAACAAGTTACCCACCACTGATGTCAGGCTCACAGTCAATAGCTCCCTGGCTTTTCCTTACCTCCTTTCTTGAATAGTGGCACCACATTAGCCAACCTATAGTCTTCCAGCACCTCACTTGTGGCTATTGATGATACATAAATCTCAGCAAGGGGCCTAGCAATTACTTTCCTAGCTTCTCAGTGCTCTAGGGTACACCTGATCAGATCCTGTGGATTTATCAACCTTTATGCATTTTAAGATGTCCAGCATCATCTTGTCTGTGACGTGGACATTTTCTAAGATGTTTCTATTTATTTCCCCAAGTTCTCTAACTTCCATATCCTTCTCCACAATAAACACTATTGCAAAATACACATATATTATCTCTCCTGTCTCCTGCGGTTCCACACATAGGCGACTTTGCTGATCTTTAAGGGGCAATATTCTCTCCCTAGTTACTCTTTTGTCCTTAATATATTTGTAGAATCCCTTTTGGTTCTCCTTAACCCTGTTTACCAAAGCTATCTCATGTCTTTTTTTTGCCCACCTGATATCCCTCTGAAGTATACTCTTATGTTATGGACCAGGCTAAACCCCCTTAAAACATTTCAAGAAGGAAACCCAGACCCTAACGTTTCTAGTTGTTTTAAACAGGGATATAGTGGATATTCCAGGAGTGATGCAGCTGGCCCAACCACTCAGTTTTAAACAAAACACAGTTTATTTACAGATCACTGAATGAATCATGAACAAAAGACAACAATTTAGAATAACTTAACCTATCTGAAAACCCAGTACTTCCCAGCTTATTTCCACATATCTCCCCATGTGATAGCAATAAATCTTGCAAATCATTTCAATTTTTCTCTGGAAACTAACTCAATAATTTATCCCAATTTTTGACAACTTTCTCATTGGACAATTAAATTTGAGGAATGTCCAATTCAGAATTCTCTGAACTTGGTTCTTTCCTCTGTATTGTACTGAATAACACAGTCTCCTTTTGCTTTCCTTCTCTGTCAAAATACCTTTTGAGTGTATTCACATGACACACGCTGTGAGATTGCTTTCTGTCTGGAGTCCTTATCAAATAGTTCACCTCATTTAATCTCCTTTTGATTTGATAAAGTCCACTAAAGTTTGCTTTTAAATGTTCACTTATCACTGGCAATGCCCCTAACACTTTATTTCCTAGAGCAAAATTGTGAGTTTTTGATTTATTGTTTGCCTCCTGTTTCATTTTATGCTGTGATACTTTTAAATGCTGTCTAGCCAACACCCCCACTCTATTTAACCATTCCCTAACATGTGACACATTGTCCAAATATGTGGTCTCTGAATTCTGACTTACCAATTTCTCCTTAAACGGTTATAGCAGTCCTCTCACTTCATGCCCAAAAACTAATTCAAATGGACTGAATTTGGTCAATTGATTTGGTGCATCTCTGATGGCAAAAAGTATAAATAGAATTTTCTTATCCCAGTCATTTGGATAGTCTTGACTATAAGTCTTCAATATGATCTTTAATATCTGATGCCATCTTTTTAGCGCTCCCTGTGATTCTGGATGATATGCAGTAGATTTGAATTGTTTTATTTCTAAGCTGTCCATAAGTTCCTTGAATAATTTTATGTAAGGTTTGATCTCTGTGGATAGTCCATATGTCATGAAAAATTTGAATAACTCCTCTACAATCCTTTTAGCTGTGATATTACATAATGGGACAGCCTCTGGATATCTAGTGGACAAATCCATTATTGTTAACAAATACTGATTCCCACTTTGTTTTTAAGATATGCACCCTACGTAATCAATTAAGATGATTGAAAATTATTTCTCAAATACAAGAATAAATATTAAAGGTGAGGGTTTTATTACAGTCTGCAGTTTTCCAATTACCTGACATGTATGATATGCCTGGCAAAATTCAATTACATCCTTGTGCAGTCCAAGGTAGTTTTCTTACCCCCGAATACCTCCTACTGGTAGTTCATACTGTCCCTGCAATTTCTCATTTGCCTGTGTATATAATGGTCTACATTTTCTCATTAAGAGATCATTTTTAAGATAGAAGCATTCAGGGATACATTTGGATCAACAAAACTCACATGGTCACTGGCCACTGCATTTTTAGCCACTTTTTCAGATGAGCTGAAAAAGGCTTCTACATCCTTCTCATCAAATGAGGCAATGCTTGAATATATTTAAACAGATCTCCACCAGGCCTTTGGCTACCATGGATTTACTCATCCCCACTCTGTTCCTCACTAAGCTTACCTTTAGCTTTCATCTCAATCCATTTAAGTTGACTTTCCTGTCTAAGTGTCAATTTCTGAACTTCAAGGTCACTGTCTTCCTTCCTTTCCTCTCTCTTCTCTCTTTTCTTCTCTTTTTCGTTTTGTTCTGCTAGGGCCTTTTGTTTCTTTTCTCTTCCCTGGGCTTTTAGTCGTAATTTATTGCACCTACACCCTTTATACTCTTCTGAGGATTCCCTCAACTTCTGCTGTTTATACCTGACATATGCTTTCTTCTTTTTCTTGACCAAAACCTCAATTTCTCTCATCACCCCTCATTCCTTACACCTGCCAGCCTTACCCTTCACCCTAACAGTAACACACTGTCTCTGGAGGGGCAAATTATTACAGATGCTTAGACTGAAAATGTTAACTTGCTCTCCCTCCATGGATGCTGTTTGACCCCCTGTGATCTCCAGCATTTTTTTTTTGTTTTCAGCACTGTTTCTAGACTCTCTATCTAATTTTTGAAGGCTTCCCATTTTCCAGGCATTGTTTAACCTGTGAATATCCACCCCCAATTAACTTTTGAAAGTTCTTACCTAATACTGTCAAAATTGGCTTTGCTCCAATTTAGAATTTTAACTTTTAAATCTGCTCTACCCTCCTTCATCACTATTTTAAAACAAATAGAATTATGGTCACTGGCTCCAAAGTGCTCCCCCACTGTCACCTCAGTCACTTGCCCTGCCTTATTTCTCAAGAGTAGGTAAGGTTTTGCACCTTTTTTAGTAGATACATCCACATACTGAAACAAAACATTTTCTTGTACGCACTTAAAAAATTCTTCTCCATCCAAACCCTTAACGTCATGGCAGGTTAAAACATTTCTGTATTTGAAGCACAATTTGACTTAGTTTCACAATTAGCGATTTTTGAGAAGATTTGTAGCTCAGGTTGATGATAAGTATGTAAGTTAGCTCACTGAGCTTGAAGGTTTGTTTTCAGACGTTCCTTCACCATACTAGGTAACTTCATCAGTGAGAGTCTCTGGTGAAATGCTGGTGCTATGTCCTGCCTCTCTCTATTTATAGATCTTGGTTCTTAAGGTGAATAATGTCATTTCTGGTTCTTTTTTTCAAGGAAAGGTAGATGGGGTCTAAATCGATGTGTTTATTGATGTAGGTCTGGTTAGAATGCCATGCCTCTAATAATTCTTGTGCATGTCTTTGTTTCGCCTGTCCTGGGATGTGTGTGTTGTCCCAGTCAAAGTGGTGTCCTTCTTTGTCTGTGTGTATAGAAGCTAGTGATAGTTTCACAATTCAATTGGACCTTATCTTCTGCAATTGTAAAAACGAAAATACCAACATTCCATTTTCCTCTTTGTTCAAATGCAGTGTTTGACAGAAGAGTGTTACTGGGCAACATTCAGCACATAGACATCATTTCTTCTAAACCAAGTTTGTCTGGCGATTGAAGTAATAAACCGTGTCCCTTATCTCTCTGACAAGCTTTGCTCATTTCCTTTCCCTCAGTACTTGATTTTTCAGTAATTAGCACATGAATCACAGCTCACATTATTGTTGAACAATTCTAGGAAGTTACATGACCCTTCAAGACAGTGGTAAGACCTTTCTAATACCAAACTTCCAAATCATTCCATATTCTAGTTCCTCATATTTCTTAAGTAGAAATATTTATTCCAAACTCTACATATTGGTCAAAACATGACCATTGACTCATGTTGGACTGTCAGAGTTTTTGTGAATGGGAATGTGGCATAATCAGTTAAGCTGTGATCTTACTGAATGGCAAAGTGGGTTGGAAGGACCCATTTACTTAGTTCTGCCTATAATTTGTACATTTGTATGTACGTTTGGATTGACGGCAAATAAACTAATTAATTTAAAATATGATTGGAATAAAGGGAAATATTTTGATTGTGATAGCGAACAGTGTTTATTTTGATTTGGCTTGACAGAAAAAAAACCTTTGCTTTGAAGTGATATAGTAATTTTTGAAACTTGCGTTTTTTTAAAAATTAACATATATTGACAGAAGTGAAGCAATATTTTGAAAAGCCACTGTTGAGTATAAGTACAATATTAGTATCAAGCAGTCAATTTTAAAGAAACACCATTGTCTGCTATTTGGCAACCAAACACAGTACCCTGATGGCGCTGTGATTGATGGCGGCATCAGTGAATAGTGCATTTATCAACAGTGTAGTGGTGATTTTGCCTTTGCTAAATTTATAAGCTTAGCTGCCATCGACCCAAGGAGCTTACCTCAACAAAGTAATTATAACAATTTCTAAAGCGGTGCTCTCTACTGTTGTCCTTCGTAAAATAAAGTTTCTACTCAGTTGATTTTATACAATACTGTAACTATTATCACATCAAAACAGATTTTGTTAATATTTGAAAATACAGATACACGTCTGAATGAAAACTGCATTGATTCCATTCGTTCAAATCCTTTATACTTGATCTAATTTTTGAAGCTAGCATTTTATTATGTGAAAATAATGTTACCCCCACCTTCTGCAACTGTTATTACAGCCTTAAAGCTCTTCTGAGCACTGAGAATTTTTTTAAGATATCTCAAACTGAAATCAGAAAATACCACATGATGTTCTATTTAAAGGTGTTACAATTGCACTTGTTCACTGTAACAAGTGGTAGGCAAGTGTAACAAGAAGTTTTTAAAAGCATTTATTCATGGAATGTGTACATTTCTAGCAAGGTCACCGTATATTGTCCGAATTCTCTTTTAGTCCTGTTGATGAGCTACTTTGAGTCTACAGATACCCTCAGTGCTGCTAGAGATGGATTCTGAAAATTTAACCCAGTGACAATGATGGAACAGTAATATAGTTCCAAGTCAGGATTTGTATGACTTGGAGGGAGCTTGCAGTTGTGGTACAACCTTGCACTTGATGTTTTGTTCTTGCAAGTGATGGGAGGTCCTGAGATTAGGAGGTTCTGTTGAAGGCGCCTTGAGGACTGGCTACAACACATCTTGTCAATTGTACGCAATTCTGCCATTGGACACGGGTGATAGAAGATGTTTTTTGTAATGCAATGTGAGTTTCTGGCAAGGCTAACATTTATTTCTTGACCTGAATTGCCCTTGTATTGACTGGCTGATAGATTTCATTCCTGAAAGACCGTTAATGAACTAGATGAATTTTAACAACAAATCGATGATTGTTTGTATGTCAATATTATCGGTGCTAGGTTCATAAGCCATATTTATTAATCGAATTTAAATTCTGCCACCTGCCATGGTGGGATTTGAAGCAATGTTGCCAGAGCATTAGCCTAAGCCTCTGGATTATTAGTCTGGTGATATTACAGTCTCCCCTATTGAGTATTTAAGATGGTTGATGGGATGCTAATCAAGTGGTCAGTGTGGTATTTGTGGGTAGAAGGATGCTGCCACCATTCCTCTTGCCTTGGCTGGGTCTAAGGACCGATCAGGTTTATTTCGGTAGGGAAATAACCACGAGTGAGCCTGAATGAGAAGAGACTCTTGACATAAAACGTTGCAGTTTATTACACGATAGCAATTAGCACGAAAGGCACATTACTCATTAGACATTATTACTAAGTGAGACACAGATGTAACATTTCTGTCCCTTTGGGATCCAAAGCTATGCTGTCTATTTCCTCACTTAAGATTGTATGACGTCAGATTTGGAACTTAAAGCTCTTCCAAACATTAACACTATCAGAACCATTAGCTTATACATAGACAGCATTGTTCTGAGTGACTGTTGTTGGAGTAGCACACCTCTGGACAGCTGGGGAATATTCCATGATCTTCCTGATTTAAGCCTTGTTGGGGTCTGAAGAAGGGCCACTGGACCTGAAACATTCCTTCTGATTTCTCTGCACAGATGCTGCCTGACCTGCTGAGGTTTTTCAGCAATTTCTGTTTTGCAGGCCTTGGGAAGTTGGGAGCAATGGACTCCCTCATCTTTTTATTTGGGAATGTGCAAGTATTTTGTTTAAGCACATGACCCTCAAAAATTCATTGTACAGTTAAGCGCAGACATTAACTTAAAGGGATTTTAAGATTACTGTGGGGCCTGTAGCTTTGAGACATTATTGAACAGGAAATGCGTTACTTGCTACAGAATTCCGGCCTCTGACATGTTGTTGTAGCACAGTATTTACATGATGTAATAAAACAAAGAACTATGGATACTGAAGATCTGAAACAGAAATTGTTGGAGAAACTTAACATTTCTGGCAGCATCTTTGAAGAGAAAACAGAGTTAACATTCTGAGTCCAGTGACGCTTCATCAGAACTTTTAGTTAAAAATCACACAACACCAGGTTATAGTCCAACAGATTTAATTGGAAGCACACTAACTTTCGGAGCGATGCTCCTTCATCAGGTGATTGTGGAGGGCCCTCCACAATAAGTAAAAGTAAATCCTACAATTTTGAAAAAGACCAAGGGGATTCTTTCTGGTGCTTTGGCAATATAACTTATTTAACCCATATTACTATAATAGATTTCATTTGTTTGAGGTCTCGCTGTGTGCAGCTTGGCTGCTATATTTACTACAAAATAGCAGTACCTATTCATATGTACTTCACCAGTTGGAGAAAACTTTGGCATGTCCTAAAGTTTTTAAAAAATTCACTCATAGGATGTGGGCATCGCTGACTGAGCCAGCATTTATTGCCTACACTTAATTATTTTTGAAAATTTGGTGGTGAGCAGCCTTCTTGAATCACTTCAGTACGTGTGCTGTATATAGACTCTCAATGCTGTCGCATAGGTAATTCTAGGATTTTGACCCAATGACACTAGAGGAACAACAATATATTTTCAAGTCAGGATAGTGAATGTCTTGAAATAGAACTTGCAGCTGGTGGTTTTCCTATGATCTAATGTCCATGTCATTCGATAGCAAAGTGGTCCTGGATCTGGAAAGAACTGTCAGGATACTTTTGGTGAAAATCTTCAGTGCATCTTGTAGCTGATACACACTGTTGCTATTGAGCTTCAATGGTGGAGAGAGTAGGTAATTGTGGATGTGGAGCCTAAGAAGTGGCCTGCTTTGTCTGGGATCGTGTCAAGCTTCTTGAATGTTGTTGGAGCTACAATCATTCAGGCAAGTGGAGATAGTTTCATCACATTCCTGACTTGTGCTTTGTTAGATTCTGCATTCAAGCACATTTTTATTTATTCATGTTGCAATGTAGTGTTAAAAAAAGCAACAAATAAGTGTGTACTGCCAACTGCAAGTTCCTCTGCAAGCCATATGCTATTCTGACTGAGAAATATATTGCCATTAGTTCACGGTCACTGTGTCAAAATCCTTAAATTCCCTCCTTAATAGTATTGAGTATGTATCTATACCAAATGAACTGCAGATTAATCACCTCAAAGACAACTAGGAATGGGTAATAAATGATGGCCTAGCAAGTGAAGCTCACATATCCTGAATTAATTTAAAAAAAGGAAAGATATGCTGGCTTTGGAAGCAGTCCGGAGAAGGTTCAATAGGTTTATCCGGGTATAGAGAGGTTGTTTTATGACAATAACATGAGTAGATTGGACCTGCACTCAATGGAGTTTATAAGAACGAGAGGTGACCTTCTTGAAACATACAAGATTCTTAGGGGACTTGATGAGGAGTCCGAGGAAAGTTTCTGTACCCTTTTGGGGGCCTAGGACCAGAGAGCCTAATCTTAGAATAAAGGATCTCCCATTTAACACAGAGATGGTGAAAAATTTCTTCTCTCAGAGGCTAATGAATGGGTTGTCAAGATTAGATCAATCAATATGATCAAGGCTGAGAGAGATTTTTAAGGAAAATCAAGAGTTACAAGGAAAAGGCAGGGAAGTGCAGCTGAGGATGATCTGATCAGCCATGATCTCACTGAATGGTGTAGCAGATTTGTCTGGCTGAATGGCCTATTTCTGCTGCAATTCTTATGGTCTTGTATGTGAACTTGCAGTAGCAATGAGAAGGCAAGATTTTTTTCAGAGCCTCAAGGGAATGAAAAAATAGAGTGTCTTAAACATTAGAAATAACAGCTGCATACTTAGCTCCGTGGACCCTGCAGCATCCTTTTTGTTTACATTTGGAATCTTGTGCCAACAGTGGGCGAGCTTGTCCCACTGACTAGTTGAGCTTGAGTCTGATATAGACAAACTTACCCAATCATACTTTACAAAAAATGTACCATCTCTGGAAACGTCCTATTCCACCTGTAGGACAGACTAACCACAGGTGGTGGGACAGGGGTAGACAGTCAGAAAGCATTTTCTCCAGGAGTCCTGAATATTTGTTTGGACACCATGAAGTCTCATAGTCTCATAGTATCAAATCAAACAGGAATAAAATGAAACTTTCTACCAATTACCTACTATCCCCTCTCTCCTAAGATGATAAATCATTACTTTTTCATACTATTTACAAGAGGCATTGAAGTTGATTATGCTTTAGGTGGAGAACTTTGCTGTCTATCACCAGAAGTGGCTTGGTAGCACTACCACTGACTAAGCTGTCGGGTTAGTCAATGTTTCTTAGACCTGGCCTGTTACTGGTGGTGAGATAGTTAACGAGGAAAAGCCGACATGACCTTGTCTGCACCAATATACCTGTCACGATGCTATTTGCATGTCAATAGTATTGGTAAGAGTGACCATTGTTGTGATTGTAGTGAAAAGGGACTATTCAACGACATTTTACCTTGATAACTAAGACTTCATGGACTAAAAATGGATTTAAAAAGGGTACTTCTGACCTAAAATATCTGCTGTGATCATGTAACAAGATGAAGGCAATCTATGTGTATGAATTGCTGCCACTTTACTGAAGAGTCACTGAATCTCAGTGAAGACTCAAGAAATTTTGATCTGTTATTTTGCTCTTGCCTGATAATCAACATTTTGGGGGAGGAAAGGCTGCCTAGATTGGAATGGAATACCTTTTTGATGTTCATTATAAAATCCAAAGAAATTGAGATTATTTTGCCTCAGTTACTGTGCTTCTTTAATGTGCTAAATATTCTTTTTAATTCTCAAAAAATGGCAAACGTTGTGCTGAGACACTTTAAATAGGCAGACAGATGTAATGCTGAATTTGATAAATAGATCTAATATTCGGTAAAATGATTGGTGTCAGGTTTCCTATTTGACAGTCTGACTTCAGAATGAATTTGCAACAGGAATACTTTGACAGCTGGAATAGCTGTGAACTGTTGGCTATCAGGATCATAATACCATGGTGAGCGTGATGTCTGAGAAAAGAAATATTCGTCTCTAAAATCCAATCTGTAAGACACTACAGAAACAGTAATGTTTAATCCATAGTGCTGTTAGTTTATTTGTTACAGTTAAAAAGTTCTAAAATGCAAAATGGTTGCAGTTCATCCTTTTAGCTTTTAATTGGATGTTTGAACATTTTAAACAAAAGTTATCTCAACAGATTTTGTCACAGTATTCAGATGTCTAGCCAACCTTAGGAGTCATATACCTTCCCAGTTTCATGTATGTTTAGTGTTTTCAGCCAGGGTAATCAGTTGCAACATACAAATATATTTGTGGTTTTTAAATTGAGGTAATAGTTTATAAATTTCTGGAGTGATGGAAGTGTAGACTGAAAAGTGTGGTAGTGCGACAAAATTATTCTCATTGTTTCTTTCAATTCAATCACTTGAATAGGTAATCAGTTTAAAATCTGTAGCTATTTGCAGGGACCAGACACAGCTTGTAATAACAATGCTGTTTTATGGAAATTGGCTACCACTTGTTTCCCTTTCCATTCTCCAAATAATGCATCGAACATTTGACCATGGCAACAGTGTTAACATTTCAAATGTGATAATTGTCTTCATTTCTGTAAATAATGTACAGTATTTTAAACAGATCGCTGTATGAAAAAAATCCATCAGTAGTGATTTTCTTCCTGCGGTGCTACATTTTAGTTTATCCAGTCATTAGGACTTAATATCATTTGGTCCATTCATGGTTTAGATCTTTGGGCATGATACAAATCAAGATATTTCTGAGAAATTTTACATGTTATCATTTGTTCAGTTCCATAATAAACCAAGAGTGTTTACCGAAGTGACAGAAGCTATTTGATTGTTCATCTCTATGGAGGCTGATTGCAGGAGCAATTTGATGAAAGCCCTTTATGTTTTGCCTACATTTTATAATCCTCATTATTTCTATCATTTAGAGTTTTGAAAATGTGCTCTATAAACAATACAGTCGCCAATGTTACACCCTTGCCTATTCGCTGTAGCAAATAATTCATGATAAACAACCATCTGTGTAAAGAAATTCCACTTAACTTATAAATTCAATAATAATTCTTCATGATGTTTTAAACTGATGACTCCTTGTCACTGACTTCGCATTTAGATCAAATGGTCTGCTTAATTTTATCATCATCTTTCATGATTTTAAATTCCCATTAACCTTCTGTGCTCCAGTGGAAACTATTCTGTGCAGTATCTCAAATCACTCTTCCCTAACTGTAGTTTTCCTTCCCCATAATTATCTTATATCTGGCATCACCTCAGGACATGTATATGGTGAGTTCTTTCTAGTTATAAAATGTTTTCTATGATTTGATTCCCAACATGACACACAGAAGTCTTAAATGTGGCCTGACAGATGTGTTGTCATTAATTCATTGTCATTTATATAAATATTGTCATTTATAAATGTTAAAATATTGTTTACTTTTAAATATGGCTTTATCAACTGTCAGTCAGCTCTCAGGAAATTACACCTTCTCACTCCTCGTCACTTATCCCCCACCTGTACTCAATGTTGCTCTGAAAATGTATTGCTTTATGTCATTCCATATTAATCTTTTTTAACTAGATTCCCTACAGTATGGAAACAGGTCATTCAGTCCACACCGACCCTCCGAAGAATAACCCATCCAGACCCATTCCCTGACATTTACCCCTGGCTAATGCAGCTAACACTATGGGCAATTCAGCAATGCCAATTCACATGATTTGCACATCTTTGGATTGTGGGAGGAAACCGGTGGACCCAAAGGAAACCCACGCAGACACAGGAAGAATGTGCAAACTCCACACAGACAGTCACTCAAGGCTGCAATCAAACCAGGATCCCTGGCGCTGTGAGGCAGCAGTGCTAACCACTGATCCACCGTGCCGCCCCGATCATATCTTGAAGACTTTTATAGTTTTCTTTGTTCTCCTTTTGTGTTATCAGAAAATGCTGCAATTCTGTTTATAGTTCTCAATGTACCCATCAACTTTTTAAAAACTTTGAACTGAAGTGGATCCAGTAATAATGCTTTGTTGCATCAATTCCACCAATTTGAATAATTCTCTGCCTTACACTGTTTTCTGTCCTTTATCCAACATTCTATCCTCATTTCAAAACACATTTTAATACTTTTTTTCCCAACACATTATCAAATTTCATCTGAAAATTCATATCCATGACATTATCTGCATTTCCCTTTCATGCAGGTAAATTAGGTTAGCATGGATGGACGTTTTGGCATGGACTAGTTTTTGACTAAAGGGCCTGTCTCCATGCTACAGGACTCTATGATTCTAAGACATCAGCACATATGCCTAACATATCCTCTCTTATCCATTAACTTATGCATCTTTAAATGCTTAATAATTTAAGATTGAATGATAGGATTCGAAGAGTGTATACATGATTGGCATCAGACTAATTAGCCTAACGTTAGTATAGATTAGTATAATAGCTAATAAAGATTTGTATATTTTTGTTCACCTAACATATCAAAGGATTATGGGACAAAGACATGTAGAGTAATTTCTTCTATAGTGCAATAGTCGCATTCCTTAGCGACCCCCCAAGCTATACAAGAATTGCGTAAAACAAATAACACTTTAAGTGTTCATGATGCAATCACGTTCTTGCCAACATAGGTGTAAAAAGTTCGCGCTGTAGAAACAGCGTCCCCTATTCGTCAATCCTGTTACAGCAAACTCACATTGACAAAATGTGCATTATAGCAGAACAACCTATACATGGAATTGAGGCACAGATCAGCCGTGGTGTCATTGAATGGCAGAACAGGCTGATGAGTTGAAATGACTTACTCTTGTCACTGTGTTTCTTTTTCCTCTCTTGGTAAAGCTGCCTATTTCTCACAATTGTCTTCAGTATTTTTAGCCTTAATGTTATCTCATACTTCCATTTACATTTGTTTTATTTAAATTTTTCCAGTTTTCCAAGAATCTTAATATTTTCGTCCCTTGTTCGTTTGATACAATTATATTAATTAAATATTATTTTACATTTCATATCAACCAATTGACCAGTGTGCAAATCCCTTTTCATCTTTTTCCATTCTTGTAGCATTACCATTCCATCTTTCATTAACCTTTCTGTTTTCACATTGTAGTTCCTCTTTTCTAACTCCTGCATCATGCATTTGACTCAGATAATTTGAGAAATTTATAATCAATTCACAACTTGTTTTAAATATCCAAATTTCCACTCTCCGAGAAATCAATATAAATAATAGTCAGGAGAATGCAAATGTGCCAGGGATTCATCACCTCTCATTTTGCATTATTGATGTCAGCTGAAATAACTCCATATTGATGTAAAATGCATCCCAACTTTCTTTCTTGGGATAGTGAAAGCCACATAATATCACTGCTCTATTTTTCTGTATTTTCTACACAGAAGCTGCAGTAAGGGCACTGTATTCAGCAGTAGCATCACTAAATCTTTGGAAGAAAATATAATTGGAATATTTTGGCTTTATTTTCTAGGCAGATAAAGGAACAATGCCATAACTGTGCAGTAATGGGAGCTGGTTTCTCGGTTAGTACAGAGAGAACAGGCAGTAAAAGAAACTCGAAAATAAGTTGCAAAATCCTCATGAAACATGCAGTTGTCTTAGGAATAATTTATTATTAATAATCTGTGATGTTGTGTGATCTTGCTCTAGGTAGGTATGGAATCTGATATTTGATTTGTAATATTCAGTTTCATTGTTTACAATATCCCACTGCAGCAGGACTGAATCAACCCCTCTCAGATTTATTTTGACACTATTACCTATCAATTTATAACACAACAGATTAATTTATTTTTTCAATCCTCTTACTCCTTATTAGTTATAGAATCATAGAAAGATCTAGCGCAAAAAAAGAGGCTCTGTGCTTATGTAGACTGTTTGAAAGTTCAATAATTTAGTTCTGGTAAATTTTCCCCATAAACCAACCATTTTTTAAAATATATTACCAACTTTTCTTTTGAAACAGAAAGGGTATAAAAGAGGAGGGATGTTAGTGTTGATCAAAGAGTCAATTAGCAGTGGAAGAAAGCTCCTCAGTTGAGGCCATGTCGGTAGAACTTAAAACGGGAACAATTATGTTATTGGGAGTGTACTTTAGACCCCCAAAAAGTGTGAAAGGGTAGATGTGAAGGCAAATTTCGGAGAAGTGTAAAAATTATAGGTAAGAGGAGCAGAAGATTTCAAAAATAGAAGGTCACTGAACCCAAAAAGTTAACTCTGGTTTCTTTCTAAAGATGCTTCCAGACCTGCTGAGCCTTTCCTGCAATTTCTGTTTTTGTTTCTGATTTCCAGCATTTGCAATTCTTTTGGTTTTTATATAAGAGATTTCAACTTCCCTAATATTAACTTGGATAGACAATGTGTGAAAGGCTTAGATGGGATGGAATTCTTAAAATGTATTCAAGAGAGCTATTTAAGGCAGAATATAGGAAATCCTACAAGAGACAGAGCAGTGCTGAATTTAATTTTAGGGAACAAAGAATTGTCTGTGGAAGAACATTTCTGTGATAGTGACCGAAAAGGGTGAAGATGGGCCTTCAGTTCCTGTGCTGGTGAAAAATGGAGGCAAATATTTCAGAGAAACCTGGACATCTGTATAGAATTGAAAAAAAAGAGAAGCTTCTGGCAGATACTGGGGCCTCAGAGCATCAGAATCTCTAGAGGTGTTTAGAAAGTACAGGGATTAGTTTAAAAAATAAATTAGTGAAGGTGAGGCAGGAAAAGCAGCAGTAAATAGAATAATGGAAAATTCAAAGGCATTTTATAAATCTATTAATCGCAGGAAAAAAGAAAAAAACTGGGGAAAGATTGGGTCCAGTAGGGACCTAAGTAGCAACCTGTCTGTAGAACCTAGAGACATGGGTAAGATTTTAAATGAGTTCTTTCGATCTGTATTTTGATCGAGAAGAATGATGCAGGAATAGAAATAAAGAGGATTATAATACATTTGAGCAAATTACAGTTGTGAAAGAGAAGGCATTAGTGGTTTTCAAAGGCTTAAAATTGGATGGAACTCAAGGTCCAGATGAGATTTATCCTATTGAGAGGCAAAGGACAAGATTGCAAGGCTCTTAGATTAATTTTCAAATCTTTTCTGGACATGAGAGGTGCCAGAAGACTGAGGACAGCAACACCATTATTTAAAAAGTGTGATAGGGATAGTCTATGGAGTAATAGGCTAGTGAGTCTAACATCAATAGTAGGAAAACTATTGAGAAGAATTTCAAAGGACAGAATTTTCACTTAGAGAGGCAAAGATCAATTAAGGATACTCCACATGGCTTTGTAGGGGGAGATCATGTGACCAGATGTATGGATGCAGATAGTACAATGAATATTGTCAACATGGATTTTAATAAGGCTTTTGACAATGTATTGCATGAGAGACTGGTCAAAAATTAAGAGCCTATGGGATCCAAGTCAATTTGGCAAAATTAATCCAACAATGGCTGAATGGCAGGAGGTAAAGTGTGGTGGTCGAAGGTTGTTTTTATAACTGGAAGCCTTTGATGCATGGGAATTTAAGTAAGGATGTTTTCACCCAGAAGGTGGTTGGTATTTGGAACTTGCTGTCGGACTGGATGGTTGAGGTGAGAATAATCACAAAATTTAAAGAAGTATTAACATGATCATTTAGGCACCATAGCTTACAAGGCTATGATTCAAGTGCTGGAAATTTGAATGAAATCGACGGATGCTTTGATAACCAAAAGATCTCTTTTCTGTGCTGTAAGACTCTGTTTAAAAATTGGGACAGAGCAGATTTCTTAATAGAATTCAAAATTTCTGAAAAAATAGTTTGCACAGAATCATTCCAGCCCTATATGACTTGGGTAATGTTGAGTCAGTTAGACTTCATAAAATATGGCAAGATTTGAAGAATGAGCTTCTAATGTTGCCAAAACAAAGTTCGGTTTTACACCCAAGGATTGAATGGCAAGACAAGTATCTTGCCATTGAGTTGTGAGTGGTCCACTTGCTTGATTTAACATATTACTATTACATATTTTTGCCTTATTTGTTCCAATTTGCTCTTCTCCCACATAGCAGAGGGAAGTTATACTGTAACAATTTTCAACTTGAAAGTCTAAATGGGCACCTGTTGGCTCCAGCTTGCAGCTTGCTCCTCCAGGCCAATAGTCTCAACACTTCAGAGAATGCTCCATGAGGAGGGTAACCACTTGCATCCTTTGTCCACTGAGCTTGGCATCAGATGTGCTGTAGTTGTACCCCAACATAAATACATCTCCAACACACTTTGAATATAGATCGCCATTTTAAAATCTTACACTTTGGAGCACACTACCATCTTTTATTGTAATACTGCTGCTAGGTTGTAACCAAACATATAATGGTGAGAGAGGATAGAGCATGGGAGACAACTGGAAATGCAGTGCAGGATCTTTCAATGATTGCGAACACCGCTGTGGCTTTGTAGGAGTGTGTAGTGCACGACAATGTTTCACATGGCTAAGCTGAGAGGGTCAAGTGGGGAAATGAGCAGTTCAAAAAAAGAGTTGGGTGGGAATGTGGGGAGGATCAAAGCCAGTTGAGTTGATAGCAAAGGAAAGGCAGAAAGGAACATGAAAGTTTGGAGGGTCATCCAGATTCATCAGCAATTCTATAGATAGATGTGTTGTCTTCACCTTCATTCAAATCCCAAATACGCAGTCAAGTTGAAAAATAGCTGCCCTAGAGTGGGTAGACTGAATGCTTTAATTTTCCTTGGCACTCTTCAAGGAGAAATAGCATTAAATAGGCACTCATGTAGCACAGGCTAAAGACATTGTTTATCACATTAACTTGTATGTGGACGATATACATTGACAAAATGTATTGACTATATTGGGGCAGCACGGTGGCACAGTGGTTAGCACTGCTGCCTCACAGCGCCAGAGACCCGGGTTCAATTCCTGCCTCAGTTTGCACATTCTCCCCGTGTCTGCGTGGGTTTCCTCCGAGTGCTCCGGTTTCCTCCCACAGTCCAAAAATGTGCAGGTTAGGTAAATTGGCCATGCTAAATTGCCTGTAGTGTTAGGTGAAGGGGTAAATGTAGAGGAATGGGTCTGGGTGGATTGCACTTCGGTGGGTTGGTGTGGACTTGTTGGGCCGAAGGGCCTGTTTCCACACTGTAAGTAATCTAATCAAAGCTATAAATCATGGCCATAAATTTTCTTGACCATGTCATTCAACATTACAAGTGCAGCTTGTTAGCACTGTTGATCAGCCTTCCATCGCTTTACTCATAATTGGTAGTAGTTATTTGGCTGGATTAGATTTGTAGAGTCATATAGCACAGAAACAGATCGTTTAGTCCAATTAGTCCATGCCGACAATAATCGCAAACTAAAGTAGTCCCACTTGCCTGAGCTTGGCCCATATCTCTCCAAACATTTCTTATTCATGTAATCAGCTAAATTGCTTTTAGACATTGCAACTGTACCCACATCCACCACTTCCCCGGAAGTTCATTCTACACAGGAACCAGTCTCTGTTTAAAAACAAAAATGCCCTCTTGTATACAGGATATATTTGGGCAATTTCCACATTATTGGGTAGATGCCATGTTATAACTGTACCCAGAAGAGCTTGGTTAGGGAGTGGCAAGTTCTGTAGCACAAATCTTCAGTATTATCTTCAGCTGCTTCATCAATGACCTTCCCTCCATCATAAGGTCAGAACTGGGGATATTCACTATGAGTACACCATTCATGACTCCTCGGATACTGAAGTTCATATTCAATGCAACAAGATCTGGACAATTTTCACTTTGGGCTGACAAATGGCAAGTAACATTTGTGACACACAAATGCCAGGCAATGACCATCTCCAATAAGAGACTATCTAACCACTTGCCCATGACATTCAATGATGTTATCATCACCAAATTCCCACCATCAACATCCTGGGGATTACCATTGATAAGAAATTCAACTGGACTCAACACATAATCACATTGGCCACAAGAGTAGAATAAAAGCTAGGAATACTGCAGCAAGTAACTCACCTCCTGATTCCACAAAGCAGGAGTGTGATGGAATACTTCCCACTTGCCTGGTTGGATACGGCTCCAGAAAAACTTGAAGCTTGACACTGTGCAAGACAAAGCAGCCCACTTGATTGGTACCACATCCACAAACATCAAGTCCATCCACCACTGATATTCAATAGCAGCAGTGTGTACTATGTACTAGACTTCAGAAATTCACCAAAGATCCTTAGATAGGATCACCCAAACCTATGACCCCTCCCATCTGCAGCAGATACATTGAAACACCACTACCTGCAATCTCCCCTCGAAGCCACTCACCATCCTGACTTTGCTATCACTGGAAAAATCCTGGAATTCCCTCCTCAGGGAATTGTGGATCAACCTACAGCATGTGGACTGCAGCGGTTCAAGAAGGCAGCTTCTCACCACCACCTCAAGGGCAATTAGGGACAGGCAGTATGTACTGGCCATCCAGTGATGCCCATTCCCCAAGAGTGAATCTTAAAAAAATTAAATTTGCAGAAGGCTTTCATCAAGGTACCTCACAAAAGGTTAAGTCATAAGGCAGGAGCCCATGGTTTTGGAAATATTAATGGGCAAGAAACAGTAAGTTGGTATAAGGGATTCTTTTTCAGGCTGGGATCACAACTGTTTATAATGTATATTAATGCTTTGGAGGAAGGAAGGACAAATTTGCAGACAAAACAAAAGCAGGTGGAAAGGCGGGATGCAGGAAGCATATATAAATAGTGTACAGAGAGATATTGGTAGTTTATGTAAGTGGACAAAAAGTTGGCAAATTGTATATAATGTAGGAAAATGTGAAGATTTTCATTTTGGAAGGGAGAAGAAAAGACAGAATATTATTTAAATGGAGAAAAACTGCAGAAAACTGCAACACAAATGGATTTTGAGGTACTTGTACATGAAGGACAAAGCTAGCGCACGGGTACAGCAGGGCATCAGGAAGGCTAATTGAATGTTGGCCCTTATTTCAAGAAGATTGGAATAATAGAGTAGAGAAGTCTTACTGCAACTTTATAATATACTGATGAGACCATATCTGGAGTATTGTGAGCAGTTATGGCTCCTTGGTTTAAGAATATATGTCATTTTATTGGAAGCAGTTCAGAGAAGATTCGCTAGGATGATCCCTGGTATGTAGAGTTCATCTTATAAGCAAAGGCTGAACAGGTTGGGACTCTCCTCATTAGTTTATGTGAATGAGAAGTGATCTCATTGAAACAATAGGATTCTTAAGGGGCTTGCCAGGGTCACATGCTCCAGATATATTTTCCCTCATGGGAAAGCTTAGGACCAGAGGGCAAAGCCTCACAATAAAGGGACATCAGTGTAATACTGAGATGAGAAGGAATTTCTTCTCTCAGAAGGTTACAAGTTTTTGCCACAGAGAGCCATGAAGGCAGATGTTTGTGTATACTTAAGGCTGAGAGATTCTTGATCAGTTGGAAAATTTGAGGGTTCTATGGAAAATGCAGAAAAGTGGGTATGAGGCAAGTCGGATTAGCCATGATCCTCGTGAATGGTGCAGCAGGCTTGAGGGGTTGAACAGCCTATTCCTGTTCTTATTTGTGGTCTTTTTGTAGATGCAGATAAGTTGTTTCCACTGGCTAGGGAGTCTAGAACCAGCGGACACAATTTCAAAATACAGGGAAGCCATTTAGGATTAAGATGAGGAGAAATGGATCTGCTTCCTTGTTGTACATCTCTGACTCAATGACTCTAAATATATTTACACAGAGGTTTGTGAATCTTTGGAAATTCTGTACCCTAGAGGGTTGTGGAAACTCAGACATTGAGTATGTTTAAGGTAGAGACGAACCTAATTCTCAATACTAACGACGTAAAGAGATTTGGCGACAGAATTGGAGAATGATATGGAAGTAGATGATAAGTCATACGCAAACTGGTGGAGCAGGCTCAACAGGCTGAATGACCTACACTTTTTCATGGTCCTGTGGCCAGCAAGGCCTCCCTGCCAGACTGATTCATTGAATAAAAGCTCGCTCTTACATTAGGTGTGAATTGACCTCAGTGGGTTCAATATTGTTCCAATATTGGTGCAATGGGCAAAAGTATGTCCTAATGTAACTTAAAACAAAATACTCTTTCAGGCTATATAAAATAATATCAATATATTCTGTAAGAAACTCTGGAGAATTGTTGCAGCATTTCTTGATCATAATTAAACATGAATTTCAGAAAATTTGAAAGAATTTTTTTTGAAAACAACTGATGGATGCAACATTTGCTTGTTTCTGTTTCATACTTTTGGACATGTTCAAATAGTGATCCTGTGGACATGGCTAAAATCATTAACATCAAACTATTACTGATTCCATTTCATTCCTATTCATCTGCTGTGGAACTTTCAACATAATTACAGAACAAATTGGCCTGGATTTTCCACTCGCCAGTCAGTTCTTAAGCCAGTGTAAACAGAAGTTGCCCATTGGGAACCTGCGGAATTCCCATTGTAGCTTGGAAGGCATTGCCCAAAAATAGGAATTTTTCATTGGACAATTCCTCTAAGCATGGAAACCTCCATTTATGAGATACTTTGTTGTGGTTCTGTTCACCGAGCTGGACATTTTTGTTGCAAACGTTTCGTCCCCTGGTCTAGGTGACATCCTCAGTGCTTGGGAGCCTCCTGTGAAGCGCTTCTGTGGTGTTTCCTCCGGCATTTAAAGTGGTCTGTCCCTGCCGCTTCCGGTTGTCAGTTTCAGCTGTCCGCTGTAGTGGCCGGTATATTGGGTCCAGGTCGATGTGTTTGTTGATGGAGTTTGTGGATGAGTGCCATGCTTCTACGAATTCCCTGGCTGTTCTTTGTTTGGCTTGTCCTATAATGGTAGTGTTGTCCCAGTCGAATTCATGTTGCTTGTCGTCTGTGCGTGTGTGAATTCGACTGGGACAACACTACCATTATAGGGCAAGCCAAACAAAGGCCACTATATATGCCGGAGGAAACACCACAGAAGCGCTTCACAGGAGGCTCCCAAGCACTGAGGATGTCACCTGGACAGGGGACGAAACGTTTGCAACAAAAATTTCCAGCTCGGCCAACAGAACCACAACAACGAGCACCCGAGCTACAAATCTTCTCCCAAACTATCAGATACTTTGGTGGATTATGTTGAAATGAAGTAAATTGTCACTCAGGAAAAGTTAAGAATATTAAATACATAGTCTACCTCCTGAATAATTATTCAACAGACTCCTTACTTATCTTACTAGCAACGCCCCCCCCCCCACCCCCCCCTGCCATTTTTCTTCCCCAGACCTCTTAAACTTCCAAAGCCTGACTCACTGTGTCTCCCCCAGGAGCCAAACTCCCTTCCCCAGGATCCGACCTGACAATTTGTCTCCCTTACTCCATCCACCAAACTCAATTTCTCTACCCACCCGAGCATACACAGAACACTGCATCACTTACCTTGTCACTTTTACTGTGGCACCCTATCCACTTGGCTCCCTAAAGCCTTTCCACTTGACATCCTGCCCCTATTCATCTGGTATATTATGTAAGTGGAACTCTGCCCTCTACTCCACCCATGGCACCGTCTTCACTGCACACATTTTCGTGTCATTTGGCACGCTTTTTACCTGAAACCTTAAGCACTTGGTACTTAATTGGCACCCCCTGTCCATCTGGCATCCTACCTACTGCTGCCCCAACTGGCAGTATATTTACCTGCCACTCTACACCTTAGTCATCTGGTATTCTATCTTGGCACCCTACCCATTTGGCACCTGCCCTCTAACACCCTAACATCTTAACTTATTATGTAGCTAACATTTGACAGCAGCAGTCAAAATGGCTATCATGGCTTTTAAATTTCAAAATACAGCAGCTCATTGTTTTGAAAATAGAATGTGATTTCTCCTCCTCTGATGGTTCTACACTATGAAAGAACTGTTAGAATTAAAGTATGGCTCTGCATTTCTGAAAGAGCCCTAAATGGAATTGGGAGCTAGTTTTTTTCATGAAGACATGGGGCCTGGTCAGATGGACAGAACAATGGCATATGGAATTTAACCCTGAGACATGTGAGTTGATGGAATTTTAGGAGGACTAACAAAGCAAGGGAATTCACATTGGATGGTGGGGCTTGAGGATGTCAGGGACCTTGGTGCACATGTCCATTGATCCTTGAAGGCAGGAGGACAGGTGTTAAAGAAATTATATCGGATACTTGCCTTTATTAGTGGAGGCATTGAATACACATTGAAGAAACTAATGATGGAGTTCTAATCAATTTTGGATATCCTCATCTGGAATACTAGGTGCAGTTCTGGTCACCACACTGTAAGAAGGATGTGAGCAAATTACTGCGGATGCTGGAATCTGAAACCAAAAAAGAGAAAATGCTGGAAAATTTCAGCAAGTCTTGCAACATCTGTAAGGAGAGAAAAGAGCTGATGTTTCAAGTCTAACTGACCCTTTGTCAAAGCTAAAAAAAAGGGAGAAATAGGGAGGTATTTATACTAGGCTGAGAGAAGGTGAGTCATGTGATTGTACAGGTCGTTCTGGTATAATGCATGTTTCGTTCACACAAATTGGCTGTAATGCAATTGATAAATGGTGAATGCTGTTTGGATAATGCAAACATTCTCCTAAATGGGGATAGCAATTTTCTACAGCGATCTATTACAGCAATTTTCTCTAGCGGTTTTTTATAGTGCAGAGTTGCAGATGAAACCAACTGTGCTAGAAACAGTGCGGAGGATATTCTCCTAGATGTTGCCCAGACTGTAGAGATTTGGCTATGAAGAGAGACTAGATGCACTGGGATTGGTTTCCTTAGAACAGAGAAGACTGAGGTGGGACCTGATTGAGATGCACAAAGTTATGCAGGGCATAAATAAGGTAGATAGGGATAAACTTTTCCCATTAGTAGGAGGGGGCACAGTTTTAAGTTAAGGAGCAGGAGGTTTAGAAGGAATTTGAGAAACAGACTTTTCATCCAGAGGATTATAGGTAACTGGAACTCGTGGCCTAATGCAGTGTAACGGTTGAAATCTTCAAGATGTTTGCCAAGATGTGGGCGGCATGGTGGCACAGTGGTTAGCACTGTTGCCTCTTAGCGCCAGAGACCCGGGTTCAATTCCCGACTCAGGCGACTGACTGTGTGGAGTTTGCACGTTCTCCCCGTGTCTGCGTGGGTTTCCTCCGGGTGCTCCGGTTTCCTCCCACAGTCCAAAGATGTGCAGGGTCAGGTGAATTGGCCATGCTAAATTGCCCGTAGTGTTAGGTAAGGGGTAAATGTAGGGGTATGGGTGGGTTGCGCTTCGGCGGGTCGGTGTGGACTTGTTGGGCCGAAGGGCCTGTTTCCACATTGTAATGTAATCTAATCTTAAAAAAAATCTAAAACTGTGCAGTTGAGTACCTGAAAAGCCATAGCCTACAAGACTACAGACAAGATGCTGTGAAATAGGATTAGAATGTTAGTTTGTTTTCTTTCCATCGATGCTGCTTGACCCTCTGTGATCTCGAGCACTTTTTGTTTTCTGTATAGATTTAACATCTGCAGTAATTTGCTCCTACTTAGAATATTAGATGCTTGATAACTGGCACAGACATGATGGAGCAAAAAGCCTTTTTCCATGCCGTAAAAGTTATGATGCGATGGTCAAAAAACAATCTGCCTGAGATTGCCATTCATTGGAAAATCTGGCCCTTTGTTTGTGTTTGTCTTGTCTATAGCTAATTGTTTTAATTGTAGGTACATAGCTGGATCATATTTAAGTGACCAATGTAAATAGTATAGAATTTTTTACACTCATAGTTTTGAAGTAAAAACTGTAAGCCTTGGTACAGTGATGTCACCTCTGAATCAAAGAAGCAATCTTTCAGAAACCACATTTGCCTTCTCACGTGGGCACACATGTTCTCCTGGCACACTTAAAAGAAGTCCAGTAAAATTCTTTTACTTTGTTGGCCAACAGTTGCCTTTCTGATAATATTACAAAAATGAATTGCTAGGTCATTTATTGTATTTCTGTATCTAGGACTGCTGCTCAATGCAAATTGACTACCTGTTTCCCTGCATAACATTGGCCACATTTTTAAAATATGTGCCTAATTGACATAGAGATGCTTTAGGATGGCCTACAGTCATAGCAAATGTTATATAAATGCAGATTGTTTTGTGCCCTTATTATTTGGATAGAGAAAATAGAAATTCAAATTTCGAATATGAATATCCTATACCTTTTTCTCTGTAAACTGCATATACGAATAAATCCCCAGAGGACATAGGAATGCTCCTTCTGCACTTATTGCTTTGACTGGAATAGCAGTTCTAAATTTGACTGAGGTGTAAACCAATTGGAAGTTTGAGAATTTTTTTCTGAAGCACACCAGTAGCAGTCCTAATGCTTTCCTCCACCTCAGTCTGATTCAAAGAAGCAGATTTTTTTAAAAATGACACCTAAATCAATTACTTCAGGATGGGTAACCAGTAATCTGATCAAAGAGATGGCTTTTAAGCAGGGTGTCAAAGTGTGTGAGGGAATAGAAAAATGGAAAGTTTAAAGGGAATTTCAGCCTATGGTAACTTAACAGCTGAAGGAAGTACCTCCATGATTGGGTTCAAAGAAGGTCAGGAGCATTAAAAGCAAATATTTTGGTAGAGCTGTAAGACTGGAACAGGTTATAGAGAGAAGGAGAGGTGAGATCTTCAAGGATGAGAATATTAAATTGGAGGGCATTGTTGGCCTGGGCTATTAGTATTCAATAAGGTTAGGAGTTAAGAATGACTTGAATTTGGCCAGGAAAAGACATTGCAATGATCACTGTTGTTGTGGGTGGTGAGGGGAGAGAGAATTGTTAGTGAGAATAACAAAAAATTATTAAATGACCCATAATAAAGAAATTACCAACAAAATTTCACTTTTCATCATTTGTACTTCAGCACAAATCTGAATTAAAGCAAGAATTGCCAAAATATGCGCAATAACAACAATAAATTACATATAGAATAACAAAGTCAAAAAGAATACCTCATGAGATTACAAACACTTGCATCATTCCCGTTTTGTCCTTGAGTAAATGTAACAATAGCTCAGTTAAGTTCGCTGGCAACAATTTATACCCAATGATACACTTGTGCAAAATCTCCTTAGCTAGGTTCACAACAGACTAGGTGGAACAGATTCCACAGAAGCTCCTTTAGTTAACTCCTTTTATTTAATCTATTTTTCTAATCAACCTGTTCAGATATGTTAATTCAAGTGGGACTTGAATTCGGGTCTCTCAATCCAGGGATAGGGACACCACCACTGCATCACAAGAAGGCCTTAATAAATGTCATTGAATGATCTAGTTGGCTCTGACAAAACTGAAACATTAGCAACGAAATTGTCTAATTCATAATTGCTGATTTAATCCTGTCTTCAGCTCTCAGCCTCTTTTAAATATATTGCAGATATAGCTCCTTGCAGATTATTTCATTTCTGTCAACCAGATTTCATTATATTTCCTTCCTGTAAGGTCAAGGATCACACATCAAATGGACAGTATTTCTTGTTATTCAAAATTGTTACTGTTCACACTTGTGAATTCGTAAGTCCCTTTCAGCATTCATAAATGCAATTACAGATTCCACAGACCTTTTCAAAAAATTTTTATGAGTTTCCTCTGTGTTAAAGATCATCACAATGAAGGTAAAGGTTTTATGATGTTTGGAAGTCCAAATAGCATGGAGGATGTGAGGTCATTCAAGAAAGCATTAGAAAAGTTAATTGCGAAGATGACCAGTGTATGGTGTGAGTTTCAGCAGTGGATGAATTGAGAAAGGAGGAGGTTGATTATACTAAAAAGATCAGTAATATGTCATGAACTTTCATCACAATTTATGATTTATAATAGGTGCCACTTAGACCTACCTTCAAGATCAATTGCAATAAAATACAAATTGCTGGAGAAATTCAGCAGGTCTGGCAGAAGCTGTGGGAAGAAGACAATTAATATTTCAAGTCCAGTGACTCTTAATCAGAACTGTTAGTAGCTAGGAAAAACTGGTATTTATGCTGAAGCCAAAGTGGAGTTGGGGGAAGGGGTGAAGTGACTGGGGAGGTGGAGATGGAGCCCATAGAGAGGGAGACATAAAAGAGGGAAATGGATAACAGGCTGGGACAGAAGAGGATGTATGTATGTGCATTTCTCTATACTCAATGCATGTTACAAAACCTGAATAAGAGATAAAAAAAGTTGAGAATGAGAAAATTGATTAGCTGTGCTAAATGTAGCCTGTATCATATAACAATGGGTCTAGAAGTACATGGGAATGGGTGACTATGCTAAAACAAAGCTAGGTCATAACAGGATTGTGTGTGGTGTGGGTAAGAAAACAAAATGGAAGGATGGAATCAGGCTCTGAAGTTATTGAACTTGATGCTGAATACTAGAGGCTGCTGAGTCCCCAAATGGAAAATGAGATATTGCTCTTTCAGCTAGTGTTGAGGGGAGCTGGAACACTGCAGCTGGCCTGCGACAGAAATGTTGGCATGGAAACATTGAGGTGTGTTGAAGTGGCAAGCAACTGGAAGCTCAAGATCATTTTTGCACAGGTGTTCTGCAAAGCAGTCACCCAGCCTGTGTTTCCTCTTCCCAGTGTAGAGGAGACCACGTTGTCAGCAGTCGATACGGTAGCCTAGATTGAATAATGTATTGTCTGGAGTCTTGGATGGTGAGGAAGGAGGAGATAAACAGACAGGTTGCACAGATCACAATTATGGGAGAAGGAGGAGATATTGGGATTGGAGGAGGAGTGTACGAGAGTGTCTTGGAGGGAAAGGTCCTTGTAGAATGCTGACAAAGGAGGGAAGGGGATCCCTTTGGAGTGTATGATGGCCGAGAAACCTTTGGATGTGGATGCTGGTGAGATGGTAATTAAGCAATTTATGAAGAGGTGAGGGCAGAAGTGCAGGAGATGGATCAAACACAGCTAAGGGCCCAGTCGACCATGGTGGTGGGAAAACCTCAGTTCAGGAAGAAAGTGGATATTTCTGAGGCCACCCCTGTGGAAAGGTGGCATTGTTAGAGCAGATGCAATGCAAATGGTGAAACTGGGAGAATGTGGTGGAGTCCTTACAGGAAACAGGGTGTGATGATGTATTGTTGCGGTAACTATGGGAGTTTGTGGGTTTGTAGTATACATCATTGACAGGCCTAACCCCAGAAAAAGAAATTGAGGTGAAGGGATGAGTCCGAGATGGACCAAGTGACAGTGAAGGCAGGGTGGGAATTGGAAGCAAAATTGAAAAATTTTCCAATTCCAAATGAGAAGGGAATCAGCATAGATGATTCCAGAAAAACAGCTGTGAAGAAGGACCCCAGCCTTGATCAGTTGTTTGTTTTGCCCATCATAATATTTTTCTGGGCATTTGATCATTGTTCTGTGAAATGACTTGGAATGTTTTTGGATGTTAAATGTACTGCAGTATGCAAATGTTTGTTGTTGGTTAGTGAATGTGCCTGATAAAGACACATAGCTGATAAGCAATGCTAAGATTTGTGGGGAAATAAAGATTACACTTGTGGTGATTACGTAAGTATGAGGAGAATAATGTATGGTACAAGATTGTAAGTTAGTGAAAGTAAATGAGAGGGAGGGAGGTAATATTGTGGATAGTGAGATTGGCAGTATGAATAGGAAAGCAGTGTTCTTTACTGTGGCAACATGTATGTGGTCATAGAACATTTTACACTCTACACAGAACTAGCTTTGATATTAGTTTTGATGGGATCTACTCTTTTGCTGTTTAACGATTTCTGCTATGCTGCTTTCTACTTGCTTCCGTTGATTGGTGACTTTCAGAAATCATTCACCACCCAGTTTTTCATCGCAGTGCCTTGGGTCATCACCTTGTGACCCCATTATCCAGTCTCAAACCTACTTCTCTACCTTCCAAATCTCAATCCTGTTTCAGTTCAAATTTCCTTTTAAATAAATTGACAAACCCCTTCTGTGCTTCTTTTTCCATAATATGAAAGGCTAATTGAAGCATCAGTTTCTATCTCCTATAACATGTAACTTAATTTTGCTGTTGAGCTACTCTTCCTTTTATCTCTCCGTATTTTCCTGATTAGTTAAGATGATGTACATCCTCACTCTTCAGTTCTAGAGATCAATTGTGCTTCAAAACTAATCATTTTCTCTCTTCAATCCTGTCCGTGGAAAATTTGTCAAAATATCCCAAAATGCAATATTGACATAATGGAGTAGGCTAATAACTGGCAAATGAAATTCAATATCAGCTATTTTTTGGCACTACACTTTGTAAGGATAGTGTCTATTCCTTAGAAAATAGAGTCGAAGTGAGGTAGATGTGCAAAATGTGGCACAAATTAAGAAAACATAAAAAGTAGCAACCATGTTATGAGCCACAAAAAGGGAAGACAGTGCATAAGAGTTCTTCTCGCAAGGAATAGACTTGAAAAACACATCAGAGATCAGAGTTGATTGTCTAAAAAATTACAAAAGATGACTCTATGACTCTATGATATAAAAGCACTGGGGAAGATTCAACATTTATTTACAGGAGTAGTATCAGACCTATGAGGACACAATCATTAGAAAAAATTGAAAAGGTTGAATTTTTTCTTGTTTTTAATCCAGAAAAGAGAAAAACTGAAAGGATTGGATAGGGAAAAATGTAGTGAGGTTATTTCCACGTTGTCATGCAACCAGAACGAAGTACAATACAGTCTCTAAAACTTGAGTAAAGATTTGGAGATGTTTCTTAGAGACTGATAAGAATTATCAGCTTAGTTTTCAAGAATTATTGAGACATAAATGCATAGACGTGAATCAGAAAATAAGACACAAGAGATCTGTGGATAAAGCGAGATAGAGTACAACAGGAGCAGGGTAGTGTGGAGCTTAAATAACTAGTATGATCAGTTGGGCTACATGTCCTGCTTCGTTGCTGTAAATTTCTGTGGAACATTAAGTTACTATGTTCTCATTTGGGCCTGGCTTTGCAGGGTTGGTATAATACAAAATTGGCAAGTGAGAAACTGAGTGAATTTCAAGCTTCAAATAACAATGTAAACAAAAACTACTAAAGCCAGCAGAAATAAATTAAATAGAAATGAACATTTTTCTCATTGACTTATGACTTATCTTCTAATATTAATAAGTGTGGCGCTGGAAAATCACAGCCAGTCAGGCAGCATCTGAGGAGCAGGAGAGTCGACGTTTCAAGCATAAGCGCTTCATCAGGAATTGAAGGGGGGGTGGTGGGTGGTGGCTGCCACGGGGACTGAGAGATAAATGAGAATGGGGTGGGGCTGGGGGAAAGGTAGCTATGAATACAATAGGTAGCTGAAGGTGAGAGGTGATGGTGATAGGTCGGAGTGGAGCATCCTTCAAAGGATGCCCACCTTGAAGAAGTTCTCCTCCTCCTTCCACAGAGATCTCAATGAGTCTGTATCTCTCACTGCACCTCCCACGTTCCGACCTATCACCATCCCCCCTTACCTTCATCTACCTATCGCATTCCTAGCTACCTTCCCCCAGTCACACCCCCCCATCCATTTATCTGACAGCCCTCTTGGCACCCTCATCTATCCCCACACCCACCCACCCTTCCTGATGAAGAGCTTATGCTGAAATATCAACTCTGCTGTTCCTCGGATGCTGCCTGACCTTCTGTGTTTCTCCAGAGCCACACTTTTTGACTCAGATCTCCAGCATCTGCAGTCCTCACTTTCTCCTCCACACAAATCCTCTAAGGCCTATTGTAAAGAGTTCAAAATATCTTCTTCTCTGATCATGCAAGTAAAGAGATTTTATATCCATATTTGCACTGAGACATGTAATATGGCAACCAAATATTTTACAATGGAGGCAGTCGGCGTATGGGCATTTTATAATTTGGAGGACTGACACAATTGAAGCTTGATGCACTTGAAATTTAAAACAAAATGTTATCATACTGAGTTGCTTGCTAATTTTGCTGCTCTACTGCCTTACAATATGTAGTGAGGCATATAATGAAGATCTGAGCAAGGATGGACAAAATATAAATTTGGCTCAGAGGAAATGACTAGTCCTCCTCTTTAAATGTTTTGCTGTTTCAAAAGAATGAAGCAAATCCCCTGCTATTGATAAAGTTATATCATTACCATTGTGTAAAAGGTGTGAGAATGGTTTCTGCTGATGTCACCATCCTCTCTCTGCTCTGTATATCATTATCTGAAATATAGCTGCATGCTTTTGAGAGAAGCACAGAATGAGTACAACGTGCAAGAGGTTAGCATTTCGTCTGAAATGAATTGGATATAATTTAATGAGTAAACTATCAGCCAAATCTGTAAAGTGGAGGTACTTCACTATACTGCATAAAGTTCCTGAATTTGTAAGATATTTGAACAAATCTTAAAAAACCAAATAAAGCTATGGCAATTTCAAAAATGCAAATGAGAAATAATAATAGGCTATAAATGACCAATAAAAGAAGCAGAGTGATGAGGTTGAAATTGAAGATGACTGCAGTGATTCAGTAATAGAATATTACTTTTCTGTTTGAGTTACATGGAGGTTTCTGAATAATTAAAAATGAATACTTGGCACTTAACTTTGTATACAATACGTCAAGCTGATTTGAAATCAATGGAATGGCACATGCACTTATTTGTAAATTAGATTGAAACAAACAATTCCCAATAAATTGAACTTTTTCTCTCCTTCTCTTATGATCAGTTTTTTCTCTGCTTATTTGAGCAACTTGAGTTGTTCCATTCGTTTTCCTTATTTAAATTAAAATTCATTCCAATTACGAGACTTGAATTAGGTACATTTTATTATAAAAAATCTACATAATTTTTCATTGCTTTCAAAGTAAAGAAAGATAAAAAAAACCTAACATACATGTCTTTTCTGTGTCCACTTGCTACCTGACGGAGGAACAGCGCTATGAAAGCTTGTACTTCCAAATAAACCTGATTTTGTATGTGATTTTTAACTTTGTTTTCATGAATCCACTGCGACTATTGACGAAAATAAATCCTATACTCCCTATACAACAAAAAGTACATTATTGAAATGAGTATTTGCCAAAATTTGTTTTTCATTTCACAAAATTTCAATGCGTTTGAAATCATGTGGTGACATATATTAGGTCATTGTATTTGACCTTTTCCTACAAATTTCAGATGGTTATAACCTGAATTGTTGGGAATGTGAGCTGATAATGGCATCAAGCACCTAAGACCTTGGTAATCACCAGTGTTTCTTCTTTGGTTCTACTTTGACTTGATATCAGAAAATTAGTTTTCGTCTGCACTATCCTGCTTGTTCTTTGTTGATAAAACTCTGAGGCATAAAGCACACACTTTATCTTGTTATAGCTGGTTATGTGACATGTTTGTGCCTCTGTATGAAGCAATTTCAATTTAACAATGATGCATTAAATTGTGTAACTCAAGTGTGAAGATGCCTAAGTTCAGTTTAGAGAAATATGGTTTGAGACCCTCAAAAAATTTAATACTTCTACTGTCCTTATGAAAATGTTTAAAACTACATCTTACATCAGTATGTTTTAATAGAGAAGCATTGTGTGTGATGCCAGCTGTATAATGATAGCCTTGAGCTCTTTCCACATAGTTTATTTTATGTTTTGTACTGCTGAAAATCTGAAAATGTTCTTTAGTAAGCTATTCTATTTTGTAGTGGTCAAAGATCAATCATGAAGCCTGAAGGTGTTAACCTTATTATTTATTTTCTCTGTCTCTTGGTGTAAGATGTGTAATTTTTACTGCTGTGTGTTTTGCCTAAATTTCTAGCTTTAAAGACTGTGTGTTTTCACTGATGTTTTAGTGGAGTAAGTTGTAGCTTAGGAGTTAGAGAAAGTCGTTAAGCCTTTTAAATTCCATTCACTATTCTGTTAAACCATGTCTGGACTTGATTCCATAAACTTTGAAATATTTTTGTTAAGCAAGAGTATTAATATCAATTTTGAATCTTTCCATTGACTTGTAACTCATCTAAGAGTTGTTAGTAATGAACATTACTAACGTAGAAAATTTTTTGGGAACATCTAACTGCCTGCTCACATATCAGACTTCTTAATTACCATGACAACTCCATTTTTGGCATGTATTTTTGAATGTTTGAGTGAAATTTTATATGACCTTACTAAATATTCACCAAAGACAGCGTGCAATTTCTTCAAGCAAAGCGGGGACTGATCCCTACAGTTTTTACACAATTTATATTGTGTAAAACCAATTATGAGCAGTCATTTTTCACTTTTGAGGAGTTGTCAAGGTTGTCACAGTTTATCTGAAAATGTTGTAGTCATATGGATGTGGCAGTGAATGAATGCAAATTGCCAGTTTTATGCTGTCAGCTTGATGCCAGCCGACTGATGTCACAGTATGATGGATTAATGCTGTTAGTTAGTGAGCTGTCGGTGAAAAATGACTGAACGTTCTTCCTTGAGGTGACTGTTGGCCTGCTTAGGCATTACGTTATCTTGTTCCAGACTGCTGTACTAATTAAAAGCTCTGATCAAATCCCTGCAGAAACAGGCACATCCTTGTTTCACAATATCCAATTGTGCACAATTGTCTCAGTTTTTGAGGCATCGTTTGAAGAGACAAAGCTTGCACAATCATAGGCACAGTTTATGTCTAAATCATTGTATATAGGTCTGAAAGGATTAAAACTGTGGAGTGCCACAAACACCACTAGCCATAAGGCTTGTGAGTAGGCTGATTAAAGATTTTAGATGTGAGAACTAACATCCAGGTCTGACTTATAGTCTCAGTGACGATGTCTTTCCTAATAATGTACTGTAATTTGGAGGTAGTTACAAACATGCAATAAATTTCTTATTTCCCAATGTAAGAGCCTCTTCTAGTTAGGCTAGTAAGCAATTTTTCATCATCCAGATGAAACCAAGCAGGTCCTGTAGATCTGTACATGTAGAGAGGATGGTGAGAAGAAATCTACCACATCGTGAGGTGCAGGCTCAGTTTAGCCACACATACGACAATCAGTGGAATTATCATGAACAGGACAAGAGAGCAGCTAACTACCACCTTCTCGAGGGCAACAGGAATGGACACAAATGGTGGTCCTGCCAATGAAGTGCACACCCCATGATGGAAGAACAAAAAATAATTTACTCAACTGGATAACATGTAATTTATGATTTCATTTTTTAAAAAATCATGTTTTTTGTTTGGCTACTAAAGCTTTTAAAAGACATTGAAATCAAATATCTATTCAGAAGGATACAATTTAGTGTAGATCCTGCAGTAAAATTTTAGAATCCTGCAAGCTTTTATTGGGTCCAAATGGGTTAATTATCATGTGGAGGGTTCAAGAATGGCATAATTACAACGTTAGCAACTCTATTCCCACTTTACCTCCATAAGTATTTCTAAAAGAGTGGTAATAAGAAGACAAAATATTCAACATGATTTGGAGATGCCGGTGTTGGACTGGGGTGTACGAAGTTAAAAAGTCACACAACATCAGGTTATAGTCCGACAGGTTTAACTGGAAGCACTAGCTTTTGGAGTGCTGCTCCTTCACCAGGTAGTTGTGGAGTATAAGATTGTAAGACAGAATTTATAGCAAAAGTTTGGAGTGTGATGTAACTGAAATTATATATTGAAAAAGACCTGGATATTTTGTTAAGTCTCTCATCTGTTAGAATGACCATGTTGGTTTCGATTTGGAGATGCTGGTGTTGGACTGGGGTGTACAAAGTTAAAAAGCACACAACACCAGGTTATAGTCCAACAGGTTTAATTGGAAGCACACTAGCTTTCGGAGCGACGGTCCTTCATCAGGTGATAGTGGAGGGCTCGATCGTAACACAGAATTTATAGCAAAAATTTGCAGTATGGTGTAACTGAAATTATACATTGAAAAATTGATTGTCTGTTAAGCCTTTCATCTGTTAGAATACAGTGATAGTTTCACTTCTTTCATGTGTAAATCACAAAACTTTTTTTTAAAGTTGCATTCTCGGGTTAGCTGTTAACAATGGTGATAGCTAGACAATATTTTGAAGGTGTTAGTCCCCTGTGTTCTCTGTCTATGACCTGATGTTTAGATTGATTCTAATCTAAAAAGTGAGATAATGGAGTTCTACATAAATGCATGCAGTTTTTGAGCTCAGAGTTCTACATGAATGTTTGCAGTTTTTGAGCAAAGTGCAATGTAACTCTGCAAGTATAAATTCACCCCACAAAATATATGTGTGCATGTGGGTGTCTGTCTGTCTGTCTGTCTGTCTGTCTGTCTGGAGTGGGGTTGTGAGTGTGAGAATGTGTGTGTGTAGTGAGTGCAGAGTGTCTTAAGTCTGTGAGGGGGTGCATGTGTGAGTGTGGGGTGTGTGTGTCTATAAGGGTGTGTGTGGGTGTCTGTGTGCACATCTGTGTGTACCTGTGTCCGTGTGTATGTGAGAGTGTGTGTGTGTAGGAATATCTGTGTGTGTGTGTAGTGCAATGGTGATCACCTGTAATGTGACATGAACCCAAGGTCCCGGTTGAGGCCCTCCCTATGGGGAACTTAGCTATCAGCCTCTGCTCGGCCACTTTCCTCTTCTGCCTGTCCCGAAGTCCACCTTGGAGGATGGTCACCCGAAGGTCCGAGGCTGAACGTCCTGGACCACCTGAAGTGTTCCTCAACTGGGAGGGAACCCTCCTGTCTGTTGATTGTTGTGCGGTGCCCATTCATCCGTTGTCGTAGCCTTTGTCGTAGCCAAAGGCTACGACAACGGATGAATGGGCACCGCACAACAATCAACAGACAGGAAGGTTCCCTCCCAGTTAGGGAACAGTTCAGTTGTCCAGAACATTCAGCCTCGGACCTTCGGGTGACCATCCTCCAAGGTGGACTTCGGGACAGGCAGAAGAGGAAAGTGGCCGAGCAGAGGCTGATAGCTAAGTTCGGTACCCATAGGGAGGGCCTCAACCGGGACCTTGGGTTCATGTCACATTACAGGTGATCACCATTGCACTACGCACACACACAGATATTCCTACACACTCACACTCTCACATACACACGGACACAGGTACACACAGACGCGCACACAGACACCCACACACACCCTTATAGACACACACACCCCACACTCACACATGCACCCCCTCACAGACTTAAGACACTCTGCACTCACTACACACACACACTTTCTCACACTCACAACCCCCACCCCAGATAGACACACACACAGACAGGTAAAAACAATGACTGCAGATGCTGGAAACCAGATTCTGGATCAGTGGTGCTGGAAGAGCACAGCAATTCAGGCAGCATCCGAAAAGCTTCGAAATCGACGTTTCGGGCAAAAGCCCTTCATCAGGAATAAAGGCAGAGAGCCTGAAGCGTGGAGAGATAAGCTAGAGGAGGGTGAGGGTGGGGATAGAGTAGCATAGAGTACAATAGGTCAGTGGGGGAGGAGATGAAGGTGATGGGTCAGGGAGGAGAGGGTGGAGTGGATAGGTGGAAAAGGAGCTGGGCAGGTCGGACAAGTCCGGATAAGTCTAGGGGATCGTGTTGCTGGAGGTTAGAAACTAGGATGAGGTGTGGGAAGGGGAAATGAGGAAGCTGTTGAAATCCACATTGATGCCCTGGAGTTGAAGTGTTCCGAGGCGGAAGATGAGGCGTTCTTCTTCCATGCGTCTGGTGGTGAGGGAGCGGCGGTGGAGGAGGCCCAGCACCTCCATATCCTCGACAGAGTGGGAGGGGGAGTTGAAATGTTGAGCCACGGGGCGGTTTGGTTGATTGGTGCGGGTGTCTCGGAGATGTTCCCTAAAACGCTCTGCTAGGAGGCGCCCAGTCTCCCCAATGTAGAGGAGACCGCATCGGGAGCAACGGATACAATAAATGATATGAGTGGATGTGCAGGTAAAACTTTGATGGATGTGGAAGGCTCCTTTAGGGCCTTGGATGGAGGTGAGGGAGGAGGTGTGGGTACAGGTTTTACAGTTCCTGCGGTGGCAGGGGAAAGTGCCAGGATGGGAGGGTGGGTCGTAGGGGGGCGTGGACCTGACCAGGTAGTCACGGAGGGAACGGTCTTTGCGGAAGGTGGAGAGGGGTGGGGAGGGAAATATATCCCTGGTGGTGGGGTCTGTTTGGAGGTGGCGGAAATGTCGGCGGATGATTTGGTTTATGCGAAGGTTGGTAGGGTGGAAGGTGAGCACCAGGGACGTTCTGTCCTTGTCGCGGTTGGAGGGGTGGGGTCTGAGGGCGGAGGTGCGGGATGTGGACGAGATGCGTTGGAGGGCATCTTTAACCACGTGGGAAGGGAAATTGCGGTCTCTAAAGGAGGAGGCCATCTGGTGTGTTCTGTGGTGGAACTGCTCCTCCTGGGAGCAGATACGGCGGAGGCGGAGGAATTGGGAATACGGGATGGCATTTTTGCAAGAGGTAGGATGGGAAGAGGTGTAATCCAGGTAGCTGTGGGAGTCGGTGGGTTTGTAGAAAATGTCAGTGTCAAGTCGGTCTTCACTAATGGAGATGGAGAGGTCCAGGAAGGGGAGGGAGGTGTCAGAGATGGTTCAGGTAAATTTAAGGTCAGGGTGGAATGTGTTGGTGAAGTTGATGAATTGCTCAACCTCCTCGCGGGAGCACGAGGTGGCGCCAATGCAGTCATCAATGTAGCGGAGGAAGAGATGGGGAGTGGTGCTGGTGTAATTACGGAAGATCAACTGCTCTACGTAGCCAACAAAGAGACAGGCATAGCTGGGGCCCATTTGGGTGCCCATGGCTACCCCTTTGGTCTGGAGGAAGTGGGAGGATTCAAAGGAGAAATTGTTAAGGGTGAGGACCAGTTCGGCCAAACGAATGAGTGTGTCGGTGGAGGGGTACTGTTGGGAACGTCTGGAGAGGAAAAAACGGAGGGCTTGGAGGCCCTGGTCATGGCGGATGGAGGTGTAGAGGGATTGGATATCCATGGTGAAGATGAGGCGTTGGGGGCCGGGGAAACGGAAGTCTTGGAGGAGGTGGAGGGCGTGGGTGGTGTCTCGAACGTATGTGGGGAGTTCCTGGACTAGGGATAGGACAGTGTCGAGGTAGGTAGAGATGAGTTCAGTGGGGCAAGAGCATGCTGAGACAATGGGTCGGCCAGGGTGGTCAGGCTTGTGGATCTTGGGAAGGAGGTAGAACCGGGCAGTGCGGGGTTCCCGGACTATGAAGTTGGAAGCTGTGGGTGGGAGATCTCCTGAGGTGATGAGGTTCTGTATGGTCTGGGAGATGATGGTTTGACAGACAAAGACCCACATGCACACATATATTTTATGGGGTGAATTTGTACTTAGAGTTACATTGCACTTTGCTCCAAAACTGCAAACATTCATGTAGAACTCTGAGCTCAAAAACTGCATGCATTTATGTAAAACTCTGTTATCTCATATTTTAGATTAGAATCAATCTAAACATCAGGTCATAGACAGAGAACACAGGGGGCCAACACTTCAACATATTGTCTAGCTATCACCATTGTTAACAGCTAAGCCGAGAATGCAACTTTTAAAAAAAAGTTTTGTGATTTACACATGAAAGAAGTGAAACTATCACTGTATTCTAACAGATGAAAGGCTTAACAGACAATCAATTTTTCAATGTATAATTTCAATTACATCATACTGCAAATTTTTGCTATAAATTCTGTGTTACGATCGAGCCCTCCACTATCACCTGATGAAGGAGCGTCGCTCCGAAAGCTAGTGTGCTTCCAATTAAACCTGTTGGACTATAACCTGGTGTTGTGTGATTTTTAACCATGTTGGTTTCAGTTCTTTCATATGTAAATTGCAAAACTTTTTAAAAAGTTACGTTCTCAAGTGAACTTTAACAATTGGTGTTCTGTTGGCCCAGATAATGTATTGAAGGTGTGGGTTTCCCTGTGTGAGGCTGTCTGTGCCACAATGGTCAGACTGATTCTCATCTAAAAAATGGATTTACAGAATCTTATATGGATTCATGCAGTTTTTGAGCAAAGTAAAATGTAATTCTGCAAGTACCGATTCATCCCCACAAGCTTATATGTGTATGTGTGCATGTGGGTGTGTGTGGGGGAGGGTGTTAGTGTTATGAGTATCCGTGAGAGAGTGTGCGTATGTGTGTGAGTAAAAATATTCATAAACACCTGTCAAAGAGAGGGTAGATTAACTTTCAGGTGTCTATTTAGTTACCATGAAGGATTTCACATGAAACATTTAACTACATTTTACCCAGCTGCTGGCTGACCTGCCATGTATCTTTGCTTTTTGACTGACATTTTCAGCCTTCATGATTTCTGTATTTTTCTCTTTTGAGCATTTCTGAGCTATTAGTGCATCTCAACTCATCTTTCCCTCTATAGGTTTGCAATGCCAGTTTAAAACTCTGTCCAGAGTGTAGAATTGTACTAATTCTCAAATTAAATAGCACTTACTTGTTTGCAAGTTATAAACTCATTTTCAGAGACGTGCTGAGAGATTTGGAGGAAGCGTTGACAAAATTATAGTCTTTTTCATTGCCTAAAACATTCAAATGTGCAAAGAAGGAGGTATATTCAGGAGTGCTATTTAAGTTAAATATTATTGATTACTCAGTAATGGTTATTAGGGGAGATAATGGGACACAGGTCTTGTTGCTGGATTAGTAATCCAGCTCCCCAGGTAATGTTCTGGAGGCCTAGCTTCAAATTCCACCACAGCAGATGGTGGTAAACGTTTTTAGGCTGTACATAAAAGTCTCAGCAATCATCAAACCCAGTGACTGATCCTAACAGGTAGGAGCCCTTTAAAAATGGTGTATTTGTCCTGAGTTGAGGACTCCCGCCACCATTTCTGGGCTTTCCAATTTCCAGAAATGCCTTTTAATGGGTTGGTTCTGGTTGCAGGGCCTCACCCAGCACCCTGATCTAGTTTGGATCCATTATGGAGAAGGGCATTGCCCACTCCTCTACAATTTTGATGGTACAAATGTGGCTTTTTTAAAGAATTTTGATTCACAATACCCCAGAGGTGTTGTGAACTATTGAATGCATTAGGCAACCTTTTAGGTGCAATTTAGTTTTATTGTGTCAATCACAATTTTTAAATCTGAATACCTTAATGGTGGAGGACTCAACGCTCTTATTAAAAATACTTAGTTCGAGTTATAAACCCAGTTTCATTTGCTTTAATTATTACTCATAACTATAGCAAGTAACATATTTTATTGGAATACAAAACTAAACAAGATTACATTTCTCTACTGTGCTTGCTCATTGAACATATTGGGCTGAATATTTACCAAATATTGGTTCAGTGTCAATTTTCTTTGAACTCTACTGAGCTATCTTGCACAATTCTCCATGGATCACCTCATTATGCCTCTATGGCAATCTACTTATACTTTTGTGTGCCTATCAGTGGTGAAAATACTCGACACTACCTAGACGTTTCAGGGTTTCTGGTGCAGCAGCATATTTAAAGACAAGCTGTGGACCTGGTCAAGAGCTGGCAGCCAGGATCTGCCCTTCACCATGCATGTAATGGGAAAGGAATGATGATGTCAAGGTTGTGAGTGCACATGGATTGCATGGGTGACTCTTCATTACAAACTCAAAAGTCAGATGACATCCGGTAATAGTCCAAAAATTTATCTGAAATCACACAAGCTTTCAGAGCGCAGCCCTTTCATCAAATGCAGTGAGAGAGAGCAATGCACCCAGACCCAGACTTTATAGGCAGACATCAAAAGATCATAGAACTGGTGTGAGTGGAGTGTCAGATAATTTGCTTTTGCAGGTAAGCAAGAGTGCTAGACGTTGTGTAAAGTGTTTATAAAGTCAATGTCAGTGCTGTGCTGTCACGACAATCAGGCAGAGCGATAGGAATATACAAAAGGTGACAACTCCAGTCAGATACTAACCTTACAAATTGCATTACAAGAGCAAAATAACACCTATCTTTAATGTGATGCAATGTTTGAACCCTGTCGAAAGGAGTGCTATTCTTTCCCTAATGCCCAGAGTTGTGTAACATTTTGTTGCTCAATGTGGAATCATCACCTGGTGGAAAGTCTTTAAATGGTCAAAGTGTTAACTTTTATAGAAAAAACAAAGGGAGAAAAAACAAAGTTAAAACATATTTGCCTCTGGGAACAAACAGGAATTGCTTGATTCTCAAGCTTATTGTACCTGACTCTGCAGCACTCTATCATGCTAAAGATGATGTTCCTCCTGCACAATATCCTCATCTTACTCAGTGGAAGACTGCGGTCGCTCTCCCAGCTCTTCAGAATCTGTCATATCCTTTCTTTGTTTGCACTTTGGCTGTGCAGAGAATATCATACTACTGTGCTAAGTTTATATGGTACACTTCTTTTGGGCTGGACTGCAAAGAATGTGCGGCCCCATATACTGTTTCCAATACTCACAATTCACTTCCTCAGCTTCCCCACACAAAAATGGCCCCTGACAACCTATTTGGACCTTCATTGCGCAGACCCCCAAGATTGGCTATGACTCACTCCCACCTTACCGATTTGATGGATGTACGGAGTCCTTGATCCTGACAATCCCTGAGCCTGACCATCCCAAGCGGCCAACTGGCTGTGATCTATCCCTTGGGCTGACCAGATATTGCCTTTGACTGTGGGGGTGGCCCTTGACTGACAACAGCTCCCTTGAGTTGACTTAGGACTATTCCCTTTGGACATGGAAGCCAGTCACATGCAGCACGTGATGTTTGTTTGCTGTGTACTCGGCTGGAAAGTGCTGTAGCTGTGACAGTGATATAATATGGTGCCATACAGTAATATGTCCAACATCTTGATTGCTGCTGACATCCACGACAAACTGCATGGCTTTATATCTGCACTAAACTGTAAGACAACACAGAAGTAACATGAGCCATTAAGGTCTGAACAAGGTGATGAGGTGCAAAATGGCATGACAAGGCAAAAGTGCTGTGAGCATCCAACTAGGCATGAAGTGAGTAAATGCTAACACAGCAGGCAACAAGCCCTGAGATACACTTTGTTCTAGTGCATGAGTTGAGTGCTTGTCCCTGCATGCAAAGTTATCTGGCAGCAGTAACAAGGCCTTGGTGCACTCTAAAGAGCAGCATTGAAGTGGAGAACTGTTTCTAAGTGGGTCAGAGCTGTGCCATGACAATGTGGCGAGGTTGGTGTGTGTCTGATGGCAGCCTCCATGGGGCAGGGTGGGAGTTAGTTGCAGATAATCACTGACCTTGGAACATGTCCTAAAGTATTGGGCCTGCTGACATAGATGGACACCCAGAGGAACAAATGGCAAACTGGAGCTGTTAGGTGCCTGCTGAGAATTTCATGTTAGGAATTGTTCCCATCTAGTTTCCTCTGGTGCATGGGAGAATAGTAAGCTGTATAAAATTGAGATTATATTAGGTTGTCAGTTCAAACACATGAATCTCTCATCAGTCACTAGCAAGATTCTCATCTGGCTGTGAAAACCTTGGGTGGACAATTGAATTTTTAGATTCTTGATGTCAAGAAATATGTTTCTGATCTCACCATATTTTCCCAATGGATTTGTCATTGTCTGCTTCATTTAAAGGCTGGGAGAATTTGGCCTAAGCTGTCAGAGTTTACTCTTCACAAGAAAGTGAGGACTGCAGATGCTGGAGAGTCAGAGTCGATAAGTGTGGCACTGGAAAAGCACAGCAGGTCAGGCAGCATCTGTGGAGCAGGAGAGTCGATGTTTCGGACATAAGCCCTTCACAAGGAAGAGATGCTGAGTGTAGTCCTACAAATCAGTTGTCCAGCCTCCTTGCCTCAAATACTAATCCTCTTCAAGTACATGTTCAGTTGCTCAGTTGTGGAGTATGATTTTATCAAACTTTCAGAGTGTGTTTTTCTTTCCAGGTCTTAATCATCACTTGTAGAAAATATGTTCTCCTCTTGTCTGTACTTCTTTTGCCAATTATTTTTAATCTGTGACCTCTGCTTGTCAAATAAAATGGCTCCACCCTACTCAATCAAAACCTCTCATAATTTTGCATGTCTTTTATTGATGAAAATAATTATAACAAGAGAACCTTTTATTATGCAGAAACTAATCTCCAGTGCACTGTGTTGTGTCATTGATTTTATGGGAAAGGTAACCATTGTCTGAATTCTTTTCCTTGGCATTCTGCAAATAATTATTTGGCGTAGATATCAAAACAACTTTAAATTACAGATATTTTTTGCAGCTTATCCATTTGTTTGAACAATGCATCAGGAATTTTCAACCACTATCGTTTACCACTCACATTGCTTTTTTCTTGTTATTTCAATGGAGAATTTTGTAAATTTTGCTCAATGCCTTTACAGAATTGGGAAATATCTGTAAATATAGCTTTAAATCTACAATGTTTTGAGGATTGCTGAAAAAAAGACACATTTTGTTCAAGCTTTTGATCTTGCACTCATTCAGGGCAATTTGCTAGAAATTTCAACAGAAAGGGAAAGTGACTTCTATGCTGGTATGAGTGGAGAGTATGGATTGGTTGGCCACTGGACTCTGATTTGTAGAAATGTTGCCATGGAAATGTACACTTAGATGCTGACTGACAGTTAACTGCCAAACTTTGTTTCACATTTAAAGCATGTAGGTTGACTGATTGTTCAATACATTCCATTAAGAACTGAATTTCTCTCGCAGTGTAATTTCTGAAAGCGAGCTGTTTGTCTTTATGCATAGTTTCATTTTTGCTATACCTTCATTCCACATCAAAGGGGAAGAGGCATTTGTTCAATTTGGGCTTCTCTGCTCCCAGCTATCATCCCATAATCTAGCCTGTATGGAATATGGTGAATTTCTGCTGAGCTGATTTAGGGCTTGCATGTTTTGGGATTCTGAATAACTTGCCAGCTTTTCATGTTTGCAGTGTCTGGTAGCATTGTAAATCTTCAAGGCCAACTCGAGGATATATATCTGTACACCCAATAAAGGGACAGGAATAGTTACCCTAAACAAGTGTGATTATATCAACAGAATGCATGCAGTTCTTAATGACAAGTCCAAATTTGTATTGCAACTTGCATCTTAGCATGATGAGACAACCTTACTCAAAAGCAAGCCGAGAAATTGCCAGTTCTGAACTGTCACTAGACCTGAAATATTAACGCTGCTTTCTCTCCACAGGAGCTGTCAGATCCACTGAGTTTCTTGAGCAATTTCTGTTTTTGTTCCAAGAAATTACCTGCTGTACCTGTGAAGAGCATTGAGTCACTAGGTGATAAATATGATAGGATTCGTGTTCAATGCTCACTATGACCTCTTATGCACAGGCTGCCTAGGATATTGTAGAAAACCCACTAAATTCCAGGACATCTTTAGTAAGACTTTGCAGCTTACGGAACTTTGGATCCAAGTTGACCTGTTAGAGCCTAAGCTGCAGAGGCTGCCCCACATCAGGGAAGGGGATAGCAATCGAACATCAAAAAGTAGTCGCATCCTTGTACTAAATAATTCAAATTAATTTTGATTAGGGACAAAAGTATTTGACTGCAGAACAGGCAGGAATGGAGATCCAGGGGTTGCGTCTGAGGAACCTTGGACCCAATTGTCCAATGGCTATAAGACTATTGTAAGCTGTAGGGACAAGAGAAGTGAATGCAGGGAGGATGAGCAACTGACCATGGCACACAGTACAGAGAGTCATTGAAGTTAAGGTGGAGAGGGCAGGGAAGCAACAAGAATATAGTCATGGTAGGGGACAGTCCCAGGGATAGATACTATTCCCTGCAGCTGTGAGCGTGAGTCCTGAAGGCTGCTTTGCCTGCCCAGTGCCAGGGTTCTAGGACATCTCTTCACAACTGGAAAGGAATTTGTCATGGAAGGGGGAGGATCCAGTTGGTATGAACAACACTTTGGTATAAACAACATTGATAGGATGAGAAAGGGGGTTCTGCCAAAAGAATTTGAACAGTTATGAGGTAAGTTTTAAGCAGAACCTTCAAGGTAATAATATCAGGTTTACAATCTGAATCATAGGCAAACTAGCATAAGGTAGCTAAAGTCAAGGAGTTCAATTCATGACACAATGGTTGGTGTTGTTGAAATGGACTTCAGATTATGTGGCACTGGAGGAGAAGGGAGCTGTTCTGGTGGGATGGGCTTCACTTGAACCATGCTGAGGTCAGTGCCCTGGCAAATTGAATAATTAGTACCATACAGCGGTCTTTACTTGAAGGGTGGAGGGTTTAGAAGAGGGGGGCCATAGGCTTACAAATCAAATGGATATAGCAGCATTTGCGGGGCTGTTATTGACATAATGATGCCAGATTGGGACAACGTGTCGAAACATAGAAAGGTAGCAGCAAATTGGGGCACAAAATGATTAGAATGGCACTTCACGGAAATATGCATAGCATTCAGAACAATATAAATTAATTAGCAGAACAAGTAGAGGAAAATAGGTAGGATCTTATAGTCATTACAGAGAAATGGGTACAAGGAGGTCAAAGCTGGGAAGTAAAATTTTCAGGAATATGGAACCTTTTGAAAAAAACAGACAGAGGTTGGTGGGTGGGATAGCTTTGTTAGTATGAGGTGAAATAAGTACGATAGCAAGAAATGATTTTTGGACTGGAAGATATAGAATCAATAAGAAGGGAGATAAGAAATGTCAAGGAGAAGAGGACACTGGTGGGAGTTGTCAATTAACCCCTACATTAGCGAAATGTAGAACAGAGAACATATGAAGAAATAATGAGGGCATATAAAAAGGTAAGTACATTGATTGCAAGTGACTTCAATCTTTATGTAGATTGGTTGACAGAGGTAGCCATGAGGAAGAATTAATGGAGTGAATTTGAGACAGTTTGCTTGAGATAATGTTATAGAACCAAGTAGGGTCAGGCTATTTTGGATCTGGTGAAATGTAATAAGGCAGGTGTAATGAATGATCTTGGAGTTAAAGATCTCCGAGGAAACAATTACCATAACTTGTTTGATTTTTAGCATTAAGTTTGAGAGTGAGAAACTTGCATTGGAAAGAACTATGTTAAACTTAAATAAGGGCAATTACAAGAAATGAGGGCAGAGTTAGCTGGAGTGGTGTGGGAAAGAAGTTTAGCAGAAAAGGGAGTTGAAAGACAGTGGTAGATGTTTAAGAAAATAGTTTATGATTTACAACAAAGATATATTCCAGTGAGGAAGGATTCTAGGAAGGGGATAAACCAACCACAGTTTACCATGGAAGTTAAGAATAGTATCAAATTGAAAGATAAAAATATATTCTGTGACAAAAAAAGTGGTAATTAGAGGATTGGACTTAAGAAAAGAATGAAAGATAACCAAAAAGAATAAAAAGGGATAAAATAAACTTTGAGTATAAACTAGCAAGGACAGAGAATTGGCTAACTAATAGAAGATAGACAATTGGGATAAGGGGGCCATTTCCAGGTGGCAACGTGTAACTATTGGAATGTTAAGGGATCAGTGTTGGGGTCCATAGTAATTTACAGTGTGTTAATGATTTGGATGAGGGAAGACATTGTATTATCACAAGTTTATTAATGAGACTAAAATAGGTGGGAAGGCAACTAGTGAGCATTACATAAGTGGATTAGATGAGTGGTTGAAAACTTGGTACAAGGAATATAATCTGAGAAAATGTGAGGTTACGCACTTTGACAGGAAGAATCAAGGATCTGAATATTAATATAAATGGAAAAGGACTAAAGAGAGCTGCAGCACAGAGAATTTTGGGAGTTTTTGTATATGAATTGCAAAAGCCTAGCAGATAGGTTCAGCAGGTAGTAGGGAAGGCAATTAGAAGGTTGGCCTCTCCTTCAAAGAGAATGGAGTGTAGAAACGGGGTGGTTTTGCTAAAATTATACAAGGTTGTACTTTGACCACACCTAGAATACCATGAATGGTTTTGCTCTCCCAAACTAAATAAAGGTTAACTGACATTGGAGACAGTCCACAGAAGGTTCTCTAGGTTGATTTGGGTGTGTTTGGATTTTCTTATGAGGAGAGATGGAGTAGATTGGGTTTGTATTCTCTGGAATTTAGAAAAATGAGAACTGACCTCATTGAAGCATAGAAGACTCTGATTGGGATTGACAGTTTAGATGTGAAGAGTAGTCTCATGTGGGAGAGCTAGGACTCGAGGACGTAATATCAGAGTAAGAAGTTGCCTATTCCTTCTATTCCTCTGTCTTATCACACATAAGTGATATCTCTTTATGTGCTATCTTGCCTATGACAGTCCCAGCACAACAAGAAGTGCCCAAATTGTTGGGCAAATTTCTACTACCAGCTTTAACCACTTACATTATGAAGGATTCCTTCATATTTGTGAAATCCATACAGGACTTGCATTTTGGTATTAATGTAGCATCCATGTGCTCATTTACTGGCCTGTTCACCAATGTACCTTTTAAGGAAACGGTTGAATTTTGCACTGGAGAATTATATCATTGTAATTGTATCACTCAGTAACTTGCACAGTTGAGTTCTGTTTTAACTGTACTTTGTATACCCAAATAAATGGTATTACCATGGGCTCCCCACTAGATCCAGTTCTTCAAATTACCTTTGTTGAGTTGCATGAGAAGTGTATCTTCAATGGAATGACACCAACTTCCTTTTGCATATTTTCAGAACATAGGTGTAACTTTGCAATATTTGAATGTTCGACTGCATGCAGAAACTACTTTACACATCTTAATGAGCTCCATCCTGTATTCAAATCACTTTTGAAATGGAAATATCAAATGATCTTTGTTTTCTTGATGTACTAGTTGAGAAATCAACCAGGGAGATCTCTATTACTATCTACCACCAGCCTATCTTCACTAGTCAATATATGCATTGGGACATATTGACTAGTGTGCTCTAAGAGTTTTGTTGCTTTAAGATTGGCCTTATTGGCACCCTGATTAATTTGGCCAAGCCATTTGGTCACTATGCAAGCTTGATTCTGAAATAGGGTTCAGCAAAACATCTTACAGCACATCTTACACTGATTAGATGCTGTCACTTTTTGTCCTGAAGAGTTCCCAGTTTATCTCAGATTACCCTGGAATGGTAGGATATCATAAAAATTTGAGCATCAGGTGAAGCTAGTGGTTTCACCCCACTACTGTGTGGTGGCAACTTGAGTGCTATTTGCTGAAACCAGGATTCAGTCTTCAAGTCAAAACACATTCTGCCTGTTGCGCAAATGAATAATATGGCATATTAATTTCAATGCCAATGTGATACTGGCTATGTCGGCTGTATATCCCAAAGACTGATAGATTATATCAAACAGCATATCCCTTCACCTGTTTGCAACATAACCAGTCCATGCTTGCAGAACTCAAAACACAGTGTTGAACATTAGATGTGATTCTGCAATTAGACAACATTTGCATGATATTATATCTGTGGAGAACTGCATTGACAACCAATTTAGGATTGACCGTTGGCTCTCAGTGTGGCGCAGTTTCATATACTGAAAACTGCCTATGTTAATGTTTGTGTAAAGATTTGTAGCTCAGATGCTGATTGCCGTAATTGTGGGTTTCATGACAGCCCATAAACTGATTGTCATGCTCAGACAACAACTCAACGGAAATAAAAAATCATCTGCAAGACTAACGTAATTTACAAGATTCCATCCAAAGACTGCACAAAACACTATATAAACAACAAACAGGCAGACAACTAGGAGTCTGCATCCACAAACACCAACTAGCCACCAAAATCGGATGATGTGGAGTCTATGTGGGTGGAATTGAGGAACCACAAAGGCAAAAAAACCATAATGGGAGTTATGTACAAACCTCCTAACAGTGGTCAGGACCAGGGGCACAACATGTACCAGGAAATAGAGAAGGCATGTCAGAAAGGCAAGGTCACGGTGATCATGGGAGACTTCAATATGCAGGTAGACTGGGTAATAATGTTGCCAGTGGATCCAAAGAAAGGGAATTCATGGAATGCTTATAGGATGGCTTTTTGGAACAGCTTGTCATGGAGCCCACAAGGGAGCAGGCTATTCTGGACCTAGTGCTATGTAATGAACCAGACTTTATAAAAGATCTTAAAGTAAGGGAACACTTAGGAAGCAGCGATCATAGTATGGTAGAGTTCAGTTTGCAGTTTGAAAGAGAGAAGGCAAAATTGGAACTGACGAAAATAGACTGGAAGCAGAGCCTAGCGGGGAAGACAGTAGAGCAAAAATGGCAGGAGTTTGTGGGTATAATTGAGGACAGTGTACAGAGGTTCATTCCCAAGAAAAGAAAGATTATCCGGGGAGGGATTAGACAGCCATGGCTGACAAAGGAAGTCAGAAAATGTATTAAAGAAAAAGAGAGATCCTATAGGCCAAGAGCACTGGGAAATCAGAAGATTGGGAAGGCTACAAAAACAAACAGAGGATAACAAAGAGAGAAATAAGGAAGGAGAGGATCAAATATGAAGGTAGGCTAGCCAGTAATATTAGAAATGATAGTAAAAGTTTCTTTCAATACATAAGAAACAAACAACAGGCAAAAGTAGACATTGGGCCACTTCAAACTGATGCTGGAAGGCTAGTGATGGGAGATAAGGAAATAACTGGAGAACTTAACAAATACTTTGCGTCAGTCTTCACATGAGTAATATCCCAATAATTAAAGGGAGTCGGGGGCTGAGTTCAGTATGGTTGCCATTACAAAAGAGAAAGTGCTAGAAAAGCTAAAAGGTCTTAAAATTGATAAATCTCCGGCCCCGATGGGCTACATCCTAGAGTTCTGAGGGAGGTGGCTGAGGAAATAGCGGAGGCATTGGTTGAGATCTTTTAAAAGTCACTGGAGTCAGGGAAAGTCCCGGATGATTGGAAGATCGCTGTTGGAACTCCCTTGTTCAAGAAAGGATCAAGACAAAAGATGGAAAATTATAGGCCAATTAGCCTAACCTCGGTTGTTGGTAAAATTCTAGAATCCATCATTAAGGATGAGGTTTCTAAATTCTTGGAAGAGCAGGTTTGGATTAGAACAAGTCAACATGCATTTAGTAAGGGGAGATCATGCCTGACAAACCTGTTGGAATTCTTTGAAGAGGTGACATGTAGGTTAGACCAGGGAAACCCAGTGGATGTGGTCTATCTCGACTTCCAAAAGGCCTTTGATAAGGTGCCACATGGAAGGCTGCCGAGCAAGGTGAGGGCCCATGGTGTTCGAGGTGAGCTACTGGTATGGATTGAGGATTGGCTGTCTGACAGAAGGCAGAGAGTTGGGATAAAAGGTTCTTTTTCGGAATGGCAGCCGGTGACAAGCGGTGCCCCGCAGGGTTAGGTGTTGGGGGCTGCAGCTGTTCCCGTTATATATTAATGATCTGGATGAAGGGACTGGGGGCATTCTAGCAAAGTTTGCCGATGATACGAAGATAGGTGGACAGGCAGGTAGTACTGAGGAAGTGGGGAGGCTGCAGAAGGATCTGGACAGTTTGGGAAAATGGTCCAGGAAATGGCTGATGGAATTCAATGTGAGCAAATGCGAGGTCTTGCACTTTGGAAAAAAGAATACAAGCATGGACTATTGTCTAAACGGTGAGAAAATTCATAAAGCCAAAGTACAAAGGGATCTGGGAGTGCTAGTCGAGGATTCTCTAAAGGTAAACATGCAGGTTGAGTCCGTGATTAAGAAGGCGAATGCAATGTTGTCATGTATCTCAAGAGGGTTGGAATATAAAAGCACCGTTGTGCTCCTGAGACTTTATAAAGCTCTGGTTAGGCCCCATTTGGAGTACTGTGTCCAGTTTTGGTCCCCACACCTCAGGAAGGACATACTGGCACTGGAGCATGTCCAGCGGAGATTCACACAGATGATTCCTGGAATGGTAGGTCTAACATATGAGGAACGGCTGAGGATCCTGGGATTGTATTCATTGGAGTTTAGAAGATTAAGGGGAGATCTAATAGAAACTTACAAGATAATACATGGCTTGGAGAGGGTGGACGCTAGGAAATTGTTTCCGTTAGGCGAGGAGACTAGGACCCGTGGACACAGCCTTAGAATTAGAGGGGGTCAATTCAGAACAGAAATGCGGAGACATTTCTTCAGCCAGAGAGTGGTGGGCCTATGGAATTCATTGCCACAGAGTGCAGTGGAGGCTGGGACGCTAAATGTCTTCAAGGCAGAAATTGATAAATTCTTGATGTCACAAGGAATTAAGGGCTACGGGGAGAATGCGGGTAAGTGGAGTTGAAATGCTCATCAGCCATGATTGAATGGTGGAGTGGACTTGATGGGCCGAATGGCCTTACTTCCACTCCTATATCTTATGGTCTTAAACACCATGACTAGCTGTCCCTAGTAGGCATACACGCAGGTGACGAGGACCACACATTCAAATGGGACAACACAATGATCATAGGACAAGCTAAACAGAAAATAGCCAGAAAAGTTCTAGAAGCAAGGCACTCATGCACAGAATCCATCAACAAACACATAGATCTAGACCCAATATACTGGCCCCTGCAATAAACAACTGGAAGCAACAAGAACAGAATCAAATAAATTCCAGAAGAGACAGTACAGCAGCGCTTCAAAGGAGGCTCCAAACCACTGAAGATGTCACTTAGACAGGGATCGAAACATCTGAAAATCAACTTCCCAGCTCGGCAAACATACCCACAACTATGACCGTTAATACACAGGACCCTATTGATTGCAGACAGAAAAAAACATATGTGCACATTGTGCCTGTTTGACTTCATCAAAATATGTGACAGTCATTCTCTGGCTCGTTTATCAAGGTAATACTGTGACCTATCAAAGTCAAGCTGCCTGATTGAAACTTTAAATAAGGCTTGCCGGTTAACTATCAATCATCATCTAATTGGTATGCTCTCCATGGCAGTGCTTCAACCAATCCAATACATTTGCTAACCGATCAGCGCACTCTTTTCACACGTATAGATATTGTTTTCCCTTTACGTTGGTATTCTTACAAATTTTCCTGATCTGTATAAGATGAATACCTTCGGAAAAATATCGTTTTTCATTAGTATGCAAGTTCTGTACTACCAAATGCTTACTTTTAACTTACAATGTCATTTTTTTGCATGAACATTTTTTAAGTCTTATTAAAATTGCATCAGGTGAAGCAGAGTCCCCTTGAACAATAAGCAGCAAATTAATTTTGTCTGTTGACTTTACCCTCTTCCAGGCTTTTCCTAATCTCTGTTAATTTGATTGTGAAAGAGGTGAACTAAATCAATGGTTGCTCCATATTGTCAATGGACACTCATCTAGGAGTTATTGGGGCTGCTCTGATTTGTAATTTTTCTCATTCATTTCTTGCAGACATCAGACCTTGCTGAGGTTATAGTCCTGGAGCGATGTGACATTGTGGAGTGCAGCGATAACAGGAGTGCAGCATTCACTGTCAGTGAGTATTGGGTTGACAGACATTTAATTTTGATTTTTGCTTGACTTTTAGTGTCATTAAATACTTTCTAACGTGTTTGATTATTTTCTAAGTTATGTAGTCCTTTACAATTAAAAATCACAAGACACTATTTTAAAATTGATGTAGTAATCACATTGTAATAAATGTTGTGTCAAATAATTTTAATCATTGATGAAATATTTTGGCTGCATTTTGTTAAAATATTTTGCTTCAAAATAGAATCTAGTTCATGAATGCAATTGAAGTACTATGAGAAAGACCTTTAGACTCACAAACATTTACAGAACAGAAGGAGACCGTGGGCCTATCTTGACCATATCAGTTGACAAAGAACTGGCTATATCAATTCCATTTTCCAGCTCTTAGTCCATAGTCCTGGAGGCTATGTCAATGCAGTTATATATCTAAACACTGCTGTAGTGTTATGAGATGTTTCAGACTCAAATTACCTTTTAAGCCAGTGAGTTCCAGACTCTCACCACTGAATGAAAAAAAAATCTCCTCAACTCTCCTCCTAGTCTTCTATCTCTTACCTTAAATCTGTGCCCCTGATTATTGATTCTTCTTCTAATGGGAAAAGTGCCTCTCTATCCATCTTACTTATGCATCTCTCAACCTTTATGTACTTAATTCAGGTTTTCTCTCAACCTTCACTGCTCCAAGGGATATAACTCCAATCTCCAATGTTTCATTATATCCCGAACCAACATAATGTCTTGTTAGATCTCCTCTGCACTCAATCACGTGTGACCAATAATGTGGTGGCCAAAATTGGACGCAGTCTCCACTTGTGGCCTAACTTGTTATATACTGTTCCAGCACAGCCCACCTCATCTCGTATTCTGTGTCTCTGTTAATAAAAACAAGTATTCCATATGCCACCTTAACCACTTGCACAGCTATTTTCAGGGATCTGTGGATATGTATACCAAAGTCAATCTGTTCAGTACTTCCCTGGTCCCTACTATTTATAGTATGAAGTCAGGGAATGCCTCCCCACATGCATTAATTCTCACTTTTCCTATACAGGCTGAATTTTATTTAACCAGTCTGTTGATATCCTCCTGCAGTATACGGCTATCCTTCTCAATATTTACCACACTATCAGCGTTTGTGCCATCCATGGACTTTTCGATCATATCCCCTGCATTAAAGAACAAATTATTAATATACATCACAAACAGAAGGGGCACCAGCACTGAACCCTGTGGAAACAAACATCCTGTCACAAGCGCATCTGTCTCAGAGCCAATTTGAATCCACCAAGCCACTTTGCCATGGATTCTGTATGCTCATACTTTCTTGATCAATCCGCAATGAAGGTTCTTATCAAAAGCCTTGCTAAAGTTCATGTAGATTATATGAAATGCATTGCTCTCAATGACATTCCTGATTACCTCTTAAAAAAGATATCAAATTTTTGAAGCATGATCATACTGGACTATAATTTGCTGATCAATGTTTTCCTCTATTTTTTAAATAAGAGGATAATGTTAGCCTCTGGAACCTCACTTGTGTTCAGAGAGGAGTTGAAGTTGGTGGGATGGGGGTGGTGAGGGGGTTGCTGAGCCCTCTTTCCTTGCCTTGCTTAGCCTGAAATCCATCTCACCTGGGCTTGCAGATTTATCTGCTTTTAAAGCTGCTAAACCCATTAGCATCTCCTCTCTCTTCCTCTGTCTGTTAATTTCTTCTCTTACTTCACAGACTTCCACCCTGATGTCCCTAACTGCATTGTCCATTGTGAGTACTGATGCAGAAAAAACATTCAGGATTGTGTCAGCATCTTCCTGTTCCCCACACACATGATGTTTATGCTCACTGATGGGCCCTGCTCTTTCCCTAGTTATTCTCTTGCTGCTTATAAATTTAAAAAAAAACCTTGTGGATTTTCCTTTAGTCTACCCATCAATGTTTACTTATTCCCTCTCTTAGGTTTCCTAATTTTATTTTTAAGTTCACCCTGATACTTTTTATAGTTCTATATAGTTTTGAAACCTTGGTATCTGCCATAAGCTTTTTTTTCCCCCTTCATCCTAATGTTTATATTCTTTGACTTCCAGGGTTCTCTGGTTTTCATCCTAGCCTTTTGTCTTTATGGGAAAAGTTTCTCTATTCTCTTGCTATTTCCTCCTTGAGTGCCTCCCAATGCTCTGACAGTTCTATCTGCAAGTAGATGCTCTCAGTCCACTTGAACACAATCATTTCTTAATTGAGTAAATTATTCTTTTCCCAGCTTAGAACTTTTAATCCAGCCCATTCTTAACTTTTTCTATAACTATCCTGAATTTAACTGAACAATGGTCACTATCTCCAAAATGTTCCCCTACTGTGACACCTTCCATCTATCTGAATTATAGATCCAAATTTGCCCCCTCCCTTTTGGGGGTTTTCTGGCTAAAACTGTTCTCTTGGATGTAATTAGAGTTTTTTTTTCCTTCTTGTGTAATGCAGTAAAACTATCTCAGTTAATATTTGGATAGTTAAAATACTCTAGTGCCTTATTATTCTGACACTTCTTTGAAATATGGTTGTGTATTTAATTCTTTACCTTCCCCAGACAGTTCAGGGACTTGTTGTACACATGTTTGTTGAGTCTTACTTAAGTTAACTTAAAATCTGCTAGCTTTAGGCTGTTGTGGAGCAAAGTTGATTATTTTTCAAAGTTTTAACATATCTACTGCTCTTGTAAATGGCTGAATGTGTTAAATCTTTGAAACATAATTGAAAACAGCATAATAACACGCAGGTTAATATATGCCTGAAGTACATTAAGATTTGATGAATTATTGGCTCAGTAAAGAAACACACATCTTATTTGTGTACTGAAATGTACACATAAGGAAGGTCCAACATTTAATTCTAAGACTGCTAAATTACCTGATCACAGATTGTGCTGGTGAGGGTACAGCAATTGGATTGTTCTTCCTTGAGTAAAATCAACAGACTTGTTGATATATTTATCTTGATAATACCAGAAATGGGTTCCTGATAATACAATTGCTTTCCAATGTTTGTTATCCAATGAGAAATGGCTACTGGTAAACCATGCAACTGCACAACTATAATTTAAATCCTTTGGGGAAGAGTGAGAAGATGCAGGGCTGAAAGGTTCATTAACAGGCTGATTAGTACAGTTAAAATATATTGCACTCTGATTATTAGCCTTTTCAGGTAGTGTATGGCTTTGAAGTCATCTTCTGTGCCTTTTTACCCCTGTGTAAGGTTTTCCCTCAAGAAAGTTGCTTTCTGTGTTGCGCTATCCATCAACTTGTCCTCTTGCATACTCAGACCTTGGCTAACTGAGGAAGAGTTTTCAAGAACTGGGATCTCAAACTATGATTTGACAGTGATACTTATTCTCTAATATCCCTCAAAACATTATCACTGCTTTATCTCCACAGATCCTGTCAGACATGTTGATTTTTTCCATCAAATTCAAGTGACCAGGTTGTTCCTTTGGAAGTGGCACTTAATAACACTGTTAATGGTGTCTTCCATCACTGCTGATGATTAAAAATAATGTGAAAGGTTGAATTTGTTATTCTTTTTTGTAGACGAAACAGATCAAAACATAGGTGACAATATTCCATGTTGCTGGGTAAATCCCAGAGTTGTAGCTATACTGGAGCAGCTTGGCTAGGGTGCAGCTAGCACTGGAGCACAAGTCTTTTGTACTATTGCTGTCCTGATGTTGTCAGGGCCCAAAGCCTTTGCAGTATCCAGTCTCTTCAGTTCTTTTTTGACATCACAAGGAAGGAATCGAATTCACTGAAGACTGGCATCACTGGTGCTGGGATGCTCAGGAGGAGGCTGAGATAGAGTATCAATTCAGCTTTTTTGGCTGAAGATGGATAAAAATCCTTCATTCTAGCCTTTTGTACAGATGTGCTGGACTCGCCTATTGCTGTGGATGGGGATATTTGTGGAAATACTGCTGCCTTATGTTAGAGATTTGATTGTCCACCCTATTCATGGTGGGCGGCACGGTGGCACAGTGGTTAGCACTGCTGCCTCACAGTGCCAGAGACCCGGGTTCAATTCCCGTCTCAGGCGACTGACTGTGTGGAGTTTGCACGTTCTCCCCGTGTCTGTGTGGGTTTCCTCCGGGTGCTCCGGTTTCCTCCCACAATCCAAAGATGTGCAGGTCAGGTGAATTGGCCATGCTAAGTTGCCCGTAGTGTTAGGTAAGGGGTACATGTAGGGGTATGGGTGGGTTGCGCTTCGGCGGGGTGGTGTGGACTTGTTGGGCCGAAGGGCCTGTTTCCACACTGTAAGCAATCTAATCTAATCTAATAACTGGATGTAGCAGCACTGAAAATTTGTATGGGGTCCTGACTTAATGTTGAAGACTCTCAGAGCAACTCTGCCTTATGTATGCCACAATACATAATTGCTTGCACACAAATCAGCAGAAGTAGATTGCATTAGATAAGCCTTAGTGATACCACAATCTTGGCATCAGGTGGAAATAGACAAAGAAATCCCTGCCACCGCAGGAATTGCAAAATCTGCGCCCACACCTCCCCCCTTACCTCCATCCAAAGCCCCAAAGGAGCCTTCTACATCCATCAGAGTTTTATCTGCACTTCCACACATGTCATTTACTGTCCGTTATTTCTGATGCGGGCTTCTGTACATTGGGGAGACAGGACGCCTACTTGCAGAGTGCTTCAGAGAACATCTCCGGGATATCTGCACCAACCCAGCTCCTCCGCCCGTGGCCAAATACTTCAACTCTCCCTCCCACTCCACCAAGGACATGCAGGTCCTGGGCCTCCTGCATCGCCACACTTAACCACCCGATGCCTGGAGGAAGAACGCCTCATCTTTTGCCTTGGGACCCTCCAAACCGATGGCATCAATGTGGACTTCATCAGTTCCCTCATTTCCCCTCCCCCCATCTTATCCCAGTTTCAACCTTACAACTCAGCTCTGCTCTCATGACCTGTCCAACCTGTCCATCATCCTTTCCACCTATCCACCCCACCCTCCTCTCCAACCTATCACCATTACCTCACCTCCATCTATCTATCACAATCTCAGCTACCTTCTCCCCAGCCCCAGCACCATCCCCATCCCAATTATCTCTCCACCCCCTTCGTTCACAAGCCTCATTCCTGATGAAGAGCTCTTGCTTGAAACATCGATTCTCCTGCTCCTCGGATGCTGCCTGACCTGCTGTGTTTTCCAGCCCCACACTCTCGACTCTGATCTCCAGCATTTACAGTTCTTGCTTTCTCCTGAAGAAACCTCCTGCTGATTACCACTTACCATCCTTGTTGATTGGTGAAACACTACAGCTCTATGTTATACGCCATTTGGAGGAAGTGCTGAGTGAGAGGGTGAATGTTTAGAATGTACTCTGAGTGAGGAACATGAAAGTTCATTTCAAAATGAGGTGTGTTGTACTACCAATCAAGCTGGTCATATTCACAAGAATATTGCTGCTCGACTGAATCTGTCCAGATGGTGAGGGAACCAACGAAAGGAAAAAACCTGCTTAACTTCATCTTTGTTTGATGCAGATGCATCTGTGTTTGACAGTATCAGTAGGAATGAGCATGCTACCATCATCGCAAAATTTTTTTTTGCCAGCACTTTCGAATATAGAAAGTACATTATTCCTGAGTTCCCCTCCAAGGCCCAGAATTTTCTTATCTAGTCTGGTGCAGAGGTGGGAAGAATCCTTGCTTTGTGAACTCAACCTTTTTAAACAAGTTGCTTGCACTTCCCATTTTCATTTCTTGGGGTGAGTGCGGATAGGGGCTGAATTGGACTGATCCGCACTGATCAATGATGCTGAAAATTTAGAAGTAAAGATTAAAGCATCCCTCATGCTCTCATCCCAACAATTTCTATGCCCAATTTTTGCCAACGCATTCCACTGAATGTCCTGTAGGCCTCCCCCCACCACCCCCATACCCTCCAGTCCAACCCTATGCCCAATCCCTCATGGCCCATGCTGATACATCCCAAGATGGCACTGTTACTGTGCGACTCTTTGCAAGCTCCCTACAGCAGATCTAACTTGAACATTTCTTCTAACCGTTCTATACTTTTAAACTTAAATTCTAAATCTGTAAAAATTGATGACGACTCTGCAGTGACCCGACCATGACCTGGAACGACAAGTATTCAACTGCCAGCAATGTGACCTTGAGGATGCTCGGCCTGACCAGGCCCGACTCACTTACCTGCAGAAAACAATGACTCGCTCCATCAGCAACCAAGACTGCCCAGAAAGGAAAATTCCATTGCTGTAACCCAGCCCGAAGGAGGTCAGACCAATCTATAGCCTTGCAGAATCCCGCACCGTGGGTGGCCCAGCCCAATCAGATCCAGCACACTTACTTGCTGGAACAGCAAACTCACTCCACCAACTCATGGGAGCGACCAGATGCAGGAAACTGATAAGGAAATAGGGAAAATGTGTTGGTTTGAAGGTGAAGTTGAAACAATGTGGTTTCAAGACCCCCACCCCCTTTCACCCCCAGCATACTTCTCGTGAATGTCCAGGCTATGAAAAACAAAATAGATGAACTTGGATCTAGACTTGCTTACCAGAGGGAACTGAGAGACTGCTGCGTGCTATTTCACCGAGACTTGGTTCCCACCTGCCATTCCCAACTGCGTCCTACGAGCTATCGAGTTCTCCATACACCACATGGACTGCACGGCATCCTCTGATAAATATGGTGGGAGATGCTTCCTGATCAACACCTCTTGGATCTCGGACATAGCGACCATGGCAAACAATTGCTCCCCGGACCTAGAATACCTTACAGTAAATACCTACTATGTACCAATTGAGTTCACCTCTGTCATCCTGACAGCAGTATACATACCACCCTATGTGGATGTGGAGAATGCTCTTGACGTGATTTACACCACACAGACACTCTAGAGACAAAGTTCCCTGAGGCCCTGTTCATTGTGGCTGGTGACTTCAACCAAGCCATCCTCAAGATGGTGCTGCCAAAGTACCTCCAAAACATCTCCCGCTCCACCAGAGGATTGAACATTCTGGACCACTGCTACGCTCCATTCCCCACCCACAGTTTTGGTGCTATGTTTCTCCTCACAGCTTACAAGCAGAAACTGAAACGGGAGGACCTGCTGGTACAATTCTGGTCTGAGGCTGTAGAAGACCATCTCTGGGACTGCTTGGAATCAGTGGACTGGATCATTAGATTAGATTAGATTAGATTACATTAGTGTGGAAACAGGCCCTTCGGCCCAACAAGTCCACACCGCCCCGCCGAAGCGCAACCCACCCATACCCCTACATTTACCCCTTACCTAACACTATGGGCAATTTAGCAGGGCCAATTCACCTGACCTGCACATCTTTGGACTGTGGGAGGAAACCGGAGCAACCGGAGGAAACCCACGCAGACACGGGGAGAATGTGCAAACTCCACACAGTCAGTTGCCTGAGTTGGGAATTGAACCCAGGTCTCTGGCGCTGTGAGGCAGCAATGCTAACCACTGTGCCACCGTGCCGCCCAAGAACTTGTTCAAGAACTTGGCAGAAAACCTAGATGAGTATGCCACTGCTGTCACGGATTTCATTAGCAAATGCATGGATGACTGTGTACCAAAGAAGTAAATCAGAGTATTCCCTAACCATAACCCTTGGATGAACCTGGTAATCCATTCCCTGCTGAAGGCCAGATGTACAGCATTGAAATTGGATGACCTAGATCGATACAAGAAATCCAGATATAACCTCTGCAAAGTTATCAGGGATGCTGAGAGCCAGTAGTACCTACCAAATAGGCCTTGCCAAAGACAGTGGGAGTCTAAATGAAGCAATACAAAATGAAAACGAGCAGGATAGCAGACAAAGGTACATACTGCCCTGATGCACTCAATGCTTTCTATGCTTGGTTTGAGCAGAATGCCAGCGGTGCAGTGACACCTGCCCCAACAGTCCCAGATACACTGGTTTCCTTGGTCTTCACTGCAGATATCAGATTGTGGGAGTCAACCCAAGGAAAATGACAGGCCCGGACAGTGTCCTTGGTTGAGCGTTCAGATCCTGTGCGGACCAACTGGTGGAGGTATTCACAGATGTCTTCAATCTCTCCCTCCCACAAGCTGTAGTCCCCACTTGCTTTAAAAAAATCACCATCATCCCCATACCTAAGAAAGCACATGCAATGTGCCTTAATGACTACTGCCCAGTGGCTCTGCCCTCAATAATCATGAAGTGCTTCGAGAGGATGGTCATGGCCCACATCAACTTGGCAAAAGTGAGGACTGCAGATCCCAGAGAGTGGAGTCGAGAGTGTGGTGCTGAAAAAGCACAGCAGGTGAGGCAGCAAACAAGGAGCAGAAGATCAATGTTTTGGGCAAAAGCCATTCATCAGAAATGGTGATGAAGGGCTTTTGCCCGAAATGTCGATTTTCCTGCTCCTCGGATGCTGCCTGACCTGCTATGCTTTTCCAGCACCACACTCATGACCCACATTAACTGCTAGTCAGCCTTGATCCCCGACAATTTACCTACCAGTATAACATGTTCAAAGCGGATGACATATCCCTATCCCTGCATTCACCCCAGGAACATTTGGACAACAAGGATACCCATTGACTACAACTCTGCCTTCAACACCATTATTCTCTTGATCTCAAAACTCTGTGACCTTGGTCTTGGCTCCACCCTCTGCAACTGGATCCTCCGCTTTCTGGCACACAGACTGTAATCAGTGAAGATAGTTAACTGCAACTCCTCCATGGTAACACTCAACAGTGGAGCCCTTAAGGATGTGTCCTCAGCCCCCTATTATACTCCCTGTACACCCACGACTGTGTTGTCAAATTCCAAATGAATGCCAACCATAAGTTCCCTGACGACACCACTGTAGTAGGACAGATATCTAACAACGAGTCAAAATACAGAAGGAAGATAGAGTTTGGTGACATGATACAATGAGATCAACCTCTCTCTCAATGTCGGCAAAACTAAAGAACTGATCATTGAGTTGAGTAAGAAAGAAGTAGAACATACCCCCATGTACATCAACAGAACTGAGATCGAGAGAGTGGACAGCATCAAGTTCCTCGGAGTGACAATAACCGACAACCTGTCCTGGTCTTCCCACGTAGTTGCGACGGTCAAAAAGGCACAACAATGCCTCTTCTTCCTCAGGCAGCTGCAGACATTTGGCATGTCCGGAAGGGTCTGCACTGACTTCTTCAGATGCACAATTGGAAGCATACTGATGTGGTATGGCAACTGCTCTTCCCAGGATCATAGGATACTACAGAAGGTGGTGTGCACAGCCCAGGCCATCCTGGGTGCCAACCTTCCATCCATGGACTTCATTTACACAGCTCGCTGGCGCAGAAAAGCTGCCAACATTATGAAAGACCCTTCGTACCCCAATAATGATCTCCTACAATCTTTTCAGTCAGGCAGAAGATACAGAAGCCTGAACACACACGCCAGTAGTTTCAGGGACAGCTTCTTCCCAGCTGTTATTAGACTATTGAATGGACACTCTAGCCTCAAATAATGTGGATTTTGCGAATGTTGATCTCTCCTGTACACTCTGTGCAATGTTACTTGTATGCCTCTGTCGAAATTTTTTGTTCTGTACATCCTTGCTTACTATGATCTACCTGTACTGCTTGTAAACAAAGCTTTTCACTGTATTTTAGTATGCATGACAGTAAATAAATCAATCAATCATAATCATCCCCATTTGCTTTTTTAGCTCCAATGGCAAATCAGACCCCACCTCTAGCAACATTGTTCCCTTCCCTGTCCATGCCAACATAACTAGTATCAGGAAGCACACAAAGAGAAAATAAATTTGCCCATTAAAATGTCTCCAGCTGCAGCTACTGGAAGCCTAAGTTTTGGAGTTGAAGTTGTGGCTAGGGACACTATGGAACATTGCAAGGCTGAGAGTATTGTGGATAGCAGGCACAGGAAGGTGGTCACTGTGCAAACCAAGACTCCACAGGCAGGGAGAAAATGGATGACCACCATACAGAGAAAGAGGAATAGGCAGGTAGTGCAGAAATCCGCTTGGCCAATCTCCTGTAAAACAGATATAACATTTTGGATGTTGTTGTGCAGAATGGTGTTTCAGAGAGAAATAGTAGCAGCCAAATTTGTCGTTACATGTTTGGTGCTGCTGCAGGGGAGAAGACAAATAAGTGTTAGAAGACTATAGTAATAGGGAATTCAGTTAAGAAGAACAGATAGATGTTTCTATGGCCGCAATGGAAAGTTTAGAATGGTACGTTATCTCCTGGGTGAAGGATGTCTCAGAGTGACTACAGGAGTGGGAGGGTAAACAGATAGTAGCCATGGAATACATCGGTATCAATAACATAGCTAAGAAAGGGATGAGGTCCTGAAAGCAAGATATTGGGAGTGAGAAAGCAAGTTAAAAGTAAGACCTCAAAAGTAGTGTTCTCAGGATTGCTACTAGTACCACGTTCTAATCAAAGTTGAAATAGCAGAATATATCAGAAGAAAATGTGATTTGAGCAATGGTGCACAGGGGAGGGTTCAGATCCCAGGAACTTTGAAATCTGTTCTGCAGGGAATGGAACATGTACAAGCTGGGCAAGTTGCACCTGGGCAGGAATGGATCTAAAGACATCGGGGGATTATTTACCAGTTGGGGAGAGTTTAACCTAAAAAAACAGGGGAATGGGAACTTATTCAGAGAGATAATAGAGAGGAACAAAGGCAAAACAATGATTGGAAATAAGATAAGTGATAGAGAATTCAAGTCATAGTGCAAAATTGTATGAACAAGACTAAAAATCTTAAGGAAACAAACTTTAAGCTTCGTGTCTAAATGCACAGAGTATTCGCAATAAAATGGATAAATTAGTCATGCAATGAATATGATAAGGTTGGGATTATGCAGGTGTGGCTGCGGGGTGACCTGGCATGGGAACTGAATATCCAGTAGTATTCAGTTTTTACGAAGGACTGAAAAGGGGAAATAAATATGATGTACCATTGCTAGTTAAAGAATACATTAATGCAATATTGAGGAAGGATATCAACTCAGCTGAATTGGAATCTGGATGGGTGGAGCTTAGAAACACTGAAGGACAGTAAGTGATAGTGGGATTTGTATATAAGACTCCGAAATTATAGTGGTATTAGTTGGGAAACGAATTCAACAGAAAATTAGAGACTCAAACAATAAAGGTACAGTTGTAATTATGGATGACTTTAATCTGTATATAGATTGGGCAAACCAAGTCGGTCATGATACCATAGAGGAGAAATTCTGAACTATGTATGAGATGGTTTTCAGGATCAATTCTTTGAGGAACCTTAGTGGACAAGCTATCCTAAACAGGGTGCTGTTTTTTTTTCATAGGTCATGGACATCACTGGTTGGGAAACATTTATTGCTGGGCCCTCTTTGGCCCTGAGAGGGTGGTGGTAAGCTATCTTCTTGAATCACTGTATAATGTGAAATGAGAAAGAATAAATTGGCAATCTAGCTATACAAAGCCTCTTGAGGAAGAATGACCGCAATATGATAAAATTCCTCCTTATTAGGGGCTCTTGTGGTGCAGTGGTAGTATCCCCACCTCTGAGCCCTGAGGCCCAGGTTCAGATTCCATCTGCTCCAGAGGTGTACAGTAACATCTCTAAAGGTTGATTGAGAAAATTTTGAGAATTCTGCACTTAAGATAAACAGTTACATAGTTGATTCTGGATTAGTGGTGCTGGAAGAGCACAGCAGTTCAGGCAGCATCCGAGGAGCAGTAAAATCGATGTTTCGGGCAGAAGCCCTTCATCAGGAATAAAAGCAGAGAGCCTGAAGGGTGGAGAGATAAGCTAGAGGAGGGTGGGGTGGGGAGAAAGTAGCATAGAGTACAATAGGTGAGTGGAGGAGGGGATGAAGGTGATAGGTCAGGGAGGAGGGACATTCATCCCCTCCCTCACTCACCTATTGTACTCTATGCTACTTTCTCTATGCACTTGATTGCTCTCAACAATCTTTCAGTCACTGTTTTAATCTTAAAGCATCGATTAAACCTTTGGGCTGTTAAAAACTGCATTAATTTCAGGATGAAAGATCAATTTCTGTTTTAGGTTTAAATTTCTGACTTCTGGTATCCATTTTGATGAACTGACTCCTTTTTTTTCCACTCCTTTCAGATGGTAACAGTAAGGTTAAACTAAAAAGATTGCTTCCCTTGTGGGTATCTTTCTCCGACACTCAGATGGACTTATGTTTTAAATAGCTAATTTAAATAGGTTTTCTTGAATGATCAGAATGGGTTTATTAATTGTTAAACACGAGAAGAACTCTTAATACATTAAACAGACAAAAACATTGGAAATAAGAAGTGAGTACAGAAGGATAATAGTTTTAAAAAGGTGGACAAGCCTCAGAACTATTCACAAAGGGGAGATAGTTGAAAGTTGTAGCCACTGTGTTGGAGGTTACCAGTAGAATTGACGTTAGTTGAACAGCCAATTTTTAAGATTCTTGGTTTTATTTATTGAAGCCTGTTTCACCTGATTCTCTCTTTATTAGCTGGTTTGCAATACACAAAGTGAGAGAGGGCTCCTCATTTAACTGCAACACAGAGGTAATTAGGGGATAGTTCTTTGACTGTGACTTCCCTGCACGCTAACACTTGAACCAGGAAGGTGCACCCAAGAGCATTCAGCTCCATTACTCCACTCCAGTAGCATTAAAACTGGCTTTTTAAACTATGATTCCTTCAAAGGGATAAACAGAAAATATGTGCAGTTTGGAACATAATCTGCAGAGGGTGGCTTGCTGTTAAGCTTGTGGGGATATTGTCAGCCTTTTGTTTTACTTGCAGTCGCTAGAGGTCACAGTCCAGTCTGTTTCAAATATCCCTGATTCGGAGGTGCCATTGTTGGATTGGGGTGTACAAAGTTAAAAATCACAAGACACCAGGTTATAGTCCAACAGGTTTATTTGGAAGTACTAACTTTCGGAATGCTGCCTTCAGGTGGTTGTGGAGTATAAGATCAGAACAGTTTACAGTGAGATGCAACTGAAATGATATATTGAAAAAGATCTGAATTGTTTGTTAAGTCTCTCATCTTTTAGAACGACTGTGTTGGTTTCAGAAAGGAACTGAAACCAACATTCTAAAAGATGAGAGACTTAATAATCAATCCACGTCTTTTTCAACATATAATTTCAGTTGCATCACACTGTAAATGTTTGCTATAAATTCTGTGTCTTACGATCTTCTACTCCATGACCACCTGATCAAATATCCCTGATATTTTTAGGTTTTAAATCTCATCAGTTCCACATGAAAGCTTTTTACACGTTTTGGAATTATGTAATAAAAATGTCAAAATAGGGTACTTTCGCATTCTGACCTCTGGTCATGACACTGCATTCTTTATTCATTGCAATGTCTGAGTAGCAAGAAATGGGAGCATTTGGCAATTATTCTGGAATTTTATTTTGAGGATACCCTGAAAGATGAGGCAAATTTGAATTTCTTATTCAATACAATAGATACGAAGAAGATGACAATTCTGTTAGTGCAGGAATGAAGAAACCACCTGGACATAGATGTGTGAGGTTCTCTGCTATAGTGACATGAAAACAGAATAACTAAAGGAAAATTTCTGCCTTCGTCCTTCCTTGCTGTTTCAGTGCCCTCACAAGACACGGTTTCAATCATGTTCTGGGTAACTCGCAGTGTCTGATAATTTTATTGATGCAACTTCTGCAAATTGAATGGAATGGAAATGTCTTTGATCATAGTTGTAGAGTCATAGAGCTATATAGCATGGAAACGGACCCTTCGATCCAACTTGTCCGTGCAGACTAGATAATCTAAATTAATTTAGTCCCATTTGTCAGCATTTGGCCCGTATCCCCCAAACTCTTCCTATTCATACACCCATCCAGCTGCCTTTTAAATGTTGCAATTGTACCAGCCTCCACTTCCTCTGGCAATTCATTCCATACTTGCATGACCCTCTGTGATAAGGTTTCCTTAGTCCCTTTTAAATCTTTCTTCTTTCACTTTAAACCTATGCCCTCTAATTTTAGACTCTAATATCATGGGTAAGAGAGCTTGAAAGTAAGTCTTGTCCACATGCTGTATCAGTTACACTCCTCATTAACATTCTGCTTCAAGAGCAAGAAATGAGGCTTTGGTATCTGGCATGGACGTCTTATACTTTATGCAATTGCATAACACTTGTGTCTTGGGGATATATTTTACAATTTTTGGCTAAATAAGTGGCATAGAACAAAGAACAAAGAAAATTTACAGCCCAGGAACAGGCCATTTGGCCCTCCAAGCCTGAGCCAATCCAAATCCACTGTCTAAACCTGTCGCCCAATTCCTAAGCATCTGTATCCCTCTGCTCACCACCTGCTCATGCATCTGTCCAGACGCATCTTAAATTAAGCTACCGTGCCTGCCTCTACTACCTCTGCTGGCAACCGTTCCAGGCACCTACCACCCTCTGTGTAAAGTACTTGCAGCGTGGATCCCCCTTAAACTTTTCACTTCTAACCTTGAAAGCATGACCTCATTATTGAATCCTTCACCCTGGGAAAAAGCTTATCTCCATCTACCTTGTCTATACCCTTCATAATTTTGTAGACCTCAATCAAGTCCTCCCCTCAATCTCCTTTTTCCTAATGAAAACAAACCTAACCTACTCAACCTCTCTTCATAGCTAGCACCTTCCATACCAGGCAACAGCCTCATAAACCTTCTCCGCACCCCCTCCAACGCATCCACATTCTTTTGGTAATGTGGTAACCAAAACTGTACATAGTATTCCAAATGGGGTCGAACCAATGTCGTGTACAATTTTAACATGACCTGTCAGCTTTTATACTCAATACCCCATCCGATGAAGGCAAGTATACCATATGCTTTCTTGATCACTCTATCCACCTGTGCAGCAACCTTCAGAGTACAATGGACCAGAACTCTGGTAAACTAATGGAGAAAGTGAAGTCACATGGTGTGCAGGATGTTCTAGCTAGGTGGATAAAGAACTGGTTGAGCAACAGGACACAGAGAGGAGTAGTTGAAGGGAGTTTCTTGAAATGGAGAAAGATGACCAGTGGTGTTCCACAGGGATCAGTGCTGGGGCCACTGTTGTTTGCGATATACGTAAATGATCTGGAAGAGGGCACTGTTGTTATGATCAGCAAGTTTGCAGATGACACGAAGATTGGAGGAGTGGAAAAAGCATAGGGGACTGTCAAAGAATACAGGAGAATATAGATAGACTGGAGAGTTTGGTGGAGAAGTGGCAGATGGAGTTCAATCCAGTCAAACGTGACTTGATGCATTTGGTGAGTCTAATTCTAGAGCAAATTATACAGTAAACAGAAGAGCCTTGGGATATGGTTCCATGCCCTGAAATCCATCTTGATTTCTTGCTGTATCTTACCAAACTCGATAACTCAAGAGACTTGCAGATGCTGGAAATCTGAGACAAAACAGAAATTGCCGGAGAAACTCAGCAGGTCTGGAAACATCTGTGGAAAGAAAGCAGAGTTAATGTGCCAGGTCTGGTCACCCTTCTACAGAATTCAGAATGAAGATATCTTCCTCCTCTCCAATAATATCATCTTCCATTTGCTCCCACTCCCCCAGTCTCTTCGCATCTAGCACATTGCATCATTGCCTGCTCCAAGAGAACAGCCCACAAGGATGATGATTCACATACTGTCTGGACTAGAAGTGGACACACATCCCTGAAGTGGTCATGGTGATCACAGATCACCTACATTTTTATGGAATGAAACCTCATGCCGTTGATGAATTCCACAGTTTTGTGATACAGTCCTGTCAATGTGATCAGTGTACCATGTGATCATAGAATCCCTACAGTGCAGAAAGAGGCGATTCAGCCCATCAAATCTGCACTGACTGTACAACATTCTATCCTGAACCACTCTCTATAACCCTGTATTTACCATGGATAATTCACCTAGCCGGCACATCAGAGACATTACTGGGCAATTTGGCATGGCCAATCCACCTAAAGTGAGGCACGTTGCACCTTGGAACCACAGCTATGTTCCTAAATACGACTAGCAAGGCTGCAGCACGAACATCATCAGGACACAATGAAATGGGTGTGATCTTACACACATGCATTTCCGGGTGTATGACTGAGAGATGCCACGCAAGTTACCTGTAGCTCCCTGGAAGAAGGTAGTTGCATAGAATTTCAAAGTGGCAGTTGCCTTCACAGTCACCAGAAGAAGACCTCCCACTCCTGTAGCCCTCAGGTCCCACTCTAGTAGCCAGCAGATTCTGTCGCGGTGTCCCAGGACATACAGAGCCTGTGTCAACAATGCAGCTCACGCATCCTTTGGAAATTCAGTCAGGGTTAAAAAGAAACTCAAGTTCTCATGACGATGGACCAGCATCTGTGACCTCTCCCTGACCTGGTGCTGCTCGTCTTTTGTAGTGGCTTGCTGTTGACCCTCTTCCTGTATTTGCCTTCACCTTCTTAGGAAGGCAGCCATAGTGACCAACATCCCACAACTGCAGGGCACAGGCCTCCCAGTGGAAATGAACTATGTCAGAAACACCATTTCAACCCCCACTCCACTAAGGACATGCAAATCCAAGCTACCTGACGCCTGGAGGAAGAGCCCATCATCTTCTGCCTTGGGACCCTCCAACCACATGGCATCAATAGCAACTTCACCAATTTCCTCATCTCCCCTCCCCCCACCTCATCCCAGATCCAATCATCCATCGGCACCGCCCTCTTGAACTGTCCTACCTGTCTATCGTCCTTCCCACCTATCCACTCCACTCCACCCTCCCCTTCGACCTATCACCATCACCCCCCACCTGCATCTACCTATCACCTTCCCAGCTACTTCACCCCCAACTCCACCCTCCAATTTATCCCTCTGTCCCCTTCACAGCTCCCTTCCCCCCCATCATTTCTGATGAAGAGCTTATGCCCGAAATGTCGATTCCTCTGCTCCTCAGATGCTGCCTGACCTGTGCTTTTCCAGTGCCACGCTTTTCAACTATGTCAGAAATACAAAGAGTGAAAGACAGGTCTCAGAGGAGTCATTGTTGGCATATCCCGCAGGCGAGGGCTGCATACACTTCTCTACACAGTGCAACATACTGCACCTGATAACGAAGGCTCCATCTCCATCATTTCTTCAGCCTCAGTATATGAACCAACTTGGTGAATGTGTTTTACTGTCTCACTTTCTGGCACATTACGTCAAACAGGGTGTGCCTCCTGTGCTCTGAGCCCACTCCTGTTCCAGGCCCATATCAATCATTAAACGTCTCACTGCATTCAGTACAGACCATCATTAAATTCACATTACAGGTGATGAGGTGATGGTTTGCAATTCCCACAGCACCATTAGAAATTGCATGAATAATGTTTCACCTTTGGCCAGCGTTTATATCTTTTTAAGTCATTGCTGTTGACTTCAGCATCATTAAAATACCAATATTCAATTTTCAAAGACCAGTAGAATGGTACAAATTGCCTTTGACCAGCATTTAAGCCCTAAGCACATTCACTCTGTGCATAACAAATGGATGATTAAACTATTGCAAATTAATTTGCAAATGTCTGCTTCATGATTACTTTCATTCATCAAAGTGACACTAACTCCACCAAACTGGGCACTCTACATTCTCCCTGAAGGAGGCCATAGTAGTGGTCACTGTCAATGACTCCAAGTCCTGTGAGCCTGCCATGCCATATGATACAATTTTGGATATCTCCATACACCATGAGTTTCCTTCATCATCATCTTTGCCTCCACCTCTACAAATGCCTATTGTTTTCCACCTGAAGTGCTGAGTCCCCCAATGCTTTTGATAGTGATCTGCCTGCCCAACACGCACTTTCCTGAATGATCAAAGGATTGACACTCAGGGCTAAAATTGCCTGAGATATCTGAATGACTTTTACCAGCCCCTAGACTTGACTGAGCAGGCCCCTGACTGTTGTCTTTGCAGCTTCCTGACTAACAATACACAATTCCCTGCCTGCTTGTGACAAACCAAAAGATTGACTCCAGAATGTAGTCAGATTGCAATAAAAGGCAAAATTTCCATTGGTATGCTGAATTGCTTGCTGCACCTACAACACATTGTATTTCATGTACAAGAACTCCCAGATCCATCTGTCCTGTGTTTTTCTTTGGTGTCTCTCTTCATTGAGATCATCTGCCTTTTGATTCTTCCTCTCAAAATGCATGACCTCGCACTTTCTTCCATTAAACTTCATCTGCCAAATGTTTGCCCACTCACTGAACCCCTTTCAGGTACCTTATGTTCTCATCACAAAATGTCCTCTCATTTATTTTTGTATCATCAAATTTTGGTACATTACATCTGCCCATTCTTCCATGTCATGGACATAAGTGGTAAATAATTGAGACCCTCAGACTGATCTTTGAGGTACTCCACTAGTTACATGCTTTCAGTCTCAAAAAAGACACGTTAATCCCTATTCTCTGTCTTCTGCATGATAAACTTCCTCAATCCATGCTAACACATTACCCTCAATAAATGAACTCCTATTTTGTTCAATAACTCCTTATGTGGCACTTTACTGAATACTGGGTAAAAACAATGACTGCAGATGCTGGAAACCAGATTCTGGATTAGTGGTGTTGGAAGAGCACAGCAGTTCAGGCAGCATCCAAGGAGCTTTGAAATCGACGTTTCAGGAAAAAGCCCTTCATTACTGAATACTGACTGGAAATCCAAATGCATCAACTGGTTCCCCTTTTTTTAACCTTTCTGCTATGTCATCAAAAAGCTCAAGAAAATTTGTCGAAGACAATTTCCCTTTCAAAAAGCCATGTTGATTCTGTTTGAATGTATTAAGCTTTTTGAAATGTTTTGTCATTTCTTCCTCCATGATACACTAGTATTTTCCCAATAACAGAGGTTAGGTTAACTGGTCTGTGGTTTCCTGTTTCCTGCCCTTTCTCTTCTTGAATAGGAAAATCACATTAGTGGTTTTCTAGTCCATTTCCGTAATGTAGGCATTTAAAAGCTAGGCAGCAGAGCAGGTTATTTCTTTTTTGGTTCTCAGATGGTTTTGAGGAACATTGCTTTCGACCATTCATTTCTTTTAACTGGATTTAGAGTATTTTTAGCATGTGATTATTGTCATTTTCAGTGTTCTATACTTGCTCTAGTGCATTTTGTCATTGCTCAATTTTAAATGAAGCTGTACTGTTTTACAGGAATGAAATATTCTTCTTCCTTGCATGATGTGAGACAGAATTGTTGGCAGGGTGGTGACATCGTGTGCTTGCCGAATATTCAGACATTCTAGGAGGCCTTACTAAATTGTAAGACCATAATACATAGGAGCAGAAATTAGGCCATTTAGCCCATCGAGTCTGCTCTACCATTCAACCATGGCTGATAAGTTCTTCAACCCATTCTCCTGCTTTCTCCCCGTAACTCTTGAACCCCGTTGATACTCAAGAACCTATCTATCTCAGTCTTAATTATACTCAATCACCTAGCCTCCACACCCTTCTGTGGCAATGAATTCCTTGATTCACCACTCTCAGGCCGAAGACATTTCTCCTTATCTCATTTCTAAAAGGGTCTTCCCTTTACTCTAAGGCTATGCCTTTTGGACCTTGTCTCTCGTACCAATGGAAACATCTTCCCAGCGTCTATTGTTTCAAAGCCATTCCATATTTTGTATGTTTCAATTAGATCCCCCTCGCCCTTCTAAACTCTATCGCATATAAACCTAGAGTCCTCAAACGTTCCTCATATGTTAACCTTTTCATTCTTGGATAATTCTCATGAATCTCCTCTGAACACGCTCCAGGGCCAGTACATCCTTTCTGAGAAATGGACCCAAAACTGCACACGATACTCCAAATGTGGTCTGAGCTGAGCCTTATAGAGCCTCAGAAATACATCAGTGCTTTTATATTCAAATTCTCCCAAAATAAATATCATCATTGCATTTGCCATCCTAACTACTGACTCAACCTTCAAGTTTACTTTGAGAGAATCCTGGACTAGAACTTCCAAGTCTCTTTGCACTTCAGAATTCTGAACTTTCATCCCATTTAGAAAATAGTCCTTGTCTCCATTCTTCTTATGAAATTGCAAGACCTCACACTTTCCCACGCTGTACTCCATCTGCCACTTCTTTGCCTACTCTCCTAACCTGTCCAAACTCTTCTGCAGCCTCCCTGCCTCCTCAGTGCTTTCTGTCCCTTTACCTATCTTTATATTAGCCAGAGTACCCTCATCTAGATCATTAATGCACAAAGTGAAAAATTGGGTTCCGAACACTCAGCCTTGTGGAACACCACTTGTCACCTGCTGCCATCCTGAGAAGGAACCTTTTAGCCCCACTCTCTGCTTTCTGATAGACAGCCAAGCTTCTATTCATGCTAGCATCTTGCCTCTGACACCATGGGCCCTTAACTTACCCAACAGCCTCCCGAGCGGCATCTTGTCAAAGGCCTTCTTGAAGTTCAGGTAGATAACATCAATTGTCTCTTCTTGGTATAATCTCCTAATTACTTCCTCAAAGAATTTTAGCAGATTTGTCTGACATGACCTTCCTTTGATGAAACCATGCTGACTTTGTCCTATTTTACCATACTTTTTTTAAAAAAATCATCCTTTACAATGAATTCCACGATCTTAGTCATGACTGAGATTAGGCTAATCAGTCTGTAATTTTTTGTCTTTTGCCTTACCCCCTTTGAAACAAGGGTATCATGTTAGCGATTTTTCAGTCCTCTGGGACCATCTGTGATTCTAGCAATTCCTGAAAGATCACCATTCACACCTCCACTATTTCTTCAGTGACAACCCTTAGTACTCTGGGGTTTAGACCATCTTGTACAGGTGATTTATCCACCTTCAGGCCATTCAGTTTCTCTAGCACCTTCTCCTTGGTGATGGCTACCATCCTCAGCTCTGCCCCCTCATTATATATCTGTTCTTTGAGTTTGATGCTTTCTTTGACTTTTAATTAACCACGGATGGCAGGTCTGTTCCTTACATGATTTGGAGATGCCAGTGTTGGACTGGGGTTATCAAAGTTAAAAATCACACAACGCCAGGTTATAGTCCAACAGGTTTGATTGGAAGCACAAGCTTTCGGAGTGCTGCTCCTTCATCAGATAATTATGGAGTACACAATTGTAAGACACAGAATTTATAGCAAAGGTTTACAGTGTGATATAACTGAAATTATACATTGAAAGATACCTTGATTGTTTGTTAAGTCTCATCTGTTAGAATGACCAGGTTAGTTTCACTTCTTTCATATGTAAATCACAAAACCTTTTTAAAAAGTTACATTCTCAAGTTAATTTTAACAATTCTCTTATATAACTATTCTCTTATATAACTTAGTGAATGTATCAGCGATGGTTTATAGCTCAGTCACTGAGTGTGTGCACATACTGCAGCTCAATAATAGGAGTTGGGGTTGTCTTGGTTCTGGCTCTGGCAGGGAGCCTCATGGAGATGAGACAGAGTGTTGCAGTGAGATGAATGGAAAAGAGTGTTAGTGTGAATGATGCAGCCTTGTTTGACCCCAGTTTGCAGTTATTTTGGGTTTGTGCTGGATTGGCGAGGATCACAACTTACATATTATTATGAAGTAGGCGCAGAACGGTGACAAATTTCTGCGGCCGGCCAAATTTGAGGAGGATATTCCATAATTCTGCACAAAGTGAAAAGCCTTTGTGAGATCAAAGGAGGTCATGTTCAGAGATTGGTGCTGTTCTCTGCACTCCTCTTTGATTTGTTGCACACTGAAAATCCATGTCCACTATGCACCTTGAAGGGTAGAAGCAGTGAGACTTTGGGAAGAGCTATTCAGCAACTGGAAGGAGGCTGTTGAGAAATCTTGCAATGACCTTTCGGGTGGCAGATAGTAGGGAAATCCCTCTGTGATTTCCAAAGTTGAACCTGTCATCTCTTGAGATTGGTCGCAATTATCTCTGAGATCCAGAGGTGTGCTGTCTCCTTTCCACACAGGGCAATGAGTTCATGGATTCATGTCAAGAGTACCATCTCCTGCCATATCTCAGCAGGGATTCTACTTCCACAAGAGGGTTTGTTGAGTTTCAGCTGTTGGATGACCTTTTCTACCTCTTGGCAGTTTGGAAGTATGAGTAGTGTATTGCTATGAGGTCTTGTGCTTCTCCCTCAGAGGGAACGGGGTGTTTGTTATGATGAGGTCATGTTTTAGCTACTTCATTAGGCAGCGGATCTTGTTGAGTTTGTTTTTCTTTCTTTATGCCTTCCTTGCCTAACACACCTTTACAAAGTGTTGCATTCCTCCTGATGTTGCCGAGGAAAATCAATTTTAAGAGCATAACGTGACAGCTCAGCTTCGGCCCCTGATGTTGTGCTAACATGTGGAACCAATCTGAAGCCTATCTATCCTACACTATTCCATTTTCATCTATATGTTTACCCAATGACCATTTAAATGCCGTTAAAGTTGGCGAGTCTATTATTGTTACAGGCAGGGTGTTGCACGCCCCTATTACTCTCTGAGTAAAAAAAACCTAGCTCTGACACCTGTCCTATATCTATCACACCTCAATTTAAAACTATGCCTCGTTGTGCCAGCCATCACCATCTGAGGAAAAAGGCTCTCACTGTGCATCCTATCTAATCCTCTGATAATCTTATGTGTCTCAATTAAGTCACCTCTCAACTTTCTTCTCTCTAACGAAAACCTTTGCTCATAAGACCTTCCCTCTATACCAGGCAACATCGTGGTAAATCTCCTCTGCAGCCTTTCTAAAGCTTCCACAAACTTTCTATAATGCGGTGACCAGAACTCTATGCAAAATTCCAAATGTGGCTGCATCAGAGTTTTGTACAGCTGCAGTATGTCCTCGTGGTTCCGAAACTCGGTCCCTCTACCAATAAAAGCTAACACACCATAATTTGGAGATGCCGGTGTTGGACTGGGGTGTACAAAGTTAAAAGTCACACAACACCAAATTATAGTCCAACAGGTTTAATTGGAAGCACACTAGTTTTCGGAGCAACGTTCCTTCATCAGGTGATAGTGGAAGGCTCAATCCTAACACAGAATTTATAGCAAAAATTTACAGTGTGATGTAACAGTGTGTATGCCCTATGCATACACCGGATCTGCTCAGATGAGGAGGAACGTGACGGACACCTGGAAGTACTCAAGGATGCCCTCACAAGAACAGGGTACGATGCTCAACTCATCGACCGCCAGTTCCGATGTGCCACAGCAAGGAACAGTAATGACCTCCTCAGGAGACAGACACGTGCTGCTACCGACAGGGTACCCTTCATTGTTCAGTATTTCCCAGGAGCAGAAAACTTACGCCATGTTCTTCGTGACCTGCAACACATTATCAATGAGGATGAGCACCTCACCAAGACCTTCCCCACACCTCCACTACTTGCCTTTAAACAACCGCCAAACCTCAAACAGATCGTTGTTCGTAGCAAGCTGTCTGGCTCTCAGGACAACTCCATACAACCCTGTCACGGTAGACACTGCAAGACATGTGTGGACATAGCTACCACCATTACGTGTGGGGACACCTCCCAACTTGTATATGGCAGGTACTCCTGTGACTCAGCCAACGTTGTATATCTTATACGTTGCAGGCAAGGATGCCCGGAGGCATGGTACATTGGGGAAACCGAGCAAAGGCTACGACAATAGATGAATGGGTACCGCACATCAATCAACAGACAGGAGGGTTCCCTCCCAGTTGGGGAACACGTTAGTGGTCCAGGACTTTCAGCCTCAGACCTTCGGGTGACCATCCTTCAAGGTGGACTTCGGGACAGGCAGCAGAGGAAAGTGGCCGAGCAGAGGCTGATAGCTAAGTTCGGTACCCATAGGGAGGGCCTCAACGGGACCTTGGGTTCATGTCACATTACAGGTGACCACCATTGCACTATACACACACACACAGATACTCCTACACACACATACTCTCACACACACGCACAGGCACTCCTATACACACAGACACACATACACACAGATGCACACGCAGACACCCACACCCACCCTTACAGACACACACACTCCCACACTCTCACATGCACCCCCTCACAGACTTAAGACACTCTGCACTCACTACACACAAACATACACTTTCTCACACTCACAACCCCCAACCCAGACAGACAGACACACACAGACAGACAGACAGAGACCCACATGCACACATATATTTTGTGGGGTGAATTTGTACTTGCAGGGTTACATTGGACTTTGCTCAAAAACTGCATGCATTCTTGTAGAACTCTGAGCTCAAAAACTGCATGAATTTATGTAAAACTCCGTTATCTCACTTTTTAGATTAGAATCAATCTAAACATCATGGCATAGGCAGAGAACACAGGGGGCCAACACCTTCAACATATTGTCTAGCTATCACCATTGTTAACAGCTAACCCGAGAATGCAATTCTTAAAAAAAAGTTTTGTGATTTACACATGAAAGAAGTGAAACTGTCACTGCATTCTAACAGATGAAAGGCTTAACAGACAATCAATTTTTCAATGTATAATTTCAGTTACATCACACTGTAAAGTTTTGCTATAAATTCTGTGTTAGGATTGAGCCCTCCACTATCACCTGATGAAGGAGTGTCGCTCCGAAAGCTAGTGTGCTTCTAATTAAACATGTTGGACCAGAACCTGGTGTTGTGTGATTTTTAACTTTTAACACACCATATGCCTTCTTAACTACCCTAGGGATCTATATACATGGACACCAAGATCTCTCTGCTCATCTACACTACCAAGAATCTTACCATTAGCGCAGGACTCTTTGTTGCTTCTTCCAAAGTGAATTACCTCATGCTTTTCCGCATTAAACTCCATTTGCCACCTCTTAGCCTAGCTGTATGGTTTATCTGTGTCCCTCCATAACCTGCAATATCCTTCAGTACTATCCACAACTTTTTCCCTTTGGAATGTGGGACAGTGTTTAGTCAAGGTGTAGAATGTGTCTAATCTGTTGTGTTTAATGTTGGGGCACTGGCACTGATGTATTGCTACAGGGAAAGGGTGAGCTGTAGGTTCATGATGTGCTCACTTAATCCACAGGGGATTTATTGAGATGTTCAACCGGTTTGTTTCTTAAAGTGAACCTGACCCTGTAGAGCTTGCATTCTTCTAGTTTGCCTTTCTTGATGAAGGTGTAAGCGCTACCTTGTTCTTTAAACTGGCCTTCTCCTGCCTGTCTATCTCACTTAGGGGGGCAATGTTATTGTTGTAGCACTGGAACTGCCAGGCTATGATGGCAGTGCCACGTTCAGGTCTGTCACCCTTGGGTTGTTCATAAAGGTTCTCATGTTCCATGTCCTAAACTTGCTTTGGGAAGGGTGGGGAGATGTGGGGTTGGGAGATGGCTTTGCATAGATTCTTTTTACATGGAGTAGTCATTGCACACCAATCACCACATGGTCTTAACAGAGCAAGATCTTGACCTAATGGCAGAGACTATCCATTACAGAAGATCAGACTCTGCATTAGGACGTTATTCATTTATTTATGTTGCTTTTTATCAATTACATGAACTTCCTGATGAAGGGCTTATGCCCGAAAGGTCAACTCTCCTGCTTCTTGGATGCTGTCTGACCTGCTGTGCATTTCCAGCACCACACTTTTTGACTCTGATCTCCAGCATCTGCAGTTCTCACTTTCTCCTACATTAACTTTACCACCAGTATATGTTAGCTTAAAAGCTTTAGAGTCATACAGTATGAAAACAGACTCTCCGGTCCAACTGGTCCATGCTGACCATGTTCCCAAACTAAACTAGTCCCACCTGCCTGCATTTGGCCCATATCCCTTCAAACCTTTCCTATTCACATACTTATCCAAATGTCTTTGAAATGTTGTAATTTTACCTGCATCCACCACTTCCTCTGGAAGTTCATTCCACATGCAAACCACCTTCCGTAAAAAAAGAATGTTGCCCTTTATGTCCTTTTCAAATTTTCTCTTCTCACCTTAAAAATATGCCCCCTAGTTTTTCCTCATGCCCTAGGAAACTAACCCTTGCTATTTATCTTATCTGTGCTCCTCATGATTTTACAAACCTCTATAAGGTAACCTCTCATAGCACAGGAATAGTGAAATATTTAATTTCTCAAAGTGGCTGTTTGGTTGGAACTCATCAACTATGCGACAAAACCAAGTTTTTATTAAAATCAATTCCCAATCTCACCAGTACCCTTAGTTTTATTATTATACAATCATTTCATAAGGAGGTCCAAAGAGGAAAACACCAGCGTCTGTTTCCCTGCTGATTATGTTCCAATGTGAAGCAGAATGTTCTGCTGGCAAGCTTGCATTCTTCCAATTCTCTGTGTGTTTAAAATCGGTTTCTTTTTTATCAGTTCAGCTGGGTTAGCATTCACTGAGCCACTGACATTTTCTCTGAATTACATAACTTGATCAGACTTTAACAATATGTCTCACAAAAAATTAGTTATAACTTTATTGAACGTATACACAAATAAGCACCTGGAGACAAAATGTCACAAACCAGTTTAAGCCATTTCTGTAGTTTTGTGTTTTTACTCCTGTGACCAAAAGCCAATACTGTAATATTTATAACTTGCTGTTTTCCCTCAGGTCTTTCTCTCAGTATTATTCCTTTTCTACACTTTTTCACAAGTTTTTTGCTTCTACCTTCTTCTGTATTTTTTTGTACGTGCTTCAATAGAATATCACCCCAATCCTTTTCTATGACTATGCTTCTGGCTTCCTTGTTCCATCTGTTAGATTATGAAAATGGGGCAAAATCCCTGGTATTATAACTATTCTGAATCTAAGAGTATGTGCTGAATCTCCATTTCATAATGACCACAATACTTTGCCAATCTTCAAAACAGACTGTGAAAATGATCCATGCGGCTCCGTGTGACAGCACAACAGGACAGTTCTCTGAGATACTTCAGTGTCACATGGTTACTTTCCAGTCAAAAAAGACTGGTTTGCAATTCGCTTGATTTTGATGTAGTTTTCCACTTTCTGTCAATTGCTTATTGCCATGAGCTACTATGCCCTAATGGTTTGGCTTGAAGAAATCATTATAAACCCAAAATTACATTAACAAATTTCAATATTTGACTTTTTAATGCCATAATCCAAGTTGTTAATGAATATTTTGAATAATTGAAACTCCAATGTATATCCCTGCGGGACACCACCATTCATGTCCTACCATTTTGAGTGCTTGCTCATTATTACAACTCTCTGTTTCTTGCCACTCAACCAACTTCTTATCCATGCCAGTAATTTGCACTCAATTCTGTGGGCTTCCACCTTAGCTAATAGTCTCATGTGTGGGACTTTATCAAAAGCCTTCTGGAAATCCATGTGAACAATATCCATCGACGTACCACTGACAATCACCTTTATCATCTCTTCAAAAAACTGAATAAGGTTGGTCAGGTGTGACCGACCATTCATGACTGTCCTGATTAATTGAAAATTTTCAAGGTGATCAGTTACCCTATCCTTGATTATAGACTCCAACAATTTCCCCACAGCAGATGTCAGGCTAACCAGTCTGTAATTCCCTGGATTCCTTCTGTCACCCTTCTTGAAGAGCAGAGTGACATGAACAAATTTCCAAACCAGAGATACAACCCCTGAATCCAGGGATTTCTGAAAGTTTATGGCTGGGGCATTTTCAACGTACTCTGCTACCTCCTTTTGTGCCTGTGGTTGGAAACCATCAGGTCCGTGGAATTTGTCATTCTTCAGTTCCCACTAATTTCCCCATTATTGATTTTCTACTTAAGACAATTTTACTTAGACTTTGTCCCTGATGATCAGTTAATTTCATTGGGACTTCTAGCAAGCAAATAATCATTTAGCATGTCTGTCATTTGCCCACTCCCACATTCAGCTTTTCGTGAATGAATACTACTCTTAATCAGCTGCTTTCCCTTTAGATAACTATAACATTTCTTCATATTGTCTTTTATGTCCCTTACATGTTTCCCTTCATAATTCTTTTTAGCTGCTCTTAAAAGTCATTTTGTGGCCCTTTGTTGGTCTTTGTATTCATTCCATTCTGTGGGATCTGTCCTGTTCTTTGCATTTTTTATAAGTTCATCTTAAAAAAATTATGCTGTCCCTTTACCACCTCAGATGTCTATCCTTTTTTTTGTGTTGGACCTTTTCCATCTCATGGTACAAATTGCTTTTGAATAGCATTAAATGTTTCTTCAAACATCCTCCACTGTTCCTCTGTTATCTCACCTATTAGCAGAGCTTCCCATTTTACTGGGAACAGTGTCTGCTTCATCCTATTAAAGTCCGCCTTTCTGAAATCCAAAATTCTAGATTCATTCTTTGCTTATCTCTTTCAAATGCTATATGAAAGCTCGATCAAGTTATGATTACTATTTAACAAATGTTCATGAACAGCTAGTTCACTAATTAAATTAGGCTCAATGCTCATTATTAGATCCAATATTGCTTGAATCCTTCACACCTCTAAGGCATATTGCCATAGGAAACTATCCCAGATACACTCTAGAAATTCAGTACTTTACTGGCAGGTGTTTGTCTGTCTCTCCCTGTCTCTGTTAAGATTAAAATTCCCCATTAATACTACGCTGCCTTTGCTATGTAGTTGCCAAATTTCAGCATTAATACAGTCTAGCACTTCTGAACTGCTACCGGATGGTCTGTGTACAACACCTTTAGTCCCTTTATGGTTCCTCAGGTCCACCCATAAGGTCTGCTGTGTTTTCCTGTCATTACATCTTCCCTCACTATGAAGTAATTCTGTTTCTAATGCTCTTCCATCCCCTCTGCTATTTTCTCTATCCCTCCTTTAAATCTTATAGCTTGGTATGTTTAGTTCACAGTCCTAACCCTCCTGCAGCCATATCTCTGTAATGGCTACTATGTCATAATTTCCAATTTGAATTTGTGCCTTCAGTTCTTTTAATTTGTTCCTTACACCCGTACATTTGTACAAAGAACTCTAAATTTGGCTGTGCACTCTATCCTAACCTTCATCTTTTTTTAAAAATTATTCTTTGTTCCTGTCTTAGTCAATACACCTTTCATAGTCCTGACTTCTTGTTAAACTGGCACTGCTTGTTCATCCTATTAACCTCGATCATAATCCTTATGTGCTGACCAGCTGTTCTGGTTCTCACCCACTTGCCATATTTTGGAACTGCACAAAACTTTAGTTAGACCACAGCTAGACTGTTGTGAATAGTTCTGGAATCCACATTAGTGGAAGGATGTGATAGCACTGGAGAGAGTGCACGAGATACACTGAGATATTGTTTGAGCTGGAGAGTTTCAGTTATGAAGAGAGATTGGACAGATATATGTTATTTTCCTTAGAGCAGAGGAAATTTAGTAGAGACATGAATGAGATGTATAAAATTATGAGGGCATTATGAGAGGATAGACAGGAAGAAACTTTTCCTGTTGGTGGAAGGATCGATGACAAGGGACACAGATTTAAGGAAATGGACAGAAAGTTTAAAGGAGATGGGAGGAAACTCTTTCATCCAGATGATAGTGGGGATCTGGAACTCCATTCCTATGATAGAGGCATTTAAGAAGTATTTAGATTTGCACTTGTGATACCAAGGTACACAAAGCTATTGGACAAGTGCTGGAAAATGAGAACAAAAACAGAAATTGCTGGAAAGGCTCAACAGGTCTGGCAGCATCTATGGAGAGAAATCAGAGTTAACGTTTTGGGTTGAGTGACCCTTCCTTGGATCTGATGGTGGAGAAAGTGAGGTCTGCAGACACTGGAGATCAAAGCTGAAACTTTATTGCTGGAACAGCACAGCAGGTCAGGCAGCATCTAGGGAACAGAAGATTCGACGTTTCGGGCACATGCCCTTCCTGAAGAAGGGCATGTGCCCGAAACGTCGAATCTTCTGTTCCCTAGATGCTGCCTGACCTGCTGTGCTGTTCCAGCAATAAAGTTTCAGCTTGGATCTGATGGTAGCTAGGCAAAGGTTGTCGTTTGTTTATGCAGAAGATAGGGTGGGTGAGGAGTAAATGATAGGTGGAAATAGAGCTCAAGGAGACAGAATGAAAAGGATTCTGGGTAATCCAAGATGGAGGACGGGAAAAATTTCTGGCTGTAAGAGCTGCTCCTTTTTTTTTTGAGGTATTTTAGATGTTGGAGGTGATTTCCTCGAATTCCAGGAGCAGCAATTACTGTTTTATATGCTGTTGAATAGTTTTGGAACTTGGGAAAAAAAAGTCAAAACAACAGATTAAAAGGGAGAAGAGCAGACAAAAGAAGCACTTGGTGATGACAGTGCAGGAGAGAGAGAGGGAACCTGTACAGTTGCTACCTTTGCTGTTTGAATTCGTGTATCGCTGGACATCGGAGTGCATATGGGAAAATTAACAAACAGTGAAATTCACAACTAATCTTGGAGGAACTGTTGGGTGAAGTTCACAGCACAGAATCAGATAGGTTAATTGTTGTTTGAAGTCTGTCCAAGAGAAAGGCTGCAGTAGTGAGTATAGTGGATTCTTTTTTGATTATATGTTTTTGGAGATAAGTCTCTTGATTAAACTTAAAATATAAGCTATTAATTTAACCTGGGGCAGTGTTTGTAGAGGAATAAGACGGTGTTATTTTCTGGGTCTGTAGATTGTGAAGGAGCAAAAATGGCCTTTGCAGTGATATATACTTCTTGTCAGATGTGGGAGTTTAAAGAGAGTTTAAGGGTTACAGCGGATTATATCTGCCATAAATGCTGTTGGATGCGAATCTTATCAGATCAAGTGGATCGGTTGGAGAGACAAATAGAAGCGATGAAGAATTTGCAACAGCAACAGTATGTGATGGATGGCAGTTATAGGAAGGGGGGAAAGTCTCAGATACAGTCACATGGATGGGTTAACTCCAGGAAGGGTGAGCGAGGTAGGCACCTAGGGCAGGAGTCTTTTGTGGATATACCCATTTCAAACAGGTATGCTGTTTTGGAAAATGTAGGGGGTGATGGATTCTCGGGGGAACGTAGCACGAACAGCCAAGTTTCTGGTATTGAGACCGGCTCAAATGCAACAAGGGGTACATCGGCTTCCAAGAGATCAATTGTGTTAGGGGATTCTGGAGTCAGAAGTACAGACAGATGTTTCTGTGGCCAGCAGAGAAAAAGCAGGATGGTGGGTTGTTTCCCTGGTGCCAGGATGAAGGATGTCTCAGAGAGGGTGCAGAATGTTCTCACGGGGAAAGGGGCCAGCAGGAGGTCATTGTCCACATTGGAACCAATGACATAGGAAGGGAAAAGGTTGAGACTCGGAAGGGAGATTACAGAGAGTTAGGCAGATATTTAAAAAGGAGGTCCTCAAGAGTAGTAATATCTGGATTACTCCCAGTGCTATGAGCTAGTGAGGGCAGAAATAGGAGGATAGAGCAGATGAATGCATGGCTGAGGAGCTGGTGTATGGGAGAAGGATTCACATTTTTGGATCATTGGAATCTCTTTTGGGGTAGAAGTGACCTGAACAAGAAGGATGGATTACACCTAAATTGGAAGGGGACTATATTACTGGCAGGGAAATTTGCTAGAACCGCTTGGGAGGATTTAAACTAGTAAGGTGGGGTGGGGGGTGGGACCCTGGGAGATAGTGAAGAAAGAGACGGGTACAGCTGAGCACAGAAGTGAGTCAAACAGTCAGGGCAGGCAGGGACAAGGTAGGACTAATAAATTAAACTGCATTTATTTCAATGCAAGGGGCCTAACAGGGCAGGCAGATGAACTTAAGACATGGTTAGGAACATGGACTGGGATATCATAGTAATTATGGAAACATGGCTCGGGGTGGGCAGGACTGGCAGCTTAATGTTCCAGGATACAAATGCTACAGGAAAGATAGAAAGGGAGGCAAAAGAGGAGGGGGAGTGGCATTTTTGATAAGGGATAGCATTACAGCTGTGCCGAGGGAGGATATTCCCGGAAATGCATCCAGGGAAGTTATTTGGGTGGAACTGAGAAATAAGAAAGGGATGATCACCTTATTGGGATTGTATTGTAGACTCCCCAATAGTCAGAGGGAAATTGAGAAACAACTTGTAAGGACATCTCAGCTATCTGTAAGAATAATAGGGTAGTTATGGTAGGGGATTTTAACTTTCCAAACATCAACTGGGACCGCCATAGTGTTAAAGGTTTAGATGGAGAGGAATTTCTTAAGTGTGTACAAGACAATTTTCTGATTCAGTATGTGGAAGAACCTACTAGAGAAGGTGCAAAACTTGACCTACTCTTGGGAAATAAGACAGGGCAGGTGACTGAGGTGTCAGTGGGGGAGCACTTTGGGGCCAGCGACCATAATTCTATTCGTTTTAAAATAGTGATGGAAAAGGATAGACCAGATCTAAAAGTTGAAGGACTAAATTGGAGAAAGGCCAATTTTGACGGTATTAGGCAAGAACTTTCGAAAGCTGATTGGAGGCAGATGTTCGCAGGTAAAGGGACGTCTGGAAAATGGGAAGCCGTCAGAAATGAGATAACAAGAATCCAGAGAAAGTATATTCCTGTCAGGGTGAAAGGGAAGGCTGGTAGGTATAGGGAATGCTGGATAACTAAAGAAATTGGGGGTTTGGTTAAGAAAAAGAAGGAAGCATATGTCAGGTTAGATCAAGTGAATCCTTAGAAGAGTATAAAGAAAGCAGAAGTATACTTAAGAGGGAAATCAGGAGGGCGAAACGGGCAACACATGAGATAGCTTTGGCAAATAGAATTAAGGAGAATCCAAAGGGTTTTTACAAATATATTAAGGACAAAAGGGTAACTAGGGAGAGAATAGGGCACCTCAAAGACCTGTTCCCTGGATGCTGCCTGACCTGCTGCGCTTTTCCAGCAACACATTTTCACCCCTCAAAGATCAGCAAGGCGGCCTTTGTGTGGAGCCACAGAAAATAGGGGAGATACTAAATGAATATTTTGCATCAGTATTTATTGTGGAAAAGAATATGGAAAATATAGACTGTAGGGAAATAGATGGTGACATCTTGCAAAATGTCCAGATTACAGAGGAGGAAGTGCAGGATGTCTTGAAACGGTTAAAAGTGGATAAATCCCCAGGAACTGATCATTGGAGTTTAGAAGATTAAGGGGAGATCTAATGGAAACTTACAAGATAATACATGGCTTGGAGAGGGTGGACGCTAGGAAATTGTTTCCATTAGGCGAGGAGACTAGGACCCGTGGACAGCCTTAGAATTAGAGGGGGTAAATTCAGAACAGAAATGCGGAGACATTTCTTCAGCCAGAGAGTGGTGGGCCTGTGGAATTCATTGCCACAGAGTGCAGTGGAGGCTGGGACACTAAATGTCTTCAAGGCAGAAATTGATAAATTCTTGATGTCACAAGGAATTAAGGGCTACGGGGAGAATGCGGGTAAGTGGAGTTGAAATGCCCATCAGCCATGATTGAATGGCGGAGTGGACTCGATGGGCCGAATGGCCTTACTTCCGCTCCCATGTCTTATGGTCTTAGGTGTAGCCGAGAACTCTGTGGGAAGCTGGAGAAGTGATTGCTGGGCCTCTTGCTGAGATATTTGTATCATCGATAGTCACAGGTGAGGTGCCGGAAGACTGGAGGTTGGCAAACATGGTGTCACTGTTTAAGAAGGGGGGTTAAGACAAGCCAGGGAACTATAGACCGGTGAGCCTGACCTCAGTGGTGGGCAAGTTGTTGGAGGGAATCTGAGGGACAGGATGCACGTGTATTTGGAAAGGCAAGGACTGATTTGGGACAGTCAACATGGCTTTGTGTGTGGGAAATCATGTCTCACAAACTTGATTGAGTTTTTTGAAGAAGTAACAAAGAAGATTGATGAGGGAAGGGCAGTAGATGTGATCTATATGGACTTCAGTAAGGCATTGGACAAGGTTCCCCATGGGAGACTGATGAGCAAGGTTAGATCTCATGGAATAAACGGAGAACTAGCCATTTGGATACAGAACTGACTCAAAGGTAGAAGACAGAGGGTGGTGATGGAGGGTTGTTTTTCAGACTGGAGGCCTGTGACCAGTGGAGTGCCACAAGGATCAGCGCTGGGCTTCTACTTTTTGTCATTTACATAAATGATTTGGATGCGAGCATAAGAGGTACAGTTAGTAAGTTTGCAGATGACACCAAAATTGCAGGTGTAGTGGACAGCGAAGAGGGTTACCTCAGATTACAACAGGATCTGTACCAGATGGGCCAATGGGCTGAGAAGTGGCAGATAGAGTTTAATTCAGATAAATGCGAGGTGCTGCATTTTGTGAAAGCAAATCTTAGCAGGACTAATACACTTAATGGTAAGGTTCTAGGGAGTGTTGCTGAACAAAGAGACCTTGGAGTGCAGGTTCATAGCTCGTTGAAAGTGTAATCGCAGGTAGATAGGATAGTGAAGAAGGCGTTTGGTATGCTCTCCTTTATTGGTCAGAGTATTGAATACAGGAGTTGGGAGGTCATGTTGCGGCTGTACAGGACATTGGTTAGGCCATTGTTGGAATATTGCATGCAATTCTGGTCTCCTTCCTATTGGAATGATGTTGTGAAACTTGAAAGGGGTTCAGAAAAGATTTACAAGGTTGTTGCCAGGGGTTGGAGGATCTGAGCTACAGGGAGAGGCTGAACAGGCTGGGGCTGTTTTCCCTGGAGCGTCGGAGGCTGAGGGGTGACCTTGTAGAGGTTTACAAAATTATGAGGGGCATGGATAGGATAAATAGACAAAGTCTTTTCTCTGGGGTCGGGGAGTCCAGAACTAGAGGGCATAGGTTTAGGGTGAGGGGGGAAAGATATCAAAGAAACCTAAGGGGTAACGTTTTCATGCAGAGGGTGGTACGTGTATGGAACGAGCTGCCAGAGGATGTGGTGGAGGCTGGTACAGTTGCAAAATTTTGAGGCATTTGGATGGGTGTATGAATAGGAAGGGTTTGGAGGAATATGGGCCGTGTGCTGGCAGGTGGGACTAGATTGGGTTGGGATGTCTGGTCGGCATGGACAGGTTGGACCGAAGGGTCTGTTTCCATGCTGTGCATCTGTATGACTCTATGACTCTAAGAACAGTTGGACATTCACAGGAGTGGATAACAATTAACCTAGGAGAATGAATAGCTACTAATGGGACTATTAGTGGCTTACAATTTTTTGTGTGTGATTGCAGACCATCTGGATGTCAGTTTGCTCGCTGAGCTGGAGGATTCATTTCCAGACATTTCGTCACACTCCTAGGTAACATCTTCAGTCGGTCTCAGGCGAAGCACTACTGATAAATCCTGCTTTCTATTTATATGTTTGGGTTTCTTTGGGTTGGTGATGTCATTTCGTGTGGTGAGGTCACTTCCTGTTCGTTTTCTCAGGGGGTGGTAGATGGGGTCTAACTCGCTGTGTTTGTTGATAGAGTTCCGATTGGAATGCCATGCTTCTAGGAATTCTAGTGTGTGTCTTTGTTTGGGTTGTCCTAGGATGGATGTGATATCCCAGTCGAAGTGGTGTCCTTCCTTATCTATATGTAAGGATAGTAGTTAGAGAGGGTCATGTTGTTTTGTGGCTAGTAAGTGTTCATGTATCCTTGTGGCTAGTTTTCAGTCTTTTTGTCCAATGTAGTGTTTGTTTCAGTCCTTGCACAGTATTTTGTAAATGACATTAGTTTTGTTTGTTGTCTGTATAGGGTATTTCAAGTTCATCAGCTGCTGTTTTAGAGTGTTGTTGGGTTTGTGGGCTACCATGATGCCAAAGGAGTCCCATACACCCGCTTTCAAACAAGACACTGACGAGAATTCCTCAAAACATGGCATTCCAACCGGAACTCCATCAACAAACACTTCGAGTTAGACCTCATCTACCACACCCTGAGAAAAAGAACTGGAAGTGACTTCACAGGAAATGACATCTCCAACCCAAAGAAACCCAAATATATAAATAGAAAGCAGGAATTATCAGCAGTGCTTTGCTTTGAGGTCCATTGAAGATGTTACCTAGTGGGGTGAAAAATCATCTGGAAATGAAATCTCCAGCTCAGTGAGCAAACCTACTTCCAGAACCTCAACCTGAGCTACAAATCTTCTCAAAACTCGCTAATAGCAGACCATGTCATGACAAGGCCTGGTGTATGGTGGTTGGGCAAGGACATGGGAAAAGGTGTCTCAAGCCCTAAAGTTATTGAACTCAATATTGAGTGGAGAAGGCTGTAGAGTTCACAAGTGGAAAATGAGGTACTGTTGTTTCACCTTGCACTGAACATTGGTGGAGCTCTGCAGCAATCCTGAGACAGAGATGTTGGCCAGGGAATAAGGTGGTATATTGAAATGGTTGGAACTAGAAGCACAGGGTCTTATTTGCAAACAGAACATTGGTGCTTTTTGAAGTGATCACCAAGTCTATACTTTGTTTCCACAATCTAGAGGAGAACACAGTTAGAAAATATGTTTGGAATACTCAGGTGGTTGTTTTTGACTGGCGTGGAGGTGATTGGCCAGAGGGCCTTTCTCTGTGCTGTAGATCTCTATGACTCTATAGGAAGTGGAAAAAAAATGTTCATCAAATCTGCAGATTGGACTGAGAAAGAAAATATGTCTGTATATTTATTAACTGTAACTGTGTTGTACTCAGATGGCTAAGTTTATTTTGTGGTTATTTCTTTTGCGTAATAAATTTCTGTTTTATTGTTAAAGCTGAATCTGCAGGCTGATGTGCTTAGGTTTCAGTGAAAGGCTGCCAAGTTGAGGGAAACGAAAATTGATGAAACCAGATTTTATCCTGTGATCTGTTTTAATTGCCCACTCGTGATACCAGTTGGGATCACAGCATTCAGAAACACTACCTCAAAAGTTATTATCTGTCTACTCAACTAAAAGAGGGGTATATAATCAACATGTATGGACGGATGTAAACATGTTTTTATTCTTTAAACCACAAAATCCTGAGATATTTTCATATGCAAACGCATACAATTTTCTGCTAGATTTGCTTTCCTCTCTCTTGGTTCATCACTGCTCATTAATTTGGTTATGAAGTAGAGAGAAAATTGTGATTTTACACATCTGTCGGTGTTATATTGAAGTAGGAATTGTCAGATGGGAATATGCAACTGAATTGAACACTGAAATAAGTGGAGACAATTCCATGTTTTGAATGAATATTTTCTTTCCTCCAACTATATTTTTACAAGGTAGCGGCTTGCTTCCTTGGAGACACTCATTTGTTTTATATATCTTGCTACGAATGTTGCTAATCCTCTTGAACATCTACAAGGTCATTCCTTAAGATATAAGGAGCAGAATTAGGCCATTTGGCCCACCAGATCTGCTGTCCTATATGATCATAACTGATATGTTTCTCAATCCCATTCTTCTGCCTTCTCCCTGTAATTCTTAATCCCCTTATGAATCAAAAATCCATCTATCTCTGTCTTAAATAGAGGTCTATCTCTGAACAGTGTTGCGCAACAAGGTTCGATACTGGGTCCACTGCTCTGTATATAAATGATTTGGATGTGAACGTAGGAGGTATAGTTAGTAAGTTTGCAGATCCAGTTGAATCAGATGAGCCAATGGGCTGAGGACATCTTTGGACAGTGGGAGAAAACTGGAGCACCCAGAGGAAACCCACACAGACACAGGGAGAATGTGCAGACTCTACACAGACAGTCACCCGAAGCTGGATTTGAACCTTGGTCCCTGGATCTGTGAGGCAGCAATGCTAACCACTGAGCCACCATGCCATCTCTCCTACTAGTGAAACACCTTTTCCATATCGAATCTATCCAGGCTTGTCAGTATTGTGTAAGTTGTGTAAGTGAGACCATCCCTCTTTCTAAACTCCACTGAGTACAGACCCAAACACCTCAATTACTGCTCATGTAATGAGCCTTTCATCCTTGGGATCATTCTTGTGAATCTTCTTTGGACCCTGTCTAACACTAACACATCGTTCCTTAGATAAGTAGCTCAAAACTGCTCTCAATATTCCAAATGTGATCTGACCAGAGCCTTATTCAGCCTGAGCACTATATCTCTGTTCTTATACTATACCCCTCTTGAAACGAAAGATAATATTGCATTTGCCTTCCCAATTGCCAACTCAACCTGCATATTAACCTTAAGAGCATCCTGAACAAGGACTCCCAAGTCCCTTTGTGCTTCAGATTTCTGAACCCTTTTCCCATTCAGCAAAAAGTCCATGCTTCTATCCTTCGTACCAAAGTGCTTAACCTCACACTTTACTACATTGTTTTCCATCTGCCACTTCTTTATCCACCCTCCTCGCCACTTCAAGTCCTTTTGCAATCTCCCCGCTTCCTCAGCACTACCTGTCCCTCCACCTATCTTTGTGTCATCTGTAAACTTAGCAACAATTCCCACAGTTCCTTCATCCCAGATCATTAATGTTTGATGTGAATAGTTATGGTAACACCACAGACCCCTGTGGAACTCGACTACTCGCTGGCTGCCTTTGGACATTCTTATGAAATGATTGTATAATAATAAGGGTACTGATGAGATTAGGAATTTATCTTAATAAAAACTTGATTTCTTTGCACAGGTGATGAGTTCCAACCAAACAGCCACTTTGAGAAATTAAATATTTCACTATTCTTGTGCTATGAGGGGTGACCTTATAGAGGTTTGTAAAATCATGAGGGGCATAGATAAGATAAATAAGGTCATTTCCAAAGGCACAAGAGTTCAAAACTAGGGGGCATATTTTTAAGGTCAGAGGAGAAAATTTAAAAAGGACATAAGGAGCAACATTTTTATACAGTGGTTTGAGTGTGAAATGAACTTCCAGAGGAAGTGGTGGATGCAGGTAAAGTTACAACATTTCAAAGACATTTGGATAAGTATGTGAATAGGAAAGGTTTGAAGGGATATGGGCCAAATGCAGGCAGGTGGGACTAGTTATAGTAACACATGGACTCCTGTGGAACTGGACATGTCACTGGCTGCCATTGTGAAAAAAACAGCTCCTTTGTCTCTACTCTCAACCTTCTGCCAGTCAGCCAATCCTCTATCTATACCAGTACCTTGCCCCTAACACCATGGACTCTTATTTAGCAGCCTCCTGCGTGACACATTATCAAAGGCCTTTTGGAAATCCAAATAAAGCACGTCCACTGGCTCTCCATTGTGTAACCTGCTCATTACCATCTCAAAGACTTCTATCAGATTTGTTATGCATGATCTCCCCTTGATGAAGCTGTGCTGACTCAGCCCTATTTTACAATGCATTTCCAACTACTCTGCAATCTTATCCAAAATAATTGAAAATCTTACCAATGATTGAGGTCTGGCTAACAGGCCTGTAGTATCCTGTCTTCTCCCTCACTCCGTCCTTAAATGATTAACCATTTTCCAGTCCTCTGGGAACCTCTCTGACTCCAGTGATTCCTGAAAGATCAATACTGGTGTCTCTACAATCTTGTTAGCAATCTCCTTCAGAACTCTGTGTGTAGTCATTCTTGTCTGGGTGATTTATCCACCTTCAGATCTTTCAGCTTCCCCAACACCGTGTCCTTAGTGATGGACACAACATTCACCACTACTTCTGACTTAATTGAAGTTCTGGTATGCTGCTAGTGTCATCCACTGTGAAAACTGATGCAAAGTGCCTATTAAGTTCCTCTGCCATTTCTTTGTTCCTCATACTAATTCTCCAGCCTCATTCTCTATTGCTCCAATGTCCTATCTTGCATCTCTCTTACCTTTTTTATTTATCTAAGCTATTCTTAGATAGCTTAGATGTGGGCGGCACGGTGGCACAGTGGTTAGCACTGCTGCCTCACAGCGCCAGAGACCCGGGTTCAATTCCCGCCTCAGGCGACTAACTGTGTGGAGTTTGCACGTTCTCCCCGTGTCAGCGTGGGTTTCCTCCGGGTGCTCCGGTTTCCTCCCACAGTCCAAATATGTGCAGGGCCAGGTGAATTGGCTATACTAAATTGCCCGTAGTGTTAGGTAAGGGGTAATAGGGGTATGGGTGGGTTTCGCTTCGGCGGGTCGGTGTGGACTTGTTGGGCCGAAGGGCCTGTTTCCACACTGTAAGTAATCTAATCTAATCTAATTTCTTCATGTGTGTGCCTTCCTTCCAATGTAATTTTGGAGGTTGGAATGTTGGTTGATGTCTGCACCATGTTCAGCAATATTTGCAACTTCTGAGGTACTGAAGCAGACCCCGTCCAAATGCAGAAAACCCTGGACAATATCCAGGTTTGAGCTGACAAGTGACAAATAACACTCATGGCACACAAGTGCCAGGCAATGACTATCTCCGATAAGAGATAATCTAACTATCACTCTTGGATATTCAATAGCATCACCATCACTAAATTTCCCCTATCAATATCCCGGGAGTTACCATTGACCAATAGCCGAATTGGACTGGACAAATTAGTACTGTGGCTGCAAGAGGAAAACAGACTAGGAATCATGTAGTGAGTAGTTCACCTCCTGAACATTAAAGATGGTCCATCATCTACAAGGTGCAACTCAGCAGTGTGATAGAATACTCCCACTTGCCTGGATGAGTGCAGCTCTAGCAACACTCAAGAAGCTTGACACCATCCAAGATAAGCAGCTCACTATGTTATGTCCACAACATTTAGTTCCTCCACCTCGATGCGCAGTAGCAGCAGGGTGTACCATCTATAAAATCCACTACAGAAATTCACCAAGGTTCCTGAGATAGCAAATCCATCATCATTACCATCAAGAAGAGCTAGTCCTTCAGATACATGGGAATACTGCCACCTGCAAGTTCCCTTCCAATGGATTCACCATCAGGATTTAGAAATGTATCCACTGTACCTTCAGTTTTGCTGGACCAAAATCCTGGAATCCCCTCCCTAATGGCATTGTGAGTGTACCCACAGCAAATGGACTGCAGCAGTTCAACACCATTTTCCCAAATGGCAGTTCAACACCATTTTCCCAATAAAGATGGGTAATAAATGCTGGTCCAACCAGCGATGTCCATATAGAGATGAATAGCATGAAAACAGTTCCTTCGTTCCAAATCATCCATGCTGGCTAGCTATCCTAACCTAATGTAGTCCCATTTGCTAGCACTTGGCCCATATCCCTCTAAATCTTTCCTATTCATATACCCATCCAGAAGCCTTTCAAATGCTGCAATTGTACCAGACTCCACTACTTGCTCTGGCAGCTCACTCCATACACGCACCACCCTCTGCATGAAAAAGTCGCCCCATAGGTATATCTTTCCCCTCTCACCCGAAACGTATGCCCTCCAGTTATGGGCTTCCCCATTCCAGGGAAAAGACCTTGTCTATTTATCCTATCCATGCCTTTCATGATTTTATAAACCTCTATAAGGTCACCCCCTCAGCCTCTGACATTTCAGGGAAAGCAGCCCCAGCCTATTCAGCCTTTCCCCATAGCTCAAAGCCTCCAACCCTGGCAACATCCTTGTAAATCTTTTCTGAACCCCTTTCAAGTTTCACAACATCTTTCCAATAGGAAGGAGACCAGAATTGCACGCAATATTCCAAAAGTGGTCTAATCAATGTCCCGTACAGCTGCAACATGACCTCCCAACTCCTGTACTCAGTACTCTGACCAATAAAGGAATGCATACCAAACGCCTTCTTCACTATCCTATCTATCTGTGACTCCACTTTCAATGAGCTATGAACCTGCACTCCAAGGTATCTTTGTTCAGCAACACTCCCTTGTACTTTATACCATTAAGTGTATAAGTTCCTCCTAAGATTTGCTTTCAAAAAATGCAGCACCTCACAATTATCTAAATTAAACTCCACCTGCCACTTCTTAGTCCATTGCCTCATCTGATCAAGATCCTGTTGTAATCTGAGGTAACCTTCTTCGCTGTCCACACCTCCAATTTTGGTGTCATCTGCAAATTTACTAACTGTACCTCTTATGCTCACATCCAAATCATTTATGTAAATGATGAAAAGTAGTGGACCCAGCACCGATCCTTGTGGCACTCCACTGGTCACAGGCCTCCAGTCTGTCTTCTACCTTTGAGCCAGTTCTGTATCCAAATGGCTAGTTCTCTCTGTATTCCATGAGGTCTCATCTTGCTTTGGAATCAAACCAGTCTCCCATGGGGAACCTTGTCAAGCGCCTTTCTGAAGTCCACATAGATCACATCCACCGGTCTGCCCTCATCAATCTTCTTTGTTACTTCTTCAAAAAACTCAATCAAGTTTGTGAGACATGATTTCCCACGCACAAAGCCATGTTGACTATCCCTAATCAGTCCTTGCCTTTCTAAATACATCCTGTCCCTCAGGATTTCCTTCAACAACTTGCCCACCACTGACGTCTATAGTTTTCTGGCTTGTCCTTAACACCCTTATTAAACAGTGGCACCATGTTAGCCAACTTCCAGTCTTCCGGTATCTCACCTGTGACTAATGATGATACAAATATCTCAGTAAGGGGACTAGCAATCACTTCTCTAGCTTCCCACAGAATTCTAGGGTACACCTGATCAGGTTCTGGGGATTTATCCACTTTTATGTGTTTCAAGGCATTCAATACTTTCTCCTTTGTAATATGGACATTTTTTAAGATGTCACCATCAATGTCCCTACATTCTATATCTTCCATGTCCTTTTCCACAGTAAACACTGTTGCAGGCAATGCGCATATGCCTTCTTAACAACCTTATCAACCTGGGTGGCAACTTTCAAGGATCTATGTACAAGGATGCCGAGATCTCTCTGCTCATCTACACGACCAAGAATCTTGCAATTAGCCCAGTACTCTTTATTCCTGTTGCTTTTTCCAAAGTGAATCACCTCACACATTTCCACATTAAAGTCCACTTGCCACTTCTCAGCCTAGCTCAATAGCTTATCTATGTTCCTGTATGACCTGCAACATCCTTTGGCAACTCCACCAATCTTAGTGTCTTCCACAAATGTACTAAACCATTCTTCTACGCCCTCATCTAGGTCATTTATAAAAATGGCAAACAGCAGTGGCCCCAAAACAGATCCTTGCGGTACACCACTAGTAACTGAACTCCAGGATGAACATTTCCCATCAACTATCACCCTCTGTCTTATTTCCTCTAGCCAATTTCTGATCCAAACTGCTAAATCCCCCTCAATCCCATGCCTCCGTATTTTGTACAATAGCCTACCGTGGGAAATTTTATCAAACACCTTACTGAAATCCATATATACCACATCAACTGCTTTACCCTCATCCATCTATTTGGTCACCATCTCAAAGAACTGAATAAGGTTTGTGAGGCACAATCTTCTCTTCACAAAATCATGTTGATTATTCCTAATCAACTTATTCCTATTGAGATGATTATAAATCCTATCTCTTATAACCTTCTCCAACACTTTACCGACAACTGACATGGGGCTCACTGGTCCATAATTAGAGGGTTGCCTCTACACCCTTCCACCCTTCCTTGAACAAAGGGACAACAGTTGCTATCCTCCAGTATTCTAGCACTGTTCCTGTAGACAATGATGACATAAAGATCAAAGCCATAGGCTCTGCAATCTCCTCCCTAGCTTCGTTGGGAATCCTAGGATAAATCCCATCCGGCCCACAGGATTTATCTATTTTCACACTTTCCAGAATTGCTAACGCCTCTTCCGTGTGAAACTCAATCCCGTCTAGTCGAATAGCCTGTATCTGAGTATTTTCCTCGACAACGTTGTCTTTTTCCAGTTGAATACTGATGAAAAATATTTATTTAGCACTTCCCCTGTCTGCTTGGACTCCATGCACAACTTCTCACTACTATCCTTGATTGGCCCTAATTTTACTCTAGTCATTCTTTTGTTCCTGATATACCTATAGAAAGCTTTAGGGTTTTCCTTGATCCTATCTTCCATTGCTCATGTCCCCTGTTGGCTCTTCTTAGCTCTCTGCTTAGGTTCTTCCTGGCTCATCTCAAGTGCCCTAACTGAGCCTTCATGTCTCATCCTAACATTAGCCTTCTTTTTTCCTCTTGACAAGACCTTCAACTTCTTTAGTAAACCATGGTTCCCTCACTCGACCACTTCCTCCCTGCCTGACAGGCACATACTTATCAAGAACACTCAGAAGCTGTCCTTTGAATAAGCTCCACATTTCAATTATGTCCATCCCCTGCAGTTTCCTTCACCATCCAATGCATCCAAATCTTGCCTAATCACATCATAATTGCCTTTACCCCAGCTATAACTCTTGCCCTCCAGTATATAACTTTTCCCTTTCCATCGCTAAAGTGAACATAACGAATTATGGTCATGATCACCAAAGTGCTCACCTACCTCAAAATCTAACACCTGGCCAGGTTCATTTCCCAGTGCCAAATCCAATGTGGCCTCACCCTTTGTTGGCTTGTCTACATACTGTCAGGAAACCATCCTGCACACATTCAACAAGAACTGACCATCTAAAGTCCTCAAACTATTGTATTCCCAGTCAATATTTGGAAAGTTAAAATCCTCATAACAACTACCCTGTTACTCTTGCTCCTATCAAGAATTATCTTTGCTATCCTTTCCTCTACAACTCTGGAACTATTCAGAGGCCGATAGAAAACTCCCAACAGGGTGACCTCTCCTTTCCTGTTTCTAACCTCAGCCCATACTACCTCAGTAAATGAGTCCTCAAACATCCCTTCTGCCACTGTAATACTGTCCTTGACTAACAATGCCACACCTCCCCCTCTTTTATCATCTTCTCTATTCTTACTGAAGCATCTAAATCCCGGAACCTGCAACAACCATTCCTGTTCCTGCCCTACCCATGACTCCAAAATGGCCACAACATCAAAGTCCCAGGTATCAACCCATGCTGCAAATTCACCCACCTTATTCTGGATGCTACTAGCATTGAAGTAGGTACACTTCAAACCACCTTCCTGCTTGCCGGTGAACTCTCTCGTGACCTTGACACCTTATTTCTGACCTTATCACCCCAGGATTTTGGCCCCCTCTGGTTCAGGTGAAGACCATCTTGTTTGTAGAGGTCCCACCTATCCCAGAAAGAGACCCAATAATCCAGATATCTGAAACCAACCCTCCTGCACCATCATTGTAACCACGTGTTCAACTCCTCTCTCTCCCTATGCCTTGCCTTGCTAGCACACGACACAGGCAACAAACCAGAGGTAACAACTCTTGTTTGTTTTAACGCTAAGCTTCCACCCTAGCTCCCTGAATTTCTGCCTTAAATCCCCATCCCTTTTCCTACCTACGTCGTTAGTGCCGATGTGGACCACAACTGGGGGCTGCTCCCCCTCCCTCTCCCCCTCGAGGATCCCAAAAACATGATCTGAGACATCACAAACCCTGACACCTCAGAGGCAACACACCAACCATTGAGTCTCTCTCGTTCCCACAGAATCTCCTATCTGTCCCCCAAACTATGGAGTCCCCAATGACTAATGCTCTGCTTATCTCCCTCATTCCCTTCTGAGCAACAGGGACAGACTCTGTGCCAGTGACTGTACCCTATGGCTTATCCCTGTTAAGTCATCCTCCCCAAAAGTATCCAAAGGGATATACTTGTTATTGAGGGGAATGGCCACAGGAGTTCCCTGCACTTTCTGCCGGTTCCCTTTCCGTCCTCTAATTGTAACCCATCTGCCTTTTTCTTGCACCTGAGGTGTGACTACCTCTCTGTAACTCCTTTCAATAACCCCCTCTGCCTCCCAAATGATCCAAAGTTCATCCAGCTCCAGCTCCAGTTTCCGAAAGTGGTTTTGAAGAGCTGGAGTTGGGTGCACTTCCCGGAAAGGAAGTCAGCAGGTGACCCTTATCTCCCACATTTTGCAGGGTAACATTCAACTGCCCTAACCGCCATTCCTACTATTCTAAATTGCCAAAGAGACTGTAGAAAAATAAAGAGAAAAATCTAGTTACCTTACCAATCTGGAGTGCAAAACCTTTTTTTTTTGATCGGGGAGGAGGATTGGTGGGAAACACTACCTATACCTAAGTAGTGTTTCGGACATCGCAACCACCCAAATATATCACTTTACTTACTCAGCAGTCCCATGTCCACTCTTGCTCAACGTGCGCTCCGCCTGTCTCCACGTGAACCTTACAACTCAGCATCGTTTTGCAAACTCGCAATCTTTATCATTTGAAAAGGCATGAGTGAGAAAACTTTACTTCCAAATTTGCTGCTACACCATGTACGATCTCAACTTGGAAATGTAATACTTTCCTCCATTGGTATTTGGCCAATATTCTAAAGTTCTCAACTCAACATCATTATGGAGGCATGATGAGCATGAAAGGCCTTACTACCATTTTGGGGTTGCTAAAGAAATAAATGCCAGTGTTTTCCACATTGCTCACCCAAATGGTCAACAAATATATGTGAAATATATTGTCAGTTGTAGATGACTGAGAACAGGCCTTTGTCATAATATTTTGCTATCACCCAAGCTTTCCAACAATGGAAAGACTCTGGAAAAATTTGAGGACCACACATCAGGTCATGATCATAACTGCTGCCACTTCAGGGCCCAAAAATAACTTCAGTATTAAAAGTACAGCCATTTCCTACTATAATAAGTTAAATAGAATTGCAGATGCTGGAAATCTGAAACAAAAACAGAAGTTACTTGAGAAACTCAATTTCTTCTCCACACCTGCTGCCAGATCTGCTGACTTTCTCCAGCAATTTCCATTTCCAACTGTCTTTATTTCTAGACCATATTGATATAATAGGAGATTGAGTAAAAGATGGAATGGCATACTCTGGACTCTGGAATCAGTATTCAAACCGAGTTCAGAATGATGGAGTGAAAGACTGAACGTATTGACACTAAAAGTATAGGGTATCATTGGACTTAAATAATCTATGCTATACTTGGTGAAGAATATATTGTTGGCTCTTTGCTTTCAAAAGAAAAAATTCCCTAGCACCAATTTTTTGTATCTTACGGCATACAAGAATAAATCAGCATGTTTTTTTAAAAAAAGGATCTCACAAGTGACTAGTTTTGCTATTTCATAATACTGATTGAGGATACAAGTAGCCCACCTGCACACAGCCCTCACAAGCTTGATGACTCCAATATGGGAGTGGGCTTTTTAATACCCAGGGATTTGGTCCCTTGAGTGAATGCTTAGACTTCATGGCCTTTAAAAGCAGATGTGAGCCACAGGAGAACCCTACGTACAAGTGAGGAGTGAGGAAAAATGTCATTTTCTCTTGGAATTCTTTTGTCAACAGAGTCTTAAATATAAATTTTTAAAAACATTTTTTCATTTTAGGTTCAGTAGTTAGAAAGTATTGTAATTAGATGTATTTTTATTGCAGTGATTGGGATCTTGTGTAATAGTCTGAAGTGATTTAAATGCCCAGTCATTTTAAAATGATAGAAGTAAATAGCTTTGTGGCATTCACTTCGCACAGAAGCTCCCCTTTGTCCTTGACTGCTTTGGTTGATCGGATATGTGGTGAAACTCAGGCCATTAAAAGCCATTTGTTTTCTCACTATTAATGAACTCCATTGTTTATATTTCCCAGGATTTGTTATTGTAGCTGAGCCCATTATGAATGCTTGGCAGAGTCCTAACAGGTCAAAATCACATCTTAGCCAAGGGCTATATATGATACATTGAAAGCTTTAGATGTCATTAAAGCATTAGATATATTTATGGTTAGGGAAATTAATGTATGTTTGCTTTTACAGCAGATAGACCATTTGAGAGGATTTAAATTTTTTGGAATGATTTTTTGAAGGAGTGTTTTTAATATGCTAATCTCTTTAAAAGAGCTTGGTTTGTTAGCTTATTATTTTAATTAACCATTTCAAAGACATCACAGTGTCTGCCCAGTCTTGATAGTGGGTGAATGGCAATGGAAGATACTTAGAGGTATGAGAGAGCATGGAAGATATGAAGGGAAATGAGGCTATGAGGGAGAACAGATGTATAGCTGACGGTTTGAGAGCCTGATATATTTATCATTAAAAGTAAAACAATGCCCCAGCAAATGGAGATGGAAGGTCTATGCTGACATGATCATCTGCCTGCCTTAAAAGATGCTGGGTAAATATAGTAGGCAGGGGTCTTTAAGGAGATGGATCGTGGGGTTGGGAGGCTTCTTGACTTAATCTTCCTGGGAAAACTGGCCCTTTTGTGATATCTTTGCCTTATTCCTTGCAAAGTAATAAATGATGCAATGTATTTGGATTTGAAGAAGGCATTTGATAAATTTCCACGTAAAAAAATTGATTGTACAAGGTTAGAGCTCATGGTACTTCTTTGGGTAAAATACTAACATAGAGTAAGGCTTGTTTAACACACAAAATGGGCATTAATGGGTCTTTTTCAGGTTAGAAATTCCTTAACTAATGAGGTGTCACAAGGATCACAAGAGTCCTAGGACCTCATTTAGGTATTATCTATATTAATGAGTTGGAATAGGGTGCAGAGTGTAAGTATCCAGATATACTGATGATAGAAAAGTAGTTGGGAGGACATGTTATGATGAGGACATAGGGATGCTACACAGGAATATTGATAGGTTAAGGGGGGGGGAAATCTTAGCAAATTGAGTTTAATGTGGGAATGTGAGAGTTCATGCAGTTTGGTGGGAAGAATCCAAATAGATCATTTAAATGAAGAGAGACTCCAAAAAAGTGAAACACAGAGCAATCTGGGTTTTCTTGTGCGTGAAACATGTGTTTAAATAATAGTATGCAGATTAAACAAGTAATCAAGAAGGCAAATGGAATTTTGGAGCTTACAAACTGGAAAGTCTTGATACAACTGTACAGAGTGCTGGTGTGGACCCAACTGGAATTCCGTGTACAGCTTTGGTTCCCTGTTTAAGAAAGGATATACTGGCATTGTCGGCTGTTAAAAAGAGGTTCACTACGCTGATTCCTGGAATGAATTAGTTGAAGTATCAAGAATGGCTAAACAGGTTAGGGCTAGGATTTAGCCTTTATTCGTTAGAGTTTAAAAGAATGAAGGGTGATCTTATTTAAATCATATTGGTTCTGAGGGGTAGATGTTTCCACTAGTGGTGGAATCTCAAACTAAGGGATGTTATTCCAGAATAAGGGAACACTCAGATGTGCAAGAATTTCTTTCAAACAGTAGAGCATCTTGAAATTTTTAACCCAGAGAGTTGTGGAGGCTAGATCACTGAAGGTATCTAAAAAGTAGGTTGGTAGATTTTTGAAATATCAAGGAGTTGAGGGCTGTGAAAACACAGCAAAGGAATTGAGGCCTGTGGCATATCAGCCAAGATCTTATAGAATAATAGGCTTAAAGGGCTGAATGGCCTACCCCTGCTCCTATTTCTTATGTTATTTTTCTTGCTGAGTTTTTAATGCAACTGAAGCCACACCTAAACTTAATCAAAATCAATTAACATGTCAATAGACATTCCTTTAAACACTGGGAAGCTTCCTTTGGGACTTCAGGTTATGTGTACAAAACTCTGTGTTGGCTACTGTGAACAGTGCATTGGACAAACTCAACTAGTTCTTCAGGAAGAAAATCTTTCCAAACGCAGTCTTTGGTCTAGTCCTAAAATGGTGGTCTTGTTCAAAGAAGTTATAAAGATGAGTGGCTTGATGAAATAAAAAATTTAAACTAACTTCTTTCATATGACTTAATGCATTATCTTTTCAGAAGCATCTTATTGAAATTGTTCATTGTGTGTTATTCTCTAGTTCTGATATCTTAATCAAGTCAAATGCTCAATGTAATCAATCATTCTTGACATGTTAAATGGTATTTCAATAAAATAAAATAATTAGGGAAATTTCAAGTAGCATCTGCCTCTCTGCTTAAAGATAGTCACAGGTGCAATAGTGATCTCATCGTGCATCATTTTAATCTATTCTACCTGGTGGGAAATTGATTGGATCAGATTGGTTGTTCATTATTCATTCCTCGTATAGAAAATAGCATCAGGCAGCTTGTAAAATTGGGGGTAGATTCAATCGTAGTAGATTTGCTCCAGATGTTTTTGGCTAAAATTAAGTGCCTGCATTGTGCCTGTCTGAGTAAAACAGTGATTTATACAAGTGAATGGTGCACTTTATATTGTGAAATGACTGTCAGTTGAATAGGTTTCCTAAGCCACAGACATGCATTGTGATGGAGTTGACATTTACAAAAGATTGCAGTTTCATGAATTATTGGCTGAATTTGAAATTGACGTTTACACACAAATGCAGTGCTGTAAGGGATTTGCTTGGAGTTGCGTTGAACTGTAGGTTCTTCCTTGATTGGTAAGGCTAAGAATCACAATAAATTCATATCTTATCTGACAATGACTGAATGGCCAGACTCCCAATTCCTGGTGAAGTTTGCATCTTTTGAAACAAATGTATCAAATATCATCATTGTTTATTTATTTGGATACTTAAGCATAAGAAGGTAGCTGGATAGTTGCATGAATTCAATGGCTATCCTACACTTAACTAAGTGTGATATCTTGCTCTGCAAATTCCTTACGAAGCAGAAATGACTGTAACTCCCTATACAACTTGTTGCCTGAAAATTTATGGAAGTTGTCATACCTTGTTACCATCAGAAACTGATGAGTACCTCTCTGATAAGAGTGGAAGGTTAACCAAGTGTAAAGGACAGCTTTTATTGCTGAGAAAATGGGCACATTCACCTTAGTAAATCCCCATGGACTTTCTGCCAGAATTTTGTCTAGCACTGTTGCTGAGTACATTAAAGTCAAAGAAAATGGACATTACTGATCCCAGGTGAACAGCAGATGCTATTGCAGAGTTGTATTTTCTTGATAAGTATGCCACCTAGTTTTGTATTCTCTTAATTGCTTTAAGAACTGCTGTGCTACTGTGAGAAAGCGCATTGATTATAAAAACAGTAGAGATAGCTTTCAGAGGTATTTTAGGTACTTGAAACATTGGCAGGGAAGGTAGATGGCTAATGTTACTGTATACTGTTTTAATCCTGTCACCCTTTTGTGAAAATCGCGATTACTGAATGTATTAAATGATTTTCTGAGTGCAGAATTTCAGAGTGGCGAGCCAGAGATTTATCTTGAGGCTGTCTCAAAGTCAGACTGTGAAGACTGGATTGCAGCACTCCGAGAGGCAAACTCTGAAGGTTTGCAAAGGAGAATTGTACAGCTCCAGCAATTCATCATGGAAATCAAAGCAAATACAAGCCCAGATGGAATCCACCAGATTCTTCCTCTACCAGAGATACAATCTCCACTGATAAGTAAGATTTACAGTGCATGATACTTTCTGATTAAAAATGAGTTAAACCATCTGAAAGCCTTAAGGCTACATTTATGGTTTGACTAATGATCTGATTAAAATTAAACTGGAAATTACAATGTTCTAATTATACAGCAAGGCTAATTTTTATCATATGAAATAAATCATAATGCAATTTATGAAAAATGATTTTGTTTTTAAAAACAGATTTTAAAATGAAGTTTGGCCAATAGGATTTAAATGGGATAAGTGGTATAAGATGACAATTATCATTAAATCCAAACGCTGGCACAATCGTTTCAGCAAAAAGAAAGCCTGCTTGAAAATATTGCTAAACAAAAATAGTGCAATTTAATTAGGTGTTTATTTTACAATAATCAATCCCATCATTACTGTCTCATGTTAACATTGGAATAAGTCTGTACTTGGATCATTTAGCCCTGAAATGATAGATGTAATTGAAATTTAGTTCAGTTTCTAATTATGTTGATTGATTCTGCGTAGTCTTTTGTTCAAATAGGTTTACAGTAAAGGTTATGTGGTGTTTTTATAACTTGTTCTGGTAGTAAACATTCTAATCATTCACTTCTTTGAGGTGACAGAGTCATAACCTTTCTTCCTCAGGTCATGATACCAACCTCACTACCCCACAGATCATCGGTTAAACTCTTACAAGTTAAGACCTTTGGTGTAAACATTATGACTTTTTAAGAATTAAACAATATTGATTGATGGTTGATTTATAAGCATCATTCATGGTTTATTAAAACTCTAATAATTTAGAGGTTTTTTTTACAAAACCTATACTACTGCAACTGAAAATGCTGTACAAAACCTAGCTATTACTAAGTATAATTATTGTTATCAATTTGCTGTATTTCCCTGAACTTGGCCCAAGACCCTGGAAATATATTTTTTCAAATTTTTATACTGAACATTGTATAGGAACTAACTCCTTCCTCCCTAGTCACTGCCAATACATAAAGTGAGTGATTGGTTTTGCACATAAGCTCGAGAAGCCTTGGAAAGAAACAATGCCTCGACTGCAAAGCAGAATTGGAATTGGACAGAGAGCAGTCCAGGTGGAGGTGGTTTTGGTGTCTTGGAATGTTTAAAATCTGTAGTGTCGGAGGAAGGAAAGAATGAGGGAGGGCAGAGGAGTCCTCATTTTGATGATCAATGCATTTTCTTGTGCTTTGTTGCTTGTGCTAAGCTCTTGAAGTCAAAATTAGCATTTTGAGGGCTGAACAGAGGAAGGTGAAGACTTCCCTCATTGAGTGAAAGTCTTATCTGTCTATTGACGTATCTCTGAGTGTGTCTGAATCTGACTGGCATTACTCGGATCTCAGGTAAGAGTTACAGGTAATCCTACTTTGGCATATGTATAAATTCCTGTGAAGCGCAACTTCACTTAGGTTCTCCAGTTGAGTAAGCTTTGACAGGCCCCACGCTTGGCTACCTGTGCAATCAGCTTTGTGTGCTGGAGTACAAACATTTGCGTGGATGTGATCAATCTTCTCTGTGTGCAGCCCCTGACTGGGTTCATATTTGCAATAGGATTGTTACAAGATCTATGTGTATTTGGAAAGGCAGGGACTGGTTAGTGTGTGGGAAAATGTGTTTCACTAACTAGATTGAACTTTTCAAAGAGGTGGTGGAGGGTTGTTTTTCACATTGGAGACATGTGACCAGTGGAGTGCCCCACAAGGATGGGTGCTAGTCCCGTTTTTTTTGTCAATTATATAAATGATTTGGATGTGAGCATAAGAGGTACAGTTGGTTAGTTTGCAGATGACACCAAAATTGGAGGTGTAGTGGACAGTGAAGAAGGTTATCTCAGAATACAACGGGATCTTGATCAGATGGGCCACTGGGCTGAGGAGTGACAGATGGAGTTTAATTTAGATAAATGCGAGGTGCTGCATTTTGGGAAAGTAAATCTTAGCAGGACTTATACACTTAATGGTAAGGTCCTAGGGAATGTTGCTGAACAAAGAGACCTTGGAGTGCAGGTTCATAGCTCCTTGAAAGTAGAGTCGCAGGTAGATAGGATAGTGTAGAAGCCATTTGGTATGCTTTCCTTAATTGGTCAGAATATTGAGTACAGGAGTTGGGAGGTCATATTGTAGCTGCACAGAACATTGGAATACTGCATTCAATTCTGGTCTCCCTCCTGTAGGAAAGATGTTATTAAATTTGAGAGAGTGCAGAAAAGATTTACAAGGATGTTGCCAGGATTGGATGATTTGAGCTATAGGGAGAAGCTGAATAGGCTAGGGCTATTTTCCCTGGAGTGTGGGAGGCTGAGGGGTGACTTTATAAGAAGTGTATAAAATCATGGGGCATGGATAGGGTGAACAGCCAAGGTCTTTTCCTCAGGGTGGGGGGAATCGAAAACTTGAGGGTGTAGGTTTAAGGTTTGTGTGGAAAGATATAAAAGGGACCTAAGGAGCAACTATTTCATGCAGAGTGTGGTGTGTGTATGGAATGAGCTGCCAGAGGAAGTGGTGGAGGTTGATACAATTACCCAACCAGTCTTTTAAATGTTGTATGTGGACTGGAGGGGTTTGGAGGGTTATGGGCGAAATGCTGGCAAGTGGGACTAGATTAATTTAGGATGTCAACTTGGCAAGGACGAGTTGGACCAAAGGGTCTGTTTCTGTCCTGTACAACTCTATAACTGTATGATTCAATGACCCTATAACTCTAAAATTCTTTGTTGTATTTCACAAATTCATGAGAGAGTCTACATTTAACTCAGAAATCACTTATCTCGTGATCAGAGCTGGTGTGTCTACTGTAGGTTGCTTCTTCTGATTGAAATATTAGCTAGGAGAAAGGCATCTTTATTTTGCCATTTCTGGTTTTTCTCTGGTCTTGGATTCTAGTTTTGTAATTGTTTGTGGTCTGAGCACAGAAACCAATGGATGCACTGTTCTATCTATCATGAGCCACAGAAAACATTCTGGTGACATTTACATTAAAATGAAATTTTGCAATTCTACCATAATTTTCCAATACTTATTTCAATGTTTTTTGAATCAAAGTTTGGAATGATATATGGAAGAATATGAGAGTCATAGAGTCCAAAAGCACAGAGGCAGGCTCTTTGGCCCAAACTGGTCCATGCCAACCAAAATGTCCATCAGTGCTAACCCCATTTCTCTGCACTTGGCCCATATCCTTCTAAGCCTTTCCTATCCATGTATTTGTCCAAATGCCTTTTAAATGTTGTTAATGTTACCGCCTCAACCACTTCTGCTGGCAGCTCATACCACCCTCTGTGCAAAAAAAAATCCCCTCCTGTTCTCTTTTATTCTTTCCCAATTAACCTTAAACTGATGCCCTCTAGTCCTCGATTCCTTAATCCTGAGAAAAAGACTGAGTGCATTCATCCTACCAATGCCTCACATGATCTTATACACTTCTATAAGAACGCCCTTCAATCTCCTATACTCTAATGGAAAAAGTCTTAGTTTGTCCAACCTTTTCCTATCATTCAGACCCTAGGGTCCTGGCAGCATCCTATAAATTTCTTCTGCACTCTTTCCAGTTTAACAACATCCTGCCTATAGCAAGGTGACCAAAACTGAACACAATACTCCAAGTGCGGCCTCATCAATGTCCTGTACAACTGCAACATAACTTCCCAACTTCTATACTCAATGCCCTGACTGATGAAGGCGAGTCTGCCAAAAGCTTCCTTCACTGCCCTGTCTACCTGTGACTCCACTTTTAGAGAACCGTGCACCTGAACTCAAAAGTCCTTCTGTTTCACTGCACTCCTTAAGGCCCTACCATTCACCATGAAACTCTTACCTTGATTTGACTTTTCAAAATGCAAGACCTCACACTTACCTATATTAAACTCCATTTGCCATTTCTTGGTCCAGTTCCCCAGCTGACTAAGGTACTGCTGCAATTTCTGAGAACCTTCCTTACTGTCCACGATACCTCCTATTTTTAGTGTCATCTGCAGACTTACTAATCATGCCTTTTACATTCTCATCCAAATAATTGATATAGATAACAGACAGCAATTGTCCCAGCACTGACCCCTGGAGGACTCCACTAGTCACAGGCCTCCAGTCCGACAAGCTTCCTTCCACTATTACCGTCTGCTTCCTACCATCAAGCCAATTGTGCATCAAATTTGCCAGCTCCCTCTAGATTCCATGCGATTTAACCTTCCAGAGCAGCCAACCATGTGGAACCTTATCAAAGGCCTTACTGAAGTCTATATAGACTATGTCTATTGCCCTGTCCTTGTCAACCTTTCTGGTCACTTCATCAAAGGACTCTAATAAATTTCTGAGGCATGATTTCCCCTGCACAAAGTCATGCTGGCTATTCCTAATCAAACCCTGTCTTTCCAAATGCATGTATATCTTATCTCTCAATCTTCTCAAGTAACTTACCTACGACAAATGTTAAGCTTAATGGTTGAAAATTCCCAGGTTTTTCTTTGCAGCCCTTCTTGAATAAGAGCACAACATTTGTTACCCTCCAGTATTCCGGGACCTTGCCCGTAGCTAACGATGATGCAAATATAAATTAGATTGTCTTAAAATTTTGATTAGCTGTTGAATTGGTTTTGTTATGCAAGTATACTTGGTCGATCACCACTCCCATCCCTCCACATTAAAAATAAATAAGCAAACTTAGGTGATGATGGGGAGAGAGTCATATGCTCTGTAAACCTACAATAATTCTGCAAGTGATGTATAAACTAAATGGTCTTCTGTTTTTGTATTAAGATTTCCGGTTGGAATTTGTAACAATTGCCTGCTTATTGCAGCTTTTTAGTAAATGTAAGAAGAAATGAATTGTACATAAGTGTCCAGGGTTTACCCCATATGACATATTAAAGTATATTTTTTTAAATTGTGGAAAAATAAGGTAGTTGTTAGTAAATTCTCTTTATTTACATTGATTCACAGGTATTGGGAAAACTCCTTTTGAACCAAAGCTGGAATTCAGTCTTGGTAAGTTCAAAACAAAGTTGTCTTAATGCTTCAAATACAAATAGTACTGTATAATATGTTCATATCTGTGTTGGGTTTTACAGAAAGTTTTCATAAATTGTCTCAAATTAACTCCTGTGATAATGAATTATTGCTTTCAAGTATTTTGAATATTTTTCATTAGCATACATGATAACAGCATGCTTGGGCTACATTAATCAGGATGCAGCAGACACTGCCCCTCATTCTATGCTAAAAAGTAAGGAAGATGGAATCCCATTCACAAACACACAGCAGGCTGTAGTAATATGATAGTAAAAGCAGCTTGGCTGCTTTAACATAAAACGTCAATCTCTTTCTCCGGAGGAAATCCCACCTTAGAAAAATGCAAGCGAATCAGATGGTGGGTGTTCTTCGGTTCCAGTTGCACTAACTGGAAGTGGTGGCCACTGCAGGTACTCCCACCATATTGGGCAACCCAGGAATATTTGGGATCAGGGTGTCAGTGAAGTTGAATGTAAGCTGAGTTCAAGATTCCAGATTATGTGTTAAAGGGCAGTAGAGGGATATCCTTAGTGAGCTTGGTCTCTGAAAGTTCCAATGTAACTGCAAAGGAGGTATTTCCCCACCACCTCACACCAGCCATGCAGTTCCATGTGCTGACTGACTGCATAATTTGGGCCTCCCCTATTAATTCTCTAAAACAGCCTCATTAAGATCGGGGCTAGGAGGTGAGTAGCAGGACGGCCACCCATAGGATTTTATTTGCTCCATGCCTGCTTTCAAGTCACTGTAAATTCTAGTCCCTTGTGTTGTTTCCATCCAACATGTCCAGACAAATATCAAAATATGCAATTTTATTTATGCTTGCTTTTCAGGCAAAATATTCTGATAATTTCTAAACTATAAAGTTGTTAGACTAATAATGCCCAACACCTTTGACCTCTGGTGCCATTGTAAATCTTCTTTTAGGTATTGAGGTAAATTGTGGTGCAGCTGTTTACAGAGCAATATCTCCTAAAGTAACATATTGTTTTGAGCTCATTGTTTTGTTTTTTAGCTGATTAGGAGCGCCATTGTCTCTGGTGTCATTAAAGATCTATTTGTGGCCCCATGCTATTTCATGTCTGCATCCCTTCACTGTCCCCACTTATCTGCCATACAGAACTGGATGAACAGAATTTACATGTAACGAAATATTGGGAAGATTGAAGGCTTTGCTTTTGTTGCCAGCCAAAGAATTCCTCTTAGTTTGCTGATGCCAGCCCTCTGCCCGCCTGAAGCTGAGCCAGATTGTTCTCAACTTTAGTGCCTTTTTTGACCCTGTGAAGTATTTCTAACCGCATAAAAATGCCATCACTAAGATTACTTATTCCACCTGTCTCATGTTGTCCAGTTCCTGTTCATGAGCTTGATTTTGGGGTATGGCAGGATTTTGTTGTGACTAGAGGTTGATTAGATTGGGTCTATACTCTTAGCATTCAGAACACTGATAGGTGACCTTATTAAAACATTGACTAGGTAGAGATGGAGAGGTTGTTTCATGTGAGAGAGTCTAGGATACAACATTGAGTGATCAAAAATTTGGTAGATGGTAAATAATGTGGCAAAATGTGAAGGTGTGCACTTTGGCAGGAAGAATTGAGAATGTGAATGTTATTTAAATGGAGAAAAATTGCAGAAATCTATGACATAATAGGATCTTAGGGGTCCTTGTCCATGAATCACGAAAGCTAATATTCAAGTTCAGGAAGGCAAATGGAACGTTGGCGCTTATTTCAAGTGAATGGAATATTAAAAACAGTTGTAATCAATGTGGACAACGCACGCTAAGTCTAGCTATATGCTGAATATTGTAAACAGTGTTCTGAAGGATTCGCTGGTGTGGCCACATTTGGAGTATTGCTTACAGTTCTGGTCACTGCATTATAGGAAAGATGTGGAAGCTTTGTAAAGCGTTCAGAGGAGATTTATTGGGATGTTGCCAGATATGGAGGGAAGGCCTTAAAGGAAAGACTGAGGGACTTGAGGCTGTTTTCGTTAGAAAGAAGGATGTTGAGAAGCAACTTGACATATATGATAATCAGATGGCTAGATAGGGTGGACAGTGAGAGCCTTTTTCCTCAGGTGGCAATGGCTAGCACGAGGGGACATAGTTTTAAATTGAGGGGTAATAGATATAGGACAGATGTCAGAGGTAGTTTCTTTGCTCAGAGAATAGTAGGGGGCGTGGAATGCACTGCCTGCATCGGTAGTAGACTTGCCAACTTTAAGGGCATTTAAATGGTCATTGGATAGGCATACGGACGAGAATTGAAAAGTTTAGGTTAGATGGGCTTCAGATTGGTTCCACAGATTGGCGCAACATCGAGTGCCGAAGGGTCTGTACTGCATTGTAATATTGTATGTTTTATGTTTTGAATTTCAATTAAAGAACATTTCAAACATTCAGAGGTTAGTTTCTGACACTTCACCTTTGCATCCTAAGTACTAATTATCTGCAACATTTAATTATACAGTGCTTAAATGCAGAAGTATGTTTCTATTGCAAAGAAATAATATTTGTAATAAGCCTATTAATTCCATTAACTTAAAAGGTTTTATGATTTCCAAGGATTTTTGTCAAGGTGGCAAAATATACTATGGCAAAATATGGAAGAAGCCTGTTAAATAGCTGCCTCTACGATTACAGCCTGTCTTTTAATCTAGCTGCTGCATCATCCACCACATCCGCTATCCATTAAAAATCTACCAGACAGTCATTGTTGCTTCAACTTATTAATACAGCGCAGGCCTTTCTATAGGTTAGACATAGTAGCAAGACTTCCATGGCTTTTAAAAACCACTGAATAACAAAGACTGCTATAATCTCTGGTACTTTGTGACCCTTTAACATTCAAGGGTAATATGTTTGTGTCTGCACCATTATTGCTGCAACCATTAAGTTCAATACTTGAATATTCATTATGATGCTATTCTGTGTTAAAGCAACCATCGTGTATCTGCAGGGAACAGTAATGATGGCAGTTTGGAGACACTATCATTGCAATTGAAATTGTACTTGGTGTACTGGCTGTCTTGTTGTAGCCATGTGAGCTCCAACCTCAATGCATTTGTGTACATCCTGTGGCAGCCATTAGGCATATCACTTGAGCCATGATGTCAGGAATGGTGCAGCTAATAACGTGTGGATTTTTAAAGAGCTGTCAGCGAGCTATCAACTGAAAGAAACAACAAGGAAAAGTTATGAAAAAAAACTCATGCAATTTTGACTGAATGAGTCAAAATATTTGAATTACCCACTCATGTTTGTAGTTGAAGTCAAAGGAGATGTGAAACAGAATTGCAAATTTTTTATACTTACAGTGGCAAACATATAAAATAGTGACATAATTAAATGAAACAAGCACCGAAGTGTAGTAGTAGTAGGTGAGATTACGACAGGTGGTATTGTAGCTTAAATCACACTGAAGAGCAGATGAGTTGGATCACAGAAAATGTGAAGGTTTTGAAGACATACTTTGAACCCCATATTAATGCTAAGACACCACAGAACAGGAAGCTTAATCACTGTTGTAAAGGATGAACAGTTAGTTAGTTTGCAGATGACACCAAAACTGGACAGTGCAAAAGGTTACCTCCGATTACAATGGGACCTTCATCAGATGGGCAAGTGGCCTGAGGAGAGGCAGATAGAGTTTAATCTAAATAAATGTGAGTCGCTACATTTTGGTAGGGCAAATCAAAGCAGGACTTAGACACTTAATGGTAAGGTCCTGGGGAGTGTTGCTGAACAAAGAGACATTGAGTGCAGATTCATAGTTCTTTGAAAATGGAGTCACAGGTACACAGGATAGTGAAGTAGGTGATTACTATGCTTTCCTTTATTGATCAATGTATTGAGTGTTGGAGTTGGGCTATCATGTTGTGGCTGTACAGGACATTGGTTAGGCCACTTTTGAAAGACTGTGTTCAATTCTAGTCTCCCTGCTATAGGAAAGATGTTGTTAAACTTAAAAGGGTTCAGAAAAGATTTACAAGGATGCTGCTTGGTTTGAAGGGTTTGAGCTGAATAGGTTGGGGCTATTTTCCCTGGAGGGTCTGAAGCTGAGAGATGACCTTATAGAATTTTATAAAATCATGAGGGGCATGGATAGGGTGAATAGCCAAGGTCTTTTCCCCAGGATAGAAGAGTCCAAAACTAGAGGGCATAGGTTTCAGGTGAGAGTGGAAAACATATAAAATGGACCTATGAGGCAACTTTTTCATGAGGATGGAGTGTGTGTATGGAATGAATTCCCAGAGGAAGTGGTTGAGGTTGGTACAATTACAACATTTGAAAGGCATTTGGCTGGGTACATGAATAGGAAGGATTGAGAAGGATATGGTCCAAAAGCTGGCAAATGTGACTAGATTAATTTAGGATATCTGGTCTGCATGGATGAGTTGGACCAAGGTGTCTGTTTCTGTGCTGTACATCTGTGACTCTATGACTCCATTGTCACATCAAGTTGAAACTTGAGAGTTTGGACAATTGAAGGGTTTTGTAGTCAATGATAGGATTGTCTTATTCATTGGAGACTCTGTCATGACAGCATATCTGCTGAGAGAGGAGAAACCTTCAAGATGCAACGTGTAGATGCTCTGAGGTTGTCAGTCATCACTGGAACATTTTAATGGGAAAACAGATGAGATCTGCAGTATGCTGAAACATGTTCCAAGCCAAATAAGACCAAGGAATTGGGAGAAACGAGATAACATATTTACAGAACAGTCAAAAGGAAGAGCAAGAACAAAGGACAGAATATAAATAAGGCATGGGACTTAATAAAGAAAGTGTGTCCAGTGTGACAACAGCAATGCTCTAATTGCATGACTCTGAATTTCTCTCCATAACGTCATAAGATATAGGAGCAGAATTAGGCCATTCAGCCTATGAAGTCTGCTCCAGGTTTTGATCATTACTGATATATTTCTTAACCCCCATTTTTCTGCCTTCTCCCCATAATCCTTGATCTACTTACCAATCAAGAACCTATCTATCTCTATCTTAAATACACTCAATGATTTGGCTTTCACAGCCCTCTGTGACAGTAAGTTGAACAGATCCACCACCCTGTGGCCCAAGACATTTTCCTCCTCGTCTCAATTCTAAAGGGTCGTCCCTTCGTTCTGAGGATGTGCTTTCGAGTCCTCATCTTTCTTACTAGTGGAAACATTCTCCAAATCCACATAATCCAGGCCTCTCAATATTCTGTAAATTTCAATGAAATCCACCCTCAACCTTCCAAATTCCAAGTACAGACACAGAATTCTCAACCGCTCCTCATAAGAGCAGGCCTTTATCTCTGGGATCATTCTTGTAAATCCCTGTGGGCCTACTCCACACCAACCCAAAACTGCTCACAATATTCTAAATTAGACTGACCAAAGCATAATACACCCTCAGCAGCAGTACATCTCTGCTCTTGTATTCTAGCTGTCTTGAAATTAATGCTAACAGTGCATTTTCCTTTCTAACTGCCAACTGAACCTATGTCTTAACCTTAAGAGAATCCTGGACTCCAAAGTCACTCTGTGCTTCAGATTTTTGAAAACTATCTCCATTTAGAAAATAGCCTATGTCTCTTCTTTCTATCAAAGTGCAAACCTCTCACCTTCCCACATTGTATTCTATCTAATACTACTTTGCCCCCTCTCCTAGCCTATGCAAGTCCTGCTTCCTCAATATTACCTGCCCCTCCAACTATCTTTGTGTCATCTGAAAACTCATCAATAACGTCCTAAATTCTTTATCCAGATCGTTAATGCATAATGTGCATAGTTGTGGTCCCAGTACAGACCCCTGCGGAACTCTGCTAGTCAGCGGCTGCCATCCCTACTCGCTGCCTTCTGCCAGTCAGCCCATCATCTATCCATGCCAGTACTATGTTCCCAACACCATGGGCTTTTATTTAGCAGCCTCCTGTGCTGCACCTTGTCATAGGAAATTCAGATAGATGACATTCATTAGCTTTCCTTTGTCTAACCTTCTTGTTACCTTCTCAAAGAATTAAAGCAGATTTGTCAGGCATTACTTCTTGGGGAAACCGTGCTGACTCAGCCTTATTTTACCTTATTTTTCAAATACACCACAATCTTATCCTTAATAATAGACTCCAAAATATTACCAATGACCAAGTTCAGGCTAACCTATAGTTTCCTGCCTTCTGCCTCTCTCTCTTCTTAAGTAGGTGTATTACTTTGCAGTACTTGTTGACTCCAGTGATTCCTGAAAGGTCACCACCAATGCCTCTACAACTTTCTGAGGTATCTCTTTCAGAATGCTGGGGGTTTAGTTCACCTGGTCTAGATGATTTATCCACCTTCAGATCTTTCTGCTTCTCCAGCACCACCTCCTGAAGGATGGTCATGACACTCACCCCTACTCCCAACTTATTTGAAGTTCTGGTATGCTGCTGGTGTCTTCCACTGTGAAAACTGATGCAAAGTGCCCATTCAGTTCCTCCGCCATTTCTTTGTTCCTCATACTACTTCTCAACCTCATTTTCTAGTGCTCCACTGTCCACTGTTGCCTCTCTTTTACTTTACAAATATCTTAAAAAAAATCTCTTGCAGTATTCATTTATATTTTTAGATAGCTTACTCATATGTATCATCTTCTCCCTTCTTAATTGCTTTTTTAGATATCCTCTGTTGGTTTTTAAAATCTTCCTGCCAATTTTAGCCAAATTGTATGCTTTTTTCCCTCACTTTTTATATCCTTGTCAGCCATGTTTGCTTTATCCTCCCCTGGTTATGCTTGTTCTTCCTTGGCATGAATTTCTGCTGTGCCCCCCAAATTACCCCAGAAGCTCCTGCCATTACTGCTCCACTGTCTTCTCTGCTGGGTACTCCTTCCAATCAACTCTGGCCAGATGCTCCCTAATGTCTTTGTACTTACCTTTACTCCGTTGTAATACTGTTGCATCTGATTCAAGCTTCTCCTCCTCAAACTGCAGGGTGAATTCTATCATTTTATGGTCACTTGGAGATTCCTTCACCTCCAGCTCCCTCATTACCAAACACAGAATTGTCTGTTCTCTACTGGGATCTACTAGATGTAGCTTTAAAACATCTTGTAGACTTTCCACACATTCCTTTTATTGATATCCAAGTCCAACCTGATTTTCCCAGTCCACTGTATGGTGAAGTCCCCCACAATTATTGTAACAATGCCTTTCTTACATGCCTTTTCTCTCTCCTGATTTATTTTCTTCCCCACATCCTGACTATTGCTAGGAAGCCTGTATATATCTCCCATCAAGGTCATTTTTTTCATTTGCAGTTCCTCAACTCTACCCCTACACATTCTACGCCTTCCAACTCTGTATCATTTCCTATTGACTTAATTTTATCTCTAATAAGGCAACCTCGTCCCATCTGCCCGTCCTTTGGACAGGACGTGTATCCTTGGATATTTAGTTCCTATTGAAGCACTTAGTTGTTAAGAAGGAAAGTGAGCCGATGGTGAGATGCCAGCCAATGATTCTGACTAACCTCTTTATCTCAGTTGACATCATCAGGTCTATTGTGATCAATGGTTTGCAACTGATAGTATGCTGAAAGTAGGACAACTACGTCAAGTGAACATGAACTGTCAGATAGTCATCAGTGCTTCATGCAGCATCATGAGAATCATAGATGAATTGGCTCAAGATAGTGTTCCAAAAATGAAGTCTTTGAAAGTTGAGGCTGTATAATAAAATGATCCTCTTGTTAGGAAGATGAGAGTACAATGCAATGGGAAAAATAAAGATCTGGAGTCCCCAGCAGTAGTATCATGACTCTCCGGGGAATTGCACTCAAAATTAAACATCACTATTTCTGAAATCACCACAAAAGTGAATGCAACTGTCGAAAATCCTAATTTGTCTTTGGCTGCTACCCAAGATAAAAGCAAATTACACAATGGTTCTTCCCCAACATTAAAAAATAATTTATTTATTGTAACATATAACTTGAACAAGTAAAATAAAATAACAGGATTTCTAATTTATGCACTATAAACTTTATCATTTTTAAGTCTCTCACATGGACACACAGGCACAAAGGAAAAGAAAACAGACAAAACACAAATGTTAATGGAGAGAAAACAAAATGTCAGAAGAACACTTCTGAATCACTCCACCAAATTACAAAAGTAGACGTGTTAGTTTAGCAATCCTTTCAATTCTTTGATGATGCCTGAATGTTACCTGCATCGGAATGATCAGTCTGTAGTTCATTGGTGGCTTGGTTTGACTCCGTCTTTTTGGTTGTCTTTCGGCTTTCTTTCACAATCTCCAATTTAATTTGAGAGGCTTTTTATCCGAAAATTGGAAGAGTACTTACAGGGAAGAGGAAAAGAGAAAGAATGATGTAGCCAATCTTGTTTCTCTGTATTTCAGTTGCTCACAAAATCTATGTTAAACTGGAGACTGACCAATCAGAAAATTGTTACTATGCTGAGTCCTACTGATCCCATGACAAATAGTGTCAGAGCATCTGGACTCCGTATCTCCAAAAAGTAACATCGGGTTGAATCTATCTTTTTTTGGCTGTGAGTTGCATGGAAATTTTTGGAAGGATTCTTGACACAAGTCCCAGTGAGATATCTTACTGAACATGCCTCAAACTCTATTCCTAAGCATTCCACGTGTCTGATTCTAGCCCTATCTTACCATGCACTGTTCCTAGAACAATTTATTACGTATCACAGTGGCACCAAAAGACCTGAATCCTTTATAGCTGCACCATGTTTGAGAGACCGCTGTGCACCCAGACAAGCATTGCCAATCCAGCATTGACTGTCAATGGTAGCATAATGGTACAACAGCTACAAAGCCATTCTGCGCACATAGCTAGCCTGGCTGACACTCCCTCACACATACTAGACTATTCTCTCACACTAGTACTTCTTTATCTACATTTTATCTATCCTTAGATACATCCCATCTGAAGAGTCTCCTTGAGTACCCACTACTATTTCTCCAGTGTCCAGTTGTCATTTCGTCGTTATCCAGCAGGGATCGTCATGTACAGTTGAACAATTGTACAATTTGAAGCATTAGCTCTAATTGACAGCTAGTAAAATGGAATATAGAGGAAGTGAATACAAGAAATTCACCCCCACAGGGCATACCACGTGCTGGTATCTTGACCTTGACTGTCCATGATGGTCTTATGCATCCAGTTATCGTCAACAGGAACTGAATGTCAGTTAGGTCCTGTCTGTCTCATAGCACCCAGCACAGCTGAGCACTGACATCCACAAGGAGAGCTTCCTCCAACTTAAAGTCCTCTTCCTTCTCCTTAGACAAGTGCTCCTGTACTGCTGGCATCAATCACATAGTCTCATTGCCTGCTCCATTAGTGCAGAATCCAACATGTCAGGAAGGAATGGGTCATTTTGTTTGGATGATACTGGAGGGCCCTCCTGGACTGCTCCAAGTTTTGGACCTGTATCTTCAGCAGCCCCTTTGTTTGTTCCACCACTGCCCTGGTTGTAGCAGGTATATGAACTTGATGAGGTGTCATGCTAGCGGAATGACCAACACATTACTTCTAAAAGGGAGTGCCTTTGCGTTCCTACCATTCAACCATTCAGATCCACTTCAACCATTCTGATTCCATTGCATTGCATTCCTGAGAATATCATCATACTTATATAACTTACGCTTCATGATGTTCCCTTGTCACTTGGGACCTTCGAAAGTTCCACAATCATGAGATGTTTTTGACTACCATTCACCTTAATTTAAGTTACTGCCACTAACTTCTGCTTCACTGAGGTGAAAATGGTAGTTTAGTGAGGACCAGTGGCTTGCTGCAATCCATCTTTGAACAACATTTGACACTTAAACATGTTCACTTTGCATACATTGTGTATGTGTGAAGAAATGTTTGCAAATGAATGTAACAGGTATTTGAAAACTCATATTTCATGCATTTTCGCCTTCAATGTTCTAACATCTAGTGGACATTGATCTCGCAATTATTGCTCATCAAAGTTACACTGATTGCACTCATTCTGCGTGGTGTCCAAGACATTTTTCAGTTGTCTTTTGAACCAGCAAATGTCAAGCGATGACAGAGTGGATATTGTCAGTACCCAGGCCCCGCCTGGGTGCCCGGTACCCACTCAGAGCCATCATGTCCCCTTTTATCTCTCGCTACCTTGACAGCCCATTTCTTCCCATCCCTGAAATGTGGAGATCCACCACATTGAACTTCACTTACATCGAGTCATAGGACTGTGTTTCTCATCCCTGAACTCCATATTACACCCATAAACTCCATCTACCACCCCCTGAGAAAAATAACAGGAAATGACATCACCAATCCAAAGAAACCCAAACATATAAGTAGAAAGTAGGCATCAGCAGCAGTGCTTTGCCTGGAGGCCCACTGAAGATGTTACCTAGTAGAGTGATGAAACGTCTGGAAGTGAACCTTCCAGCAAACCTACATCTAGAACCTCAACCTGAGCTACAAATCTTCTCAAAACTCCATATTACACAGCCTAATGATGCTGTCCCTGTTCCTCTATACTCCCCTGGGTAAGTGACAGTGGTGTTTACTGCCAATAACCTCTTCCCAACCCTGAACCATCCAGTAGCCTACTCTACTTCTAATGCTGTTCCACATAATCCCATGTACCTTGAGATTCCCCATGTCACCATCTTTATGTCCATCTCCACAAATACCTCTACTTCCTCTTCCCTACCTTGACTCTTCCAACCCTTCTTCTTATAGGGGATTCCCTCACTGCTCCTACAGGACCTTTTGCATCCTCCTTAAAAACCCACCGATGGATACATAGAAGTGTATTCAGCCCAGTCGTCTGATTGACCAGACTCCAAGTGCTGTCTGTCCCGAAGTGCTGATATGCAATTTCTCTGACTTCTGCCGAACCTGTGGGATGGCTCATTGCCCACTCCCCAGATTGCAATCGAACCAAACCAATGATAGTGTGTGTCCCAACCTGATGACTGACCACTGCCAAGCCCCGAATGATGGTACCTTGAACGTGTTGGCCGAACTGAGGACCAGCCTCCACCCAGTTTCCGACATGGTTGAATATATGCCATGTGTTTGCTGTTTAGACAGCTGTCACGTGGTGTAGGTGCTTAAACTGATGTCTCAGTGTCCTTTACATCAAAATGTTGTCACTTCAGTTAGTTACCTACTGATAAGCATGACAAGCAGCCTGTCTGTGTTTCCACACAAAATTGCTCAACGATATGGCAGAATTAATATAGCCTTTTACTCTTGCTGAAGCATCAATGCTTGACAGACATGGCAAGGCATGATGCTGTGAGAATATGTGAGGGAAGTGATGGCCAAGTGTTATTATTATTGGACTAGTATTCCAGAGACCCAGATAATGTTTTGGGGATCTGAATTCAAATCCCTCCATGGCAGATAGTGGAATTTGAATTCAATAAAATAAAAATCTGAACTTCAAAGTCTAATGATGACCATGAATCAATTGTCAACAGTTGGAAATAAACATCTGGTTCACTAACGTCCTTTAGGGAAGGAAACTGCCATTCTGACCCTGTCTGGCTGACATGTGACTCCTGATTTGTAGCAATGTGGTTGACTCACAACTGCCCTGTGGGCAATAAATGCTGGTATAACCAGCAATATCCTTGTCCCTTGAATGAATAAAAACAAAGAATGTAGGTAGATGAGTGAAGACTGAGAGAGTAAGCAAACAGCTCTGAAATGCAGCTAATTATGAACTAGGTTTCTGTTTTGCCACAAAGTGTCTATACTGCACCTTTCAATGTTAGTTGCTGATGCGCCCTGCAATGCAGGTTTATATTTCCTGAGCGTCCTGCATGTGTATTGGAGATGTGTCACCGTAATCATTACGGATTGTCAAATACCAGATGCTGATGTCTGGCTTCAAGGGGTGCCTGTGGCTGGTGTACACGGGTCATGCTTTAAGATTCTGTTTGATGCTGAGTAATGTGAAGTCTGGTCACAGCTAATGATGAGCTGGAATCACCAGGTACTATGTCAGAAACTGGGTGGAGCCTAGTCCTCAATCCAGTCAAGGAGGCCCCTGTCAGGCAGGTCGTCCCAGTACCATTAGTCAGGGGCTCTGACTTTCAATTCAATAATTCTTGATATCTTGCTTGTTTGCCATCTTTGGTAAGATAAGCTGAATATTAATGGACAAGTTGCGGTATGAATAAAGGGTTTACCAAGCTTAAATTCTCCTTAGTTGGCAACCCTCTGCTGCCTAGTGAGAAACTTGCATAAACAATGCGGTTGGATGCTTCTGATGTCTAGCCAGGTCTCAGTGACACCTGGGTTGAAAAGTGTGGTGCTGGAAAAGGACAGTAAGTCAAACAGCATCCAAAAAGCAAGAGAGTCGACATTTCGGGCATATGCCCTTCATCAGGAATGTGGAAGAAGGGGAATGAGAAATAGGGGATTGGGATGGGGATGGTGGGAAGGTAATTGGTGGATACAGGTGGGGGATACTTGTGATAGGTCGGAGCAGATAGGTGGGCAGGAAGAAGAGCAGGTAGGACAGGTCAAGATGGCATTGCCAAGTTGGCAGGTTGGATCTGGGTTGAGATGGGGGCATGGGAGATTTGGAAACGAGTGAAGTCAGTGTTGATGCTGTGTGGTTTTGAGTTGACATGATGACAGTTATGGAGAAGCTTTTATTCTGGTGCAAAAAGAGACTTCATCACCGCTGTGATTAATGACAAAAGAAGTAAGGCACGTGTGAGGAACTTTGGCTCCTCATCAAGTTGATTTTCTTTTTACAGCTCCAAAGGGAGGTATGTGGTAAGGTGAATGCAATTTTCAGTTGTTAGTATCAGCCTTTTTTGTATAATTACTGCCCTCATCCCCATTGAGAGTTTTTACACACTCTGAAGAGAGTTTTTATAGGACATGGCTGAAATGATCATCAAGTATAAATTGCATGCTGCCTCACCTAATTACTAGACAATAGACAATAGGTGCAGGAGTAGGCCATTCTGCCCTTCGATCCTGCACCACCATTCATTATGATCATGGCTGATCATCCTCAATCAGTATCCTTTTCCTACCTTATCTCCATAACCCTTGATTCCACTATCCTTGAGAGCTGTATTCAACTCTTTCTTAAATGAATCTAGAGACTGGGCCTCCACTGCCTTCTGGGGCAGAGCATTCCACACACCCACCACTCTCTGGGTGAAGAAGTTTCTGCTCACCTCTGTCCTAAATGGCCTACCCCTTATTTTTAAGCTGTGTCCTCTGGTTTGGGACTCACCCATCAGCATGTTTCCTGCCTCCAGAGTGTCCAATCCTTTAATAATCTTATACGTCTCAATCAGATCCCCTCTCAGTCTTCTAAACTCAAGGGTATACAAGCCCAGTCGCTCCAATCTTTCAACATGAGATACTAAAAACATTAGGAAATAAAGAATGGCTGTAAGTTTCCTCTAATGATGAAAAGAATGCATGCAAATGGAATAGAAATGTGCCCATGCATACTCTTGGCTGGGAGTACAGTGCAATTTAAAGTACAGGGAGGAAAAAAGTTAATGACTTTATTGCTTTGAATATTGGCTACAGGAAGCTTGAATAATCAAAACAGGCAATGGTAACATGAGCCTAAATAGTCTTTTGAGTGGAAAATATGGTCAATAAGTCCTCAGCTGTCATTTAAATTGGTTCCATTCAGATGGTTACCACTGTACTAGAAGCATATTGCGTTTCTACATATCTCATTTGATACATTGGAAAGCATGCTCCTAATTAAGTCATTTGTGGAGCTAGATTTGTAACCACACGGCTTTTTTCTTCTTTTAGGCATGAGTCTTTTCAAAACTTTTTTTTAGTTTTCTTTGCGGTCTTCTATACTGAATTTAGAGAACACGTTGAGACATATTTACTAAATGAACTGTTATTTATTAGTGTTAATTATCAAAGAGTTCTGCATTGTTTGTGCACAGAAGCTCAGTGAATTGACCTTTGTATGCTCATTTAAGCCAGGGAGGAAATTGTTCAAAATTAAACTTCAGAAAGATATGATTTAAATTTGCTATTCCTTATCTGTAACATTAATCAAACATTGTGCAGGAATCACACAAGAGTGGGAATGTTGTTGGTTTTGGCAATAAATATTGGGGTTGTGATGGCCTAGTAGTATTATCACTGGACTCTTATTCCAGAATACAGGGTTATGTTCTGGAGACTCTGAATTTGAATCCCACCATGACTAAAGGTGGAATTTGAATTCACTTTTTAAAAAATCTGGAATTAAGAGTTTAATGATGGCTATGAAACAATTGTTGATTGTTGGAAAAAATCCATCTGGTTCACTAATGCACTTTAGGGAGAGAAACTGACATTCTTACCTGGTCTGGACTACATGTGACTCCAGACTCTCAGCAATGTGCTTGACTCATAACTGCCATCTAGGAACAATAAAAAATGTAGGTCTAGCCAGTCATAGAGATATTCCCATGAATATCTCTATGACTGTATCACTATGACCCTGGCACAAGAACCCTGAGTCAAAGGCAGCCTGATACCAGTCTAGGAGCTTGCACAACGTCAGTTGGCCACTGGGGGCAGACAGAGTCAGGATGCTCTCCATGTAAAGGGTGAGGAGTTGAATTTCAGGCAGCCCAACTGTCTTGACACTTTCTACCCTATTGTGGACTATTTTCCTTTTGGAATGAGAGAGAGTTAGTGAATAAGGGAGATTAAAGTGAGTAGCACAACTGTTATTTCTAACACTGGGAACTGTCCTTGGCAAGTGAATGGACGGTGCAGGCGCCATGCAGAATGAGTGGTTTTTGGGGTTAGGTTGGATGACAACAACTGAAGTAAGGTATTTCAGGCATGCTGACAGTGGCAGAACTCCAACCTTGGTGAGAGATGGGTACAATAGCATCATAGAATGAATGAGAGGTGACAGAAAGAAGATGGTATCACACTTACGTCGGTAGGGTGGAGAAGGTCATTGGCCTTCTCCCTACATTACAGTGCATTTCTCCAGTTGACTGAAACTGCACTGATTCAGGTGGCAACCTCAGACACACTGGTAAGGTTTGGTGACAAGGGCTCCACTGCCATTGTGGAGGAAAAGGATGTCCCACATTCTGATCACCCAGCCCACGAACCTCCGGGTCCATGCCTGCAAAGTGGGGCGCCAATTTTCCCTTCTTTTCCATGTTCAAGGCAAATGAGAGAATCCATGAAAGATGACTGTGAACAGATGGTGCTTGTCTTGGTCAGGCTTTTAAACACACTGCTAGGGATCAATTCTATTCCAGGATGCCCCGACAAAGTTGAGTTGTTGCAGTGAGTGGTAGAATGGGGCTAAAATTGGAATTTGGCAATGCCACAGAACGGGATAGGCAGTTAATAAGGTGTGTTGGTAAGATATGGTGCGAGACGGTGCGACACGGTGGCACTGCTGCCTCACAGCGCTAGAGACCCGGTTTCAATTCCCACCTCGGGCAACTGTCTGTGTGGAGTTTGCACATTCTCCCCGTGTCTGCGTGGGTTTCCTCCGGGTGCTCCGATTTCCTCCCACAGTCCAAAGATGTGCAGGTTAGGTGAATTGGCCATGCTTAATTGCCCATAGTGTTAGGTGAAGGGGTAAATGTAGGGGAAGTGGGTCTGGGTGGGTTACTCTTCAGAGGGTCGGTGTGGACTTGTTGGGCTGAAGGACCTGTTTTCACACTAAGTAATCTAATCTAATCTAATCTAATCTACTGTTATGAGATCTCACTAAGTGTCTCAGTGTGAAATTCACTAAAACCCGATGAAACCGACCTTTACCTTAAAAAAAAGGCTTATCCCATTGAGTCATTTTGTTCATATTCTTATTGAAATTTCTTTCCTTTTCCAAACTTCTTTTCTTCATGATAGTTGTTCAACTTCATCTAGTCTCCATTAATAAGAAAGGAAATCTGTGTCTGAGAGATGTGTTTAAGACTGCTGTAAATGATGTGGGACATAGGGTGCTCATATAAGACTATTCTGAAACAAAGATGCTAAAAATATCTGGAGTAAATGACTTCCAAATACATAGACAAGTCATCTGACTGAAGATGTTTGTTTCAAATTATGGCTTAATGCATGCCATGATACAAGATAGCAATAGAGACTCAACAGTTGGCTGCAGTGACAGTGCATTGAGGAGTTAGAAATTAGGTTGGATTGTTGCTTCTGATTGCAACAGGAATAATTGGATACGTGTGCATGTCTTTTTACAGAATCTGACTTAGTTATGAAGCCTCCCACAATTTAGTGACTTGCTTTCACTTTTTATATGCACTTAAACATGTAAATTTTACTGCTGAATTAAGCAGGAGACAATGTGTGCAAGAACATTCAGGATCCTATTCCCGCTCTTGTCATGAGGCGCAGAGCACTGGTCTTGACACTTCTCGGGAAATTTCCAAAAATTATCGTTTATTCAATACCTGTTGAATCTTGCCAGATTGCAGTGAGCGTTTTGTGTATTTGGTGCATTCCTGATTTTTCTGATTTATTGCCAAAAGTACACAAGTTTCTTTCATACTATTGAGATTAAACATGCATTAAAAAAGAAGACACAACTTTTTGGGCATGTTTTTTGCTGTTAAATCTTCAAAGCTTGCTCACTTACTGCTCTATGATCCAAGTGTCACCAAATCTTCTCAAAGATTGCATGTTAAAAGTTTGCAGCACAGATGGAGGCCATGGCCAAAAAGAGCTATGGAAGCTAATATATTTTTCAACATTTGGTCTGTACCCCAATTGGATTACAGAAAATAAATGCATATCTCAGTATTTTTTCAATGTAATGAGATTTTCTGCTTCTATCACTATTTCAGACAGGTGAGTTCGAGTCTCACCAGTTTTTGGATGGGAAAGGGTATCCTTAATTTGCCTCTAATCCTCCTGCTAGTTACTTTAAATGTATATTCTGTGGCTATTGACATCTCTGCTAAGGGAAGTAGGTCCTTTATATCCTCTGTTGCGATGCTTGTCATATTTTTATGACACCTCCATTAACTGTCCCGTCAGTATCCAAAGAAGGCAATTTTAAACTATTCAATCTTTTCACACAGCTATCATGTTCCAATCCTCACAGATTCATAAACACCTCTCTACTCTTCAGTATGATTGCATCCTTATTGTAATGCATTGAACTGAAATGTATTCTAGTTATGTCATTGAGGGGTACATATTTGTCATATTTAATAAAAAATTCAAGAACTACAGATGCTGGAAATCTGAAACAAAAGAGATGTTGCTGGAGAAACTCAGCAGATCCAGCAGTTTCCATGTAGAGAAAGCAGAGTCATTATGTTGGGTCCATTGACCCTTCTTTACAATTTATGAACATAAAAGATTTTTCAACTTATAGTTCATTAATTTTATCAATCACATTGTCATTATTTTAAAAAATTGTGTCCGGTTAAACTTAATGGAATTTCTAAAAGTAAATGGGAGCAGGAAAATTAATTTCTTAATGTTTCATGATCGCTAGCTGTGATGGTGGCTTAGGGTTCATAGCACAGTCTGTGTCAGAACCCTGACTCTGCAACTTCAGGATTTCCATATTTATCTGAGCACGCCCAATATCCTGGAGTTGCATTTAGTTTTGGAGGGGTAGTGACCTTGAACCTTGGTAGTTCGCCATCAATGCCCTCACCGCACCTCAAAAAAAACCTGATGATAATATTTGATGAAGAAGAAAATGAGAGGTGAGTTGAATTTACTAGAGTGGGTTTGTGAGGAGGGGGTGGGCTTTCACGAGACAAATGTCAGAAACTTTTACTTCAATAAGAAACAATGAACTTGAGAACACATCAGTTTTGGTAACCGTATGGTTTCCCTAAAGATGAAAAATTAATAAAACTTACTATAAATAACTATTATTTTTTCAAAGGATAATATTTCATTAATTAACAGATTGTGATATGTTAAGTATATCCCAGTTAGAAATTTACTCTAGTATGGCAGACTGAGATTTTGAAAATAAATTGGAGATGAAAAGCTAGTGATCTTGAAGTTGTTGGATTGTGACATAAAATCCCAGTTAGTTAATTGATGATGTGTATTCAATCCAATGTGGTTGACTCTTAAGTGACCTCTGTAGTGACGCAATACGCAAGTTGTATAATCTGAGAATGAAATGTTCAAGAAGGTCATCATGATCTTTTTCTCAGGGTTATAAATGTAGTCTTGCCTACAACATCAATAACCTGAGAGTAATTTTTTTAGATGAAATTGATCCAATTATTTTCTATAGGTACCATTCTGTCAGAACCAACAACGAGAGGTAATACCTTAAAATGAAGTATGACATGAAAGGAAGCGTAACATTACATTTCCATTAAACAAAACCCTTAATTTATCAGTAAGCTTTATCCTTTATAAGAAAATTACATTCATGGCCAGTAAACTGAGGGGAAGATGGCAATAAGAATGAACTATGTGGTTAGTAGGAGGGGCAGGCAATACTGGAAAAATATTACTTATTTATTTTGTTAGTTATTTCATTATAGATGAAATGTCAGTGTTACCAGCTTAAGGAAATCATGCTAATTGTCTGTAATTTTTAATCCTACCATATAGATTCAAACAAACCATTTGGATATGATTGGAAAATATTATTTGTCCTTTGAAATCCTCTATGTTCCCTTCCCCAGCTATCACATTTCACTGATATGTGTTTGATTGCTGTGCAATGTTATTTTAACAGTGCGTCTGGAGCATTCTGTTTAAACTATACTGAGGCACAGATTTCATTTCCTGAACTACATTCCTTCTGGCAAATGCATTAAGCAGATTGATCTGCACCAGCTTGTTACCAGCCGAGTCGGTTTTCCAAAATGTTTCCTGTTCCATTAGCTTACTTTTAAATGAGCAAAGCTCTTGTTTCTGTGAATCATTTGTTTAAAAAAAACACCATGCATAGTACTTTGAACCTTGTGAATGATTTTATTCCACCAGTTGTCGAATCATTTCTGTATGTGTAACAGCATTGAATGAAAGGCAGTGTAGTATTAAAGACAAGCAGGGTTTCTTTATGGAGAAACTATTCCAGTCTGTTGAAAGGTTTTTTTTGTTGCTGCTTAAAATTATAGCAGATCGTTATGGTGTAACAGATGGTGAAGTGAGTTATTTCCTGATAAAACTTGGGTAGTGAATTAGTACAAAGATACATTGTATGTGTGTGCACTCAGATCAGACAACTGAAGAACATTTGGCAGTAAAATATTGGCATAAAATCAAATAAAGGATGGTATGGTATAGTTTATGGAAAAGCCTCCAAACAAGCTTTGACATGTGACTTCCTTCAATAAGCTTTGCTTCCAAATACTTCCTTTAGTTGGAAAGTTGCTCTGTACAGCGGAGTACTCGGCTGGGGATAAATCCAGTCTGTCCTGTGCCGAGGTGTTTTTTTGTCTGAGCTTTCTGTTAGAAAGCCAAGCTTACAATTCTTTTTTTGCATTTTGTACCAGCATGCAAGGAACTGGTGGCAACAACTCGTGAACGGAAACCAAATTCTTTTGTGCAGATCACTATCATAAATCCTACACAACAGAGTCTGATCAGATACTCTAATACTGAAACAGTGGAGGTAAGTGGTCTTGCATGTACTTACTTTTAGTTGCTTTCTGTATATAGATTGCCTTGTATCTAACTTGACACATTTCTGATGTTCTGAAAAAAAAATTGCCACTCCACAAAGCAAGAAGGCTGTATTTTAGAGTTAAAATTCAACCTTTTAGCAGAAAACAGGGCAAAGCTTTGTGTAAACGAAGCTTTGAACGAATTGCTAATGCAGTTGATGCAATGATGAATCATGTGGTCTGGAAGCATGGATTGATTAGTAGCTTTTTAATAGCTAACTTGGTAGTTCATATAACAGAATAATCGTAGCTTCAGTAAAATGTGATGAAAATACTTCATATTTTGACCAAAATGGGGAGGATTGTGACATATGGTACAGTTTGCAACATGCACATAATCGGCCCGACAGCAATTTTTAATATAGGTGGCATAGAATTCTGCTATCCAATTATTTGTGTGGGGTAGCAAAATGCGATGCCACTCCTGTGGTTTTCGTGGATTTTATGTCCTGTTGACTGATACTGTTTCTCCTAGATCTCTATTGGACAGCGTTGATTCTGAGAATATACTTGAGTGAGTCAAGATGTGCTAATGCATGATGTGTTGATCACTAAACTTTCCTATGTGCTTCATGGCCTTATGATGTCGTGGTACTCTTTGGTTTCTGTGTATACAGAGGAGAGGTCTGCTGATATACACTGCATAGTTCTGTATCTCTGAATACCTACACTATTAGTGAGGGCAGAATGCAGTAGACATGAGTGGGTGGTGTGCAGGGATGGCAGGCCTCTTGTTTACATAATACTTACATCAGACTCCAGGAATAGCATGAAAAAGCACTCTTTTATACTTCCTCAAATACAGAGTAAATATTTGAATGAGGCATGTAGTGTCTCAAAGATTTGGATGTCTTTCAAGGGCAGTTATTTAATTTTGCAACAGATTGCCCATAATAGAAACAAACTGAGCAGCTCCTAGCTGTGCAACTGAAGAAAATAATTGAAAGGTTTTTTAAAAAAAAATATTTCCCCAAGAACAAAACTTGAAAACTGCTATGCTCCTTTAAATCGAGGAGAAAATGACAGGTGCTGAAGATTCTTTGTCTGATCACTGAGCTCCCCATAGACTGCAGATCCAGCTGCTGCAAGCTCAATCTTTGGTCGCTTTGAGACTGTGACTGCTTATTTCAAACCACTTGCTGTTCTTTTTGGTTCCAACATTTTGCTGCATGAAGGCAGTTTTGATTTCAGCAGATACTTGAAATGCAGTGTAATTTTCTTTGAAGAACAGGAGATCTGTTCAATGAAACTAGTGATCTCCATTTCGGGATTTCCAAATGTCTGTAATAGGAAATGTTGCACTTCTGCAGGAACCAGTGCAGGAAGTGCAGTTCTCGATCAAAAGATTGATATTTCTTGGTAGGATTTGAAGTATTGACTGAAATTCGTAGGCTAACTGATTCATAAAGTAGAAAAATCGTATCATTTTTCAACAAACTTTCATTACTCAAATGAATTAATTATATTTACACCCTTCGATTACATAGTTTGAAGGAAGTGTAAGATGAAATAAATGTATAGTTTAAGGTTTTATTTTATAAGTTTGTCCTTTGGTTATCACTCCTCCAACTGCTGACTGGTACTGGGTAGAGTCTTGTGGGCAAGGAAATGACAATGAATCCTTCCAAAAGAGAAAAATCAAAGAATTGCAGACGCTGGAAATCAGAAACAAAAACAGAAATTGCTGGAAAAGCTCAGCAGGTCCGGCAATATCGCTGGAAAGAAATCACAATTAATTTTTCAGGTCAAGTGACTGTTCTGAAGACTGTTCATGTCTGAAGAAGGGTCACTGGTCCTAAAACGTTAACTCGGCTTTCTCTCCACAAATGCTGCCAGATCTGCTAGCTTTTCCAGCAATTTCTGTTCTCCTTCCAGAAGAGAACTCAATTAATTATTCTGTATGAGAGATCTCAGGCTATTGAATGACATCAGGCCACGTTTTCTTTTCCTCATCCTGCTAAGTCAGAAAAGAAAGTAAGGCATTAATACTGCTTTCTTGATTCATGGGGATCTCTAAGACCCCGTCTTCATTCAAGTGCTTTTGACGTACAGTTACTGGGCGGCACGGTTGCGCAGTGGTTAGCACTGCTGCCTCACAGTGCCAGGGATCCTGGTTTGTTTTCAGCCTCAGGCAATTGTCTGTGTGGAGTTTGCATATTCTCTGTGTCTGTGAGGGTTTCTTCCGGGTGCTCCAGTTTCCTCCCACAATCCAAAGCCTTGCAAGTTAGGTGAATTGTTCATGCTAAATCGGCCAAGGTCTTCAGGGGTATGTACGTTAGGTGCATTAGTCAGGGGTAAATGTAGAGTAATAGGGTAGGAGAATGGGTTTGAGTGGGATACTCTTTAAGTAAAGCATTAATACTGCTTTCTTGATTCACTCCAAGACCCCATTTTCATTCAAGTGCTTTTGACGTACAGTTACTGGGTGGCATGGTGGCTCAGTGGTCAGCACTGTTGCCTCACAGTGCCAGGGACCCAGGTTCAATTCCAGCCTCGGGCCACTGTCTGTGTGGAGTTTGCACGTTCTCCCCATGTCTGCGTAGGTTTCCTCTGGGTGCTCCGATTTCCTCCCACAGTCCAAAGAAGTGCAGGTTAGGTGAATTGATGAAGGGCTGATGCCCGAAATGTCAATTCTCCTGTTCTTTGGATGCTGCCTTACCTGCTGTGCTTTTCCAACACCACACTCTCGACTGTATCTCCAGCACCTGCAGTCTGCATTCTCCAGGTTCGGTGAATCGGCCATGCTAAATTGTCTGTGGTCTTCAGGGATTGTAGGTTAGGCGCATTAGTTAGGGGAAATATAAAAGTAATAGGGTAGGGGATTGGGTCTAGGTGAGATACTCTTCAGAGGGTTAATGTAGACTTGTTGGGCCAAATGGTCTGTTTCCACACTGTAGGGATTCTAATGTCCGAAACATAACATAAATTTGTATATAGCAAGAACCCACCCAGAAGTGACAATGACATATAATAAAATATTGATAAGCATGGATAATGATTGATTCTTCTCCTAACTTCAATTCTTGGATACCGAAGCCAATTACAATAGTTGCGCTCACAATCTTGGTAACATCACTTAACTTGAAATAGATTCAGTTTGCGACCTTTCTCGTCTACAAGTTGAGATCAATAGTAGCTATTTTCCATTAAAGTCACTGGGACAACTTTCCCAAAACTAAAGATTTCAAAATTTTATCTTTTTCTTTGGTCTGAGTATTTACACTTTAAATGAAGTTGGTCACATTTTTGTTAAATTTCTTTTTTTTTTAAATTTTCTTTTGTTATAAACCATGCTAGACTAACACAAGAACTTGATGTTCAGAAGCAGTTATACTTATTCATGTTTACACTGGAAATTTGTTAATACGTAAGTTTCCTTTTGTCTTGCAAGAACCTTGTGTTTGCAAATTATTCTCAGCTCTGGAATGACTGTTCTTGAAGCGTATTAAAATCATATATAATAGTGTATTCATAATGTAAACAACTGTCTCAGCAGCCACAGATGAAAGGTAGAAAGAAGTCATCAAATTTATCAATTCTGGGGAGGAAAGGCATTACCCTGGTAACGTAGCTTGCTATTACTGGCAACGTGACAGTGTGAGTAAAGCAGCATTGCGATCCGGTGGGATTGTGCACAGGATATTTAATGGTAGGTTATTTAAATGTGCCGCAATGCTTGTACAGTTCTGACATCATTTTTAAAAAGGGGAGTTGTTCTGGAAATAGTATTAATGCTAGCCAGCCTACCATCTTCAATCCTTCCATAATTTCAGCTCATCCAACACCCCAGCTCCAAAACTTAACTTATGCCAAATCCCACCACCCTGATGCCCAGTGACCCACATAGTCTTTGCTCCACTTCAAGCTGATTTTGTTTTAGCCTTGTAGTCAAATTCCTCCATGACCTTGCTTCTGAATATCTTTGTGACCTTCTTAAGTTCAACAAACCTATGAGAACTCTGCATTCCTGCAACTCTGACCATTTGTGGATTCCTGGTTTCCTTTATCATATCATTAGTGACTTTTTTTGGCTGTCTATGAAATTTCCACCTTAAACCTACCCACCTTTCTACCTCTCTCTTTCCCTCCTTTGAGGTTACTCCTTAAAGCTTCCCACTTTCATCAAGCTTATGGTTACCTGTCCTCATATGTCCTTCTGCAGTTTGATGTCAAATGTTTTTTGATGATGTATCTGGAGTGCTTTGGGACATTTTGCATTAAAAGCATTAAGGTGTTTTTTTGATCAGTTTACTGTTGACTAAAAAGAAATGGTTAATAATTCAACAACTACCTAACTCTAAAAGTCTTTCCCCTTCATTCTTTCTGGTAATATTCACTGTTGAATTATGCAAAAAGAGTTGTGTTAATAATCTAAGCAGTTGTTTATACTATTTACAACTTTATCATCTCTGCAGACTTATTGAAGAAATCTTTCAATGAATTAATCTATTAAACATTCCAAATACATGACTACATTTATTATTATGGATACCTTCAAAATTTAAGTTTTTAAAGGGAATTTATTTTTTTAAATTTTCTCTGTGTCACCTCAAGATGATAGCATTGGGCTTTTTTTGGTCAAGTGCAAATTGGGTTAAGTTGCTTTAGAGTGTTTTTCACCAAATTCAAGCAGATTTTCTCTCCCTATCTTGTAAATGTAAACACAAATGTGATCTTTTATTTACAGAACACAAAAGGGAATTAAAATAAAGTCAAAAGAGGCTGAATGTTTTAGGCATCATGACATAAGAATGTAATAGTCAATGATTGAAGGTGCACATAGCTATCTTCCACTGGAAGAGGGTATTAATGAGATTCTATCCAATGTGTAGTGCCTGTTTCAGCTGAGATCTGTCATGGACACCAGCAGGCTTCTCTTTTCCAATACCTCAATCCTTCTCCGGAAGATTGCTACCATTCCATCAGCTCCTCAATATCCAGGACATCAACTTGTTGCCTGCTCCAATTGCGCAAAACATAGAATGCCAGGATGATGCAACAGAGAGTCCAGACTGACCTAGAGAAACCCCTCAGACTGGTCCAAACAACAAAATTGCATCTTCAGCAGCCCTATACTCTGCTCCATCATGGCACTAGTTGAGGTGTAGGTATTTGCATTGTATCTGCGCTCTGCATCTGTCAAGAATTGTGCAATAGTGTCATGAGCCAAGGTCACAATATCTTGTAGTAACCAGCCTTGTAAGACCTCTGGATCCTCAAATGCACCAAGTGCACGACAGTGCTCCAGAATGTACAAGTCCAGCTGCCAGGGTAGTGGGCACACAGTTCCAGAAAATGATCACAAACCACGTGATAATGAATAGAATGGGACCCCTTCCTGTTGAATTCTGCAGTGTTGAGGTCCAGCTCTCTCTCTCTGCCATGTGTGTAAAGTTGATTACACCCTGCAGTTGTGTGAACCGTGCAATATTCCTGAATCCAACAGTCTGGGCTGCAACACCGAGCTCGTCTTGGGGGAGCAAAACAAACCTGCATGACCTTGTGTCTGCCCTGATGTATTTGTGGGTGTGTAACTGAGAAATCTCAATAAGGTCCCCTATTGCTCCTTGAAAGAGGCCAGTCAATTGAAGTTCAGCACCGCAGTGACATTCACAGCATATAGTATAGCCTCCCCCTCCTGCAGCTCTTGGGTCCAGTATTGTTACATCACTAGGTTCAAGGAGACAAAGAGCACTAAACCTCCAGGAAATGGAGTTGGAGCCAGAAAACCCTAGGCCTATAGACTCCAAAATTAGTGGTGTATTGGACAGTGAAGAAGGTTATCTCAGTGCAACAGGACCATGATTAGATGAGCCAGGAGTGGCAGATGGAGTTTAATTTAGGTAAACGTGCGGTGTTGTGTTTTGATAAAGCAAATCAGGGCAGGACTTATACACTTAATAGTAGAGTCCTAGGGAGTCTTACTGAACATGGGATACAGGTTCATAGTTCCTTGAAGGTGGAGTCATAGTTAGACACGGTAGTGAAGAAGGCGTTTGATATACTTGCCTTCATTGTTCAGTGCATTGCCTAGAAATTGGGATGTCATGTTGTGACATTGGTTGCACCACTTTTGGAATACTTTTTTCAGTTGTGGTCTCCCTGCTATAGGAAAGATGTTGTTAAACATCATCAGGTGCAGAAAAGATTCACAATTATGTTGCCAGCGTTGGAGGGTTTGAGCTATACAGAGAGGCTGTATAAGCTGGGGCTATTTTCCCTGGAATGTTGAAGGCTGAGGGGAAACCTTATAGAAGTTTATAAAATCATGAGGGGCATAGATAGGATGAATGACAATGTCTTTTCCCCAGGGTAGGGGAGTCCAAAACTAGAGGGCATAGGTTTAAGTTGGGAGGGGAAAGATATAAAAGGGTCTGAAGGAGCAATGTTTTCATGCAGAGGGTGATGTATGCATGGAATGAACTGCCAGAGGAAGTAGCGGAGATAGGTACAGTTTGAACATTTCAAAAGGAATCTGGATGGGTGCACGAACAGAAAGGGTTTAGACAGACATGGGCCCAGTGTTGGCACTAGATTAATTTAGGGAATTGGTCAGCCGGGTGGGGATGGGGTTGCACCGAAGGGTCTGTTTCCGTGCTGTACAACACTGTGACTGTCTGATTCCTGCACAACCACATATCCTGAGGTGTAGTAACCAGCCTTGTAAGACCTCTGGATCCTCAAATTGGCTATAGTCCACATCATTCGGTCCCTTACAAGATACCACCCATTGACTTGTACTTTATTCTTCACCTGTCCTTTGAAAGGAGTTATGGATTTTCTGTCAGACTGATTCCACTGGTAAGTTGCATTCAGGTCCTAACTTGTTAAATATAATAGCTTCCTGACTCAAGATATAATTTCTGGTGCTAATTAAGAATTCTTCTGATTTGCCTATCTTAGGAAAACAAACAGAATGGTTTTCGTTTACTTGCTAGGCTTTATTTTTTGAATCAAGGGATAACCAAAGATACTTACTGTAAACATTTGCCCTTTTATCATCCCTTTTCTGGCTGTTCAAGTGAAACAGAAAACCATTGTAACAGCTACTTTGCTAGCTTGGAAAATTAACAAAAATATGGTTGAAGGAGAGCGAGGCAGGAATTTCAGAGCAGCATGATAGAGTGTTGCTTTGACAATCTTATATGCAATGATGTGGAACACAAAGTTCCCTATGTGGTAGTTATGTGATCTGAGCTACAGAAAAAGCAATGACGTAGAGGCTGGTAGAGGAAAATTGTGGTTGAAAGCAGCTGCTCATTAAGGTGGAAACTGATATACTGTTCAACTTCTTGTGTGGACAAATGTCCACCTTAATGATTTGCAGAAAAAGAACTGGGATGTCCAAAGGAAGGTGTGAAAATTTACTTTAAAATAGAAAATAATTCAACAATATGCAACACTCAAATGAAGAATATTGAGATACAACTTATGTCCCCTAAAAGGACTGACAAGTTAATTAATTTTGAAGATATGAAGTATCGTCATTATTGAGAGTTGGGTAAAATTGTATCTTAGCCTCAATTTCAAATATTATGTTTGTAACAGATATGAACTCTGCTGTATTAACTAAGATATGAAGTATGTTACTATATGGATCAAACTGATGCCTCTTTGAATCATAGAATCCCCACAGTGCAGAAAGAGGCTGTTTGGTCCATCAAGTCTGCATTGAACCTCTAAAGAACATCCTGTCCAGACCCAGACCCACATCCTATTTTTATAATTCCACATTTACCATAACTAGCCCACCTTGCCTGCATGTCTCTGGACAATACATGGCAATTTAGCATGGCCAGTCCACCTAACCTGCACATCTTTGGATTGTGGGAGGAAACCAGAGCACCCAGCAGAAACTGATGCAGACACTGGGAGAATGTATAATCGCCACAGAGAGATTGACCCAAGGCTGGAATCGAACTTGGGCTACTAGTGTTGTGAGGCAGCAGTACTAATCACTGAGCCACCCTGCTGCCCAAAAGAGAAGTTCTCTCTTGGTTATTTCTTTCACAGTCATTTTAAATACAATTTCCAAGAAACAGGAATAGCCTGAAATAGGAAATATTTCCTCTAGATGACTGTCTTGTGTGCTATATGTAGTGATCTCACATATCAGAGTATGTGATGGTTCCACAGGAGTAACTTGATTGACAGAAAGCTGCCTGGATGAGGAGATAATTATTGGAAGCAGGTACCAAAGATAAACCATTTTCGTTTTACATTAATTATAAATAATTGAAGGGTGGATATCAACTGGTCTATAAATTTGACCTGTACTAAAGTGTGAAATGTACATGCACCACACTTCACTTTTTCATGGCTGCTCATCGCATACCCTGTGAGTAATCACCTAGATAAGACAATTGAAATAATAAAGCAGTGCTCCAAAATAGCAGGTAAAATACATTTGGTAAACCTTACTGGTCCCTGAGGGCGATAAAACAAGAATCAGTAGATCACAGTGACTGTGATTCCTTCCTCGGAACTATTTGTTTTAATGTTGTGATGTCACCACTATTGGATGCTAGAAACTGAATGTTGGGTATCTGACTTTAATTTTCTCAACTTTGATATTGTATTAGGTTGTTTGATTTGATTTGGTTTGATTTTAATATATTGTCACGGTACCTAAGTACATGGAATAGCTTTGCTTGCAAGCAGTGAGGGTAGATCATTATAAGCAAGGACATCCAGATCATAGGGTGAAAAATACTTGGAAAGAGTGAGATGTAAAGGTTACACCACACAGGATGCACGTGAGGTAAGAGCAACATTAACAAGGTCCACATTATTTGAAGTTAAAGAGTCCATTCATCAATAATGTTTCTGAAGGGTTAATGTTGCAGACTCATTATACTTCATCCAATTAGATGACACCAGTTAACAAGAAGTGGCAGATGGCATTCATTTTAGATAAATGTGTGGTTCTGCATTTTGGTAAGGCAAATTAGAGCAGGAATTATACAATTAATGGTAGGGTTCTGGGAATGTTACCAAACAAAGAGACTTTGGGGTGCAGGTTCATAGTTCCTTGAAGATGAAGTTTTAGTTAGAGTAGTGAAGAAGGTGTTTGGTACACTTGCCTTTATTGGTCAGTGCATTGAGTTTAGGAGTTGGGAATGCATGTTGCGACTGTATAGGACATTAGTTTGGCCACTTTTGAAAGACTGTATTTAATTCTGGTTTCATGCTATAGGAAAGATGTTGTTAAACTTGACAGAATGCAGAAAAGAGTTACAAGGATGTTGCTAGAGTTTATGCTATAGGGAGAAGCTGAGTGGCTGGAGCTATCTTCCCTGAAGTGTTGGGGCTGAGAGGTGACCTTATAGAGGTTTATAAAATCATGAGGGTCTTCAATAGGGTGATTGGCCAAGGTCTTTTTCCTGGGATAGAGTCCAAAATTAAAGTGAGTAGGTTTAAGGTAAGAGGGGAAAGATATAAAAGGGACCAAAGGGGCAACTTTTTCATGCAGAGGATGGTGCATATATGGAATGAGCTGCCAGAGGATGGTGCATATATTGAATGAGCTGCATATATGGAAGCTGGTACAATTACAACATTTAAAAGGCATCTGGATGGATGCATGAATAGAAAGAGTTGTGAGGGATATGAGCTAAATGCTGGCAAATGGGACTAATTCTGTTTATGATATCTTGTCGGCATGGATGAGTTGGACCAAAAGGTCTGTTTCCATGCTGTACATCTCTCTGACTCTATGACAGCATAAGCATTTGGGTGCAGATAAGGCAGAGTATCTCGTTTGAGTCTACAGATGTCTTCAATTTTAAGTGTTTAAATTGTAAATTATTCCAATAGTTATTGTATAAACACACTAAACGTTATTTTAAGATTAAGAGTCTCTTGTTTAAGACTCAAAAGTGGTTGATCCTCAACGATTGTAAACTGTTTGGGTGCTTGGAATCAGTCAAAGGAACAGTATTTATGGCAATGTCCTTCGGCCACTAATTTCGCAGTTTATGTGGTTCATAAGCTATATCTTTTTTAAACTGTATTTGGCCTAAGTGACTTTCTTCATTTAATTGACTGAATCTCTAAGTGACTTCTAATTTCATTGATTTATTTTGTTATTGTTGTCAAGTTCAGGGTGTTGACTGCTCCATTCAAAACAGTATTGAGTTGAATCTTATGATATTTTGACTTGTGTCACTTCTGTCAAGTTTCATGGAGCGGTTCTCTTTGTGAGGCCTAACGTGATTAGTCACACCATTGTCCAGAATCCTGCCTCATTAATTATCTACCCCACTCCTGTGTAGCTCCCCTTGGCTGATGCTAGCCTGATTCTATCATACTCCACAGCCAGATGAACCATCATTTGCCGTGATACCTCTGGCGGCGAAACCTTTAAGTGTCTGTCGCACGTGTTCTACAGAGGGTGCCACCCTGCATAGTTTGTCAGATTTATCCCGATTGTGGAAGTGAAGGGGAAATTGGTATCCCATTTTATGACAGGGACCTTCAGATCTTGGTGGATGCAGTGGTCCATCTACCCCAGGATCATCAGTGGCGAGTATGATACAAGACTTTTGCCACCCTGGTCCAAAATTGCCACCGTGGTCCAGGCTGCCCAAAATGCCTGGCAGGGAAGGAAGAAGGTCAGTGATTTTCTTCATTCTGCCAGGTTTAAGTGTCGCCATCATCTTTCTGCTACATTAGACTCACTCTATCATAGCTACTGCACCAGTCTCTCACCAAGGCTTATGCTCTCACTACTGGACTTGGTGTTGGGGAATGAGCCTGGCCAGGTGGTTGAAGTTTCAGTATGGGATTACTTTGGGAATAGTGATCACACTTCCATAAATTTTAGAATACTCGTGGACGAAGACAAGTGTCGTCCAAAAGGACCGCTAAATTGGGGGGAGGCCACCCATACCAAAATATGGCAGGAGCGGGGAATGTGGATTGGGAGCAGCTGTTTGAAGGTAAATCCACATTTAATAATAGGTTTTTAAAGAGAGGTTGATTAGAGTGCAGGACAGACATGTCCCTGTGTAATTGAGGGATAGCAGTGGCAAGGTTAAGGAACCATAGATGACAGACAAAACTGAGAGACCAGCTAAGAGGAAAAAGGAAACATACAGAAGGTCTAGACGAAGTTATGCAAGACTATCTGGAAAGTAGGACCAATCTGAAATGAGAAATAAAGCGGGAGAAAATGAGTCAAGAAATATCTTTAGTAAACAGGGTTAAGGAAAATCCCAACACTTTTTCTTTTGTATATAAGGAGCAAGAAAATAACTAGAGAAAAGGTTGGCCCACGAAGGCAAAGAAGGAAAATTATGTGTGGAGTCAGATAAAATGGGTGAGATTCTTAATGAGTACTATACATCAGTATTCACTGAAGAGAGGGACATGAGGGATGTTGAGGTCAGGGATAAATGTTGATTACTCGTGCTCATGTTGGCATAAGGAGGGAGGAAGTGTTGGGTATTCTAAAAGGCATTAAGGTGGACAAGTCGCCAGGTCCGGATGAGAGCTTTCCCAGGTTACTGAGGGAAGCAAGAGAGGAAATAGCTGGGGACTTAACAGGTATCTTCGCAGCATCCTTGAACACAGGTGAAGACCTGGAGGACTGGAGAATCGCTAATGTTGTCCCCTTGTTTAAGAAGGGTAACAGGGATAATCCAGGTAATTATAGACTGGTGAGCCTGATGTCAGTGGTAGGGAAGCTGCTGGAGAAGATATTGAGGGATAGGATCTATTTGCATTTGGAAGAAAATGGGCTTATCAGTGATGGGCAACATGGTTTTATGCAGGGAAGGTCATGTCTTACCAACTTCATAGAGTTGTTTGAAGAAGTGAAAAGTTGATTGATGAGGGAAGGGCTGTAGATGTCATATTCACAGACTTCACTAAAGCGCTTGATAAGGTTTGCTGTGGTAGGCTGATGGATAAAGTGAAGTCCAATGGGGTTCAGGGTGTACTAGCTAGATGGATAGAGAACTGGCCGAGTAGCAGGAGACAGTAGTAGTTTCTCAAAATGGGGAAATTTGACCAGTGGTGCTCCACAGGAATCTACGTGGGAACATTTTTGTTTGTGATGTACAAGTTGTGGAGGAAGGTGTAGGTCGTCTCGATTAGCAGGTTTTCAGATGACACTAAGATTGGTGGAGTAGCAGATAGTGAAGGGGACTGTCAGAGAATGCAGCAGAATATTGATAGATTGGAGAGTTGGGGGAGAAATTGCAGATGGAGTTCAATCCGAGCAAATGTGAGGTGCCTGGAATGTGTTGCCAGTGGAGGTGGTAGAAGCAGGCATGATAGCGTCGTTTAAGATGTATCCAGACAGATACATGAATGGGCAGAGAGCAGAAAGATTCCAATCCTTAGAAAATAGGCAACAGGCTTAGATGGAGAATTTGGATTGGCGTAGGCTTGGAGGGCTGAAGGACATGTTCCTGTGCTGTAATTTTCCTTGTTATTAGAGACTCCTGCAGTTTCTTCACCATGTAAGCTGCTGGAACATTTTGCAGGTGTAACACTAATGTGGCATGATGACAAGCAGCAACGTAGCTAACCCTGACAACAGTGAGTAACTGCTTGGTTTTGTCTGCTCTAGAAGGTGAGGCTGGCCAAGGCAGAGCTGCTACAAACGTTCAAGTACACACAAGGAGAGGGAATGCTCTGAGAGAAAGCGAGGAGCTATGAGATGCAGTGTGATCTAGTGCATGAGCTGGGTGCCTGTCATTGTGTGCAAAGTGCAGAAGTAGATCAGAGATGTGCCATGATAGTGCAGAAAGGTTGGCATGTCAGATGCCAAGGTCTTTGGAAGTGGAGTGTATTTGGCCACTGGCCTATAGCATACCTCAAGATTTTCGTGTCAGGTTTTAAAGATGGCAGTCCAGAGTAGCAAGCAATGAGCCAGAGTCACCAGGTACCTGCTTAAACTTTCATGTTGGGACTTCTCAGCATGTTGTTTCTATCCAATGGATGGCAGTCAAGGAACCTGCATTTAATGTGGTGAGATTCAGTATTAATGAGGATGATAACAAGTAATAAACCCATTAATAGGTATTATGCTGCTCCCTAAAGAGAATCTCATTTTGACACCCAGAACTCTGTTGGAATGCAACTAATAGCCCTGGAAAAGGTAGCAGTGAATTGCGTTCTTGAACCACTGCAATCCATGTGGTATCGACACACTCAAAATGATATTAGGGAGTGCGTTCCTGGATTTTGATCCAATAACAGTGAAGGAACAACAATATAGTTCCAATTTATGGACATTTAGAAAAGCAAAATTGATTAGGGATAGTCAGCATGGTTTTGTGTGAGGAAAATTGTGTATCGCAAACTTGATTGAGTTTTTTGGAAAGTTACCAAAAGGATTGATGACAGAGCAGTAGATGTTGTTTATTTGGATTTTAATAAAGCCATTGATAAGGTAGACTAATTGGTAATGTTAGGTCACATGGGATTTAGAGTGAGCTTGCCAATTGGATACATTATAGGCTTAATGGCAGGAGACAATGCTGTGGAGGGTTGCTTTTTGGACCGAAGGCCTGTCACTAGTGGTTTTCCACAGGGATTGGTTCTTGGTCCTCTTTCGTTGTCATTTATATAAATAATTTGGATGAAAATATAAAAGTTTGCGGATGAAGGTTTTCTAAGATTACAAAGAGATTTTGATCAAGTGGGTCACTAGGCTGAAAAATGAAAGATGGAGTTCAGTTTGGATAAATATGAGGTATTACATTTTGGTACACAAAAAAAGGGTAGGGCTTATATAATTAATGGTAGGGCCTTGGATAGGGTTGTAGAACAGAGGGACCTGGGGGTGCAGGTACATAATTTTTTGAAGTTTGCGTCACATATAGACATGGTGGTTTTAAAGGCATTTGGCACATTTGCCTTCATTGCTCAGTCCTTTGAGTTTCGGAGTTGAGAAGTTATATTGAAGTTGTAGAAGACGTTGGTGAGGCCTTTTCTGGAATATTGCGACCAGTTTTAGTCACTCAGTTCTAGAAAGGATAATTATTAAGCTGGAAAGGGTTCAGAAGAGATTAACAAGATGTTGCCAGGTATGGAAGATTTGAGTTATAAAGAAAGACTAGGTAGGCTGAAACTTCTTTCACTGGAGCATAAGAGGTTGAGAGGTGACCTGATAGAAGTTTATAAAATAATGAGAGGTGTATATATAGAGTTAATGGTAGTTGTCTTTTCCACAGGATCGGGGATTTCAAGACTAGGAGGCACATTTTTAAGGTGAGGGGAGAGAGATTTCAAAAAGATATGAGGGGCATTTTTTTTTATACAGGGTGGTTTACATGTAGAATGAACTTGCTGAAAAAGTGGTGGATGTGGGTACAGTTACAATGTTTAAAAGACATTTGGATAGGAACATGAATAGAAAGTTTGGAAGGTTATTTGCCAGATGCAGGCAGGAGGAACTAGTTTAATTTGTGATGATGTTCAGCATGCACTGGCTTGAACGAAGGGTCTGTTTCAATGCTATATGACTCTATGCACTATGGCATGGTGGCTCAGTGATGAGCACTACTGCCTCACAGTGCCATGGACCCAGGTTCAATTCCAACTTTGGGTGACTGTCTGTGTGGAGTTTGCACGTTCTCCTTGTGTGTGCGTGGGTCTCTGCCAGGTGCTCCTATTTCCTCCTACAGTGCAAAGATGTGCAAGTTAGGTGGATTGGCCATACTAAATTACACATAGCATTCAGGAATGTGTAGGTTAGGTGCATTAGCTATGGGAAATGCATGGATGGGTCTAGGTGGGATGCTGTGTGGTGGGTTGGTGTGGACTCATTTGGTGGAAAAGCCTGTTTCCATGCTGTTGGGATTCTAAGTTGACTCTAAATCAGGGTGTAATGTAACTTAGAGGGGAACTTGCAGGTGGTTTCGTTCCCATGTAACAACTATCCTTGTTCCTCTAGATGAAAGAAGTCACCAGTTTGGAAGATGCCATCTAAAGAGCTTTGATGTTTGTTGCTATGCATCTCATAGATAATATAGGTGTTAGTCCACTGTGCATCATTGGTGGAGGAAGTGAATGTTGAAGGTATTCAATGAGATACTATTCAAACAAACTGCTTTGACCTGAATGGTTTCAAGGTTCTTAAGTTGTAGGAGCTTCACCCATCCAGGCAAGTGGATAGTATTCCATCATATTTTTGACTTGTGCCTTGTAGATGATGGATAGCATTGAGGAGTCAGGATGTGTATTTCTTGCCTCAGAATTCTTAGCATGTGGCCTTTTTTGCAGAGACAGGACAGGCTGGGCCAGTATTCATTTCAGTCAAAATGTGTGGCGCTTGAAAAGCACAGCAGGCCAGGCAGCATCCAAGAGGCAGAAAAATCGATGTTTTGGGCATACACTCTTCATCAGGAAAGTGGCAGGGGGGAGCGGAGCTGAGAGATAAATAGGGAGGTGGGGGTGGGTGTGGGGGCAAAGTAGCTGAGAAGACAATAGGTAGATGTAGGTAGGGAGTGATGGTGATAGGTTGGAGGGCAGGGTGGAGTGGATAAGTGGGAAGGAAGATGGACAGGTAAGACAGTTCAAGAGGGCAGTGCCGAATTGGAGAGTTGAATCTGTATTGAGGTGGGTGGAAGGGAAATGGGGAAACTTGTGAAATCGACATTGATGCCATGTGGTTGGAGGGTCCCAAGAGGAAGATGAGGCGTATTCATTTAACTTAAGAAGGATCTTATTAAAACACATAGTATCCTGCAGGGACTGACAAGGTGGATATTTTGCTTTGTAGAGGGGATTAGAATTAAGTGCACAGTTTAAAAAATAAGGGGTTGCCCAAATATATAACCATTCCTTCACTATTACTTTGTCAAAATTGCAGAACTCCTTCTCTAATAGCACTGGTATATTATGCTGCTCATGCCACAATAGATCGCAGCATTTCAAGCGCCAGAGACCTGGGTTCAATTCCTGCCTCAGGCGACTCTGTGTGGAGTTTGCACATTCTCCCCGTGTCTGCGTGGGTTTGCTCCGGTTTCCTCCCACAGTCCAAAGATGTGCAGGGTAGGTGAATTGTCTATGCTAAATTGCCCATAGTGTTAGGTGAAGGGGTAAATGTAGGAGAATGGGTCTGGGTGGGTTTCGCTTCGGCGGGCTGGTGTGGACTTGTTGGGCCGAAGGGCCTGTTTCCATACTGTAAGTAATCTAATCTAATTACCTTCTAAAGGGCAATTAGCAATAAATTAATTTAAAAAATGGAACCGAGGATAATTTTTTTTCTGAGCATCATGAGTGTTTGGAACTCTCTTGCCCACAAAGTGGATGGAATCAAATAAGGGAAGCAAATATTAATATGGAGTTGTAAACAAAAAAAGTGAAGCAAGCAGTTTAGCACTACAGCACACATATTGAATATTCACTTTTTTTGGCAGATTGACACAAATGTTTTCAGAAGTAAATGGTGTTCAAACCGTCTTCTTGCACTGAGCTTATTTTTATATGCACGTCACCGAATAACAAAATTGTTACAGTGCAGAAGGATGCCATTCAGGATGCCTCTTAATGAGCATCATGACTTAATGCTATTCTTCTGCATTATCCCTGTCATCCTGCACATTATTTTGATTTAAATAATCATCTAATGTCATCTTGTCATGATGTATTAGATGTCTATTTATATTCAGCCTATGACCCTCCTTAATTGATACACATAGAGCCACTGCAGTCTATTATCCAGCCAATGGGATCAGTTCACTAAGAATTGCATGAAGAAATAGATGCATTTTTCTGCTGAATCCTTCCTTAATTACTGCACATGTGACCTCCTGATTAGCTACTTCAGCTGGTCAAGAGAGCACTCTCATAAAATGTGCAGAGCTTCATTTGTATGTATTTTATACAGATTACAGTGCTCTGGCATGATTTCCTGCCTGTTTACGACAGACCTCAGCTGTGCCTTCTGTTCACCCATTAGAAATGCAATAGGAGGATTTTCTTGCCATAATTGTGCTCCTAATGAACTGGAACTTTTTCCAGAGTCTATTCTGAAGACACCACAATACTCTGATTGTTTCCACAATACTCTGAATTAATTTTGGTTTGATTTTATTTCCACACTGAATTATTTTTTTAATCAGAAAATCTACTGAATATGTAATTATTAAATATTGTTGTCAGTATCCCAAAACCTGACTGCAGTTGAAGCATTTAACAGGATCAGGCTGGAAGATGAAAATAAACAAAAGTGTTCCAATCCCAGCTCATACTGGCAAGTCAGATCCCATAGCGAAATCTGGCTTTATATTATTGCAGCTGGTTACTGAGGTGGTTAGCGATTAAATGTATTCACATCAGCCTGCTACTCTTTCAAAGGACACAATTTATTCCATATATGGAAAAAGAGCAAATAGTTACACAATATATATGTAAAATACAGTTTAGAACGATCTGAACATGATCAATACAAAAAAGTTCAATTGTTTTCCCAGCAACATTCACTACAAACATGAGCGTGGCATTAACATGCAAATTAGGAACAAAATTTAACCATTTGGCATCTCTGCCATTCACTAAGATTGTGACTGATGTGATGTGTTTCAAATTCCACATTTCCATCTCTCCCAATAATACTTTATTTCCCTGCCGAGCAATGATTTATCCATCATTGTCTTAAAAACATTCAGTGACTCCAACTGCCTTTTGAGGCAGTTTTCTAAAGTAACATATACGTCTGAGAGAGAAAAAAACTTTTACTCTTTATTCTGAATGGGCAAGCATTAATTTTAAAACAGTGCCTCTTAATTCTAGACTGATCCACAAGGGGAACCATCTTTTGCATACCCACCTTGTCAAGACCATTCAGTGTCTAATACACTTCAATCAGTTCACTGGTCATTCTTCTCCTCTCCAGTGAACAAAGACTAGCATGTCATGTATAACCTCATAAGACAACTGACTCATTCCAAGCTATCAATGTACTAAGCCTCCTCTGAACCACCTCCATTGCACTTAGATCCTTCCTTAAATAACAATATCAAAAGTGCATACACTGTTTGAGAAGTGGTATCACTAATGCCCTGTACAACTGAAGCATATGGTCCTTACTTTTATGTTCAATTCCTTTTATAATAAAGAATAGCATTCCATTAAATATCCTGACTACATGCTGTACTCAGTCCCAGAGAAGTGTTACTACTATTTTAACTGTTTAATTTCTTACTTAACTGACACATCCTAGTTTGTTGGCTGAGAGACTTCCCTTCAGTTCTCATGTTCAGAACAATTCAACAAACTCTCACAATCTGGAGATTCTATAAACCTAACAAATCACCTTCTGGTAGGATGACACTGTTCTTCTAAACTGAAACCTGATTCTTTTGAACTGAACTCAAACTACCAGTGGGTCAAGGACTGTTTGTTTTTCCGTATGTTGAACCTTTTCAAAAGTTCAACTTTGTAAGCACATTCATCAGTTAACTCCATAGGTATCTGATTGAAACATTTGACTTAAGTTATATGCTTTCTTGGAAATGATATATTTGTTCTCTGTTCTAAGTAACCTTCTGACCTTTATTAAAAAAGGTCAGCTTCACAGAACTGAAATAAGAAATGAAATTTTCTTCGACTTTAAAATCCAAGTTCCAAATGATAATACTTTGTAAATCTTTATCACAAAAGATTAAAAGTGGGTCTTGCTGAAAAACAATACAACTATGCCCAGTTTCACCACACTGCTTTATTTCCAAAAGTAAAGGGACTGACTGATAGCAGACATTTATCTACAAGGACAGCGGTTTCATGCATCTTGCCTTTTAGACATTGTGACATCTAGTATTGTCTTTCAACCTCGCCTAACTGCACCTCCTGAGATTTGTGAAACTGTTAGAGTTTTCAGATGTTGGTGAGAGGAATGCCTAGTTCTGAGTGTCTGTGCCATTGTCAGTGCTGATGGACTGCTTTTCTTACCAACATTGAAGATTCAACATAGTAAAATGTTCCAAGTCAGCAAAATAGAACATTACATATGACTCCAAGGCACATAAATTACCATAGAATCCCTACAATGTGAAAGCAGGCCATTGGGCCCAATTAGTCCACACCAACCCACCAAAGAGCACCCTGCCAAACCCACCCTCTCCCTGTAACCCTGAACTTCCCATGGCTAATCCATCTATCCTGTACATCTTTGGACGTTGGGAGGAGCACCTGGAGGAAACCAATGCAGAAACAGAGAATGTGCAAACTCCACACAATCAGTTGACCGAAGGTGAAATTGAACCTGTGTCCCTGGCACTGCGAAGCAGCAGTGCTGACCACTGAGCCACCTTGCCATGAGGGTTAGGCTAGATGACCAAAACCTTATTCAAGAAATTATTTTTTAAACGTGTCTAAAAAGAGGATAGAGAAGCAGAGAGTTTAAGAAGTGAATTCCAGACACTAGGGCCTTAACAGATAAGGAGGATGGAAGATGGGAGGATGGGCAGGAGTGCATTGTAATCCCAGAGTGAAAACCCAGTATTACTTGGAAATGAACACACTATTGTTCTGGACTTCCATTTTGAAGCATACAAGATGAGCCAGGCCAGTTTGTATCATTCACAAGTTTTACTCATTTTCCATTTGGGATAGTAAAGTTTAGAGCTAACAAAGCAGCTGATGGAGCTGAGGTATGGAGGAGTCAGGCAAAGAGGTAGAAATCTGCAATATTAATGACAGTACAGATGTAGGTCTGGCCATCTTTTGGCAAGATGTGGCATCAATGTTGTAAGCAGTTTAATTCATCCTCTGAAAATTGCTAGGGGTAGAGATGGAATGAGTTCCTTGGGAATGGAGTTTGTGACAGAGTCCAAAAATATTGTGACCAACAATATTTGGTATGGTTTAGCTATTTGGCAACAAGCATGGAGATGAGTTGTGTGCTTGAGTGGGGCGAGGAATGGGGTGATGAGCAAGGACTGAAAGACTCAAAATTTAAAGAAACAACTGGGACAAACTGAAAGAATTGAGGCAGGCCTTTAAGTGGCTCACCTGAGTGCTTGCCAACCTCTGTTTTTCCCTTGAATCTGTGTCCTTAGGCAGCAAGTCTAACTCCATTACTCAACAATACTACCTCATCTGATTGGAAATAGGTCTGACATTAATTCTGGTTGCCTCCTCTGAAGTTACTGCCTGACCTGATAATACTTCCAGCAACATCTACTTTATTTGAGTTCAAACATGTAAAGCATTTATTTAAACAAACCACGCATTGCAATGTTTTGTATGATGATTGTATGGTTGTATCTATACTTGTGTATCAATGAGGAGAAAGGGAGGGGTGAGATAAAATGAGAACTTCATTGGAGACTCTGGCTTTACCTCTCTCTTCTTCTTACAATTAGAATTGTCCAGATGAACATGCTCGAGAAAAGTCAACAATTTCTAGACCTTCTTCCAGTGCAGATCTGTTTCCTTGGATTTGGTTCCATTGACAAGCAAGGTTTAAGCTTTTTGAGAAAGATTGAAGGAAGACAAGTGTCCACCGTGCAGCTTGTTATCCTATGTTAGTAATTAAATGTATAAGGTTGAATATTCTTCAATATGAGAACTTTCAATGCCAGTGTGCCGAGGGTTGAAATTATAATGTGCAACTATAATGACTGCCTTGCTGGTGGCTACAACATCGATGATGAGACTGCACCAGTTTAAGATCTAATGAAATGGTAGAAGGAATGACTGTATTGTAGCCGCATATGCTTTCCTAACTATCATAGCATCATCAACAAGTTGAGGGAAGATCTTAAAGTGTCTGTAGATGAATTTGTGTTATGTGAGTGGGCAGAAATTTGACAATTGGAGTTTAATGTGAGAAAAAGTGAGATAGTACACTTTGACAAAAAAAACAAAGAAATCTAGAGTAATAATTAACAAGAGGCTTCAAAATGCTGCAGCACAGAGGAAGCTGAGTGTCCTTGTAGATGAATCACAAAAAGTCAATAAGCAGGTATAGCAAATATTCAGGAAGACCTTTCTTGGAAACTGGATGGAATGTAAAATTAGGGAAGTCCTGCTACCACAGTAAAGGGCATTGGTAACACCACAACAGGAATGGTGCACACAACTTTGGTTACCTTGGGAGATATGCTAGCATTGGAATCATTTTAGAGAATGTTAGAGAAGCTGGTTTTTGGGATAAAGGGGTTGCTTTATAAGAAAAGACTGAAAATACACTCATTGGAGTTAGAAGGACGAGGGATGAGAGGTGGTCTAAGCTGAAAGCGCTTGACAGAGTAAGCGTTAAGGGAGTAAAGTAGACAGATGGGTCATATTTTTAAATCTTTCCAATTTGAGATGAGGAAGGATTTCTAATCCCCAAGGGTTATTATTTGGGGAGTTCACTTCCCCAGCGAGCTGTGGCAGCTCGACCTTTGAATATGTTCAAGGCTCAGGTGGATAGATTTTTAATCTGTGAAAGAATAGTGTTTTACAGACTGGGAAGTGGAGTTATGACCACAATCAGATCATCCATCATCTGATTGAATGATGGAGCAGACTCGATTGGCTGAATGGCTTACTCCTGCCTGTACTTCTCTTGATCTTATGATCTTCATTCCATGATTAAAGAATTGAATTGAATTTATTGTCACGTGTACCGAGGCACAGTGAGAAGCTTTGTCTTGCGAGCAATACAGGCAGATCACGTAGTTAAGTAGTATAGCTAAGTAAATAATAGGTAAACAATGGCAAAAACAAAAACACAGGTACAGGCAAATGTTAAGAGTTTGTGAGTCTATTCAGTGTTCAAACAACAGTAGAGTAGAAACTGTTGCGAAACTGGCTGGCGCATGTGTTCAGGCTTCTGTATCTTCTCCCTGATGGTAGATGTTGTAGAAGAACATTGCCAGGGTGAGATAAATCTTTAAAAATGCTGGCAGCCTTTCCTTGACAGCAGGCCTGGTAGATGGATTCTTTAGATGGGAGATTGGCCTTTGTGATTGTCCAGGCTGAGTTCACCACTTGCTGTAACCGTCTCCAATCTTGAATGGTACGGTTGCTATACCAGGTAGTGATACATCCAGACAGAATGTTCTCAATGACACACCTATGAAAGTTGGCAAGAGTATTTGCCGTCATATCAAATTTCCTCAGCTGCCTGAGGAAGAAGACACGTTGGGCCATTTGTAAGCAGTGCATTGTGGATGACCACTCCCAGGAGCTTCTCTCACTCCACTTGTTCCACCTCTGTGCTGTTAATGTGTAGGAGGGCATGAGTAACATCCCACCAAAAGTCAATAATGAGTTGCTTGGTTTTGCTGGCATTGAGAGCTACTTTGTTCTCAATGCACCATTATTTCAGATCTTCTACCTCCTGTCTGTAGTCTGTTTCGTCGCCATCTAAGATTTGACCAACTGTGGTGGTTTCATCAGCGAAATTGTAAATGGCATCAGTCTGGTATTTGGCGATGCATTCATGGGCATATAGTGAGTACAATAGGGGGCTGAATTGCAGCCCTGCGAGGCTGCAGTACTGAGTGTTAGTGATGATGAAATATTGTCCCTAATCTTCATTGATTGTGGCCTATGGGTCAGGAAACTGAGGATCCAGTTGCAGAGATCACTAAGTTTAGTAATCAGTCTCAAGGGGATAAAAGCATTGACTACAGTTCGGCTTTCAATGAGTAGGATTCTTACATAGCTGTTCTTGGTGTCAAGATGTTTTCGGGAGAAGTGAAGGGCAAGTGATACAGCAACGTGGATCGGTTGGTCCATAGGCAAATTGGAGTGGGTCAAGAGTAGTGGGAAGCTGGAGTTGATTAATGCCCTGACCAGCCTTTCAAAGCACTTCATGACCACCAAAGTTAGGACCACTGGGCAGTAGTCGTTGAGACCTGCTGCATGAGCTTTCTTCGGCACAGGGATGATTTTGGCCGACTGGCAGGGACAGTGGTCTGCTGCAGGGAAAGGTTGAAGATGTCCGAGAAGACCTTAACCAGTTGATCTGCGCTTGCTGTGAGTGCACGGCCTGTTGCAGTAGGAGAAAGTGAGGACTGCAGATGCTGGAGATCAGAGCTGAAAAATGTGTTGCTGGAAAAGCACAGCAGGTCAGGCAGCATCCAAGGAGCAGGAGAATCGACGTTTTGGGCATAAGCCCTTCTTCAGGAATGAGGAGGGTGTGCCAAGCAGGCTAAGATAAAAGGTAGGGAGGAGGGACTTAGGAGAGGGGCGTTGGGAATGCAATAGGTGGAAGGAGGTTAAGGTGAGGGTGATAGACCGGAGAAGGGGTGGGGGCAGAGAGGCCGGGAAGAAGATTGCAGGTCAAGAAGGCGGTGCTGAGTCCAAGGGTTGGGACTGAGATAAGGTGAGGGGAAGGGGAAATGAGAAAGCTGGAGAAATCTGCATTCATCCCTTGTGGTTGGAGAGTTCCTAGGTGGAAGATGAGGTGCACTTCCTCTAGGCCTCGTGTTGCCATGGTCTGGCGATGGAGGAGGCCAATGACCTGCATGTCCTTTGCGGAGTGGGAGGGGGAGTTAAAGTGTTCAGCCATGGGGCGGTTGAGTTGGTTGGTGTGGGTGTCCCAGAGGTGTTCTCTGAAACATCCTGCAAGTAGGCGTCCTGTCTCCCCAATGTAGAGGAGGCCACATCGGGTGCAGTGGATGCAGTAAATGATGTGTGATGAGGTGCAGATGAAATTGTAACGGATATGGAAGGATCCCTTGGGCCTTGGGGGGAAGTGAGGGGGAGGTGTGGGTGCAGGTTTTGCATTTCTTGCGGTTGCAGGGGAAGGTGCCGGGAGTGGAGGATGAGTTGGTGGGGGGTGTGGACCTGACGAGGGAGTCGCAGAGGGAGTGGTCTTTCCGGAACGCTGATAGGGGAGGGGAGGGAAATATATCCTTGGTGGTGGGGTCTGTTTGGAGGTGGCGGAAATAACGAAGGATAATACAATGTATCTGGAGGTTAGTGGGGTGGTAGGTGAGGACCACCCCCCACCTTTTCCTCTGCTACATCGATGACTATCGTCACTACCTCATGCTCCCACGAGGAGGTTGAACAGTTCATCCACTTTACTAACACCTTCCACCCCGACCTCAAATTTACCTGGACCATCTCAGACTCCTTCCTCCCCTTCTTAGACCTCTCCATTTCTATCTCGGGTGACCGATTCAACACGGACATTTACTATAAACCGATTGACTCCAACAGCTACCTAGATTACACCTCCTCCCACCCTGCCCCCTGTGAAAACGCCATCCCATATTCCCAATTCCTTCGCCTCCGCCGCATCTACTCCCAGGAGGACCAATTCCAATACCAAACAACCCAGATGGCCTCCTTCTTCAAAGACCGCGATTTCCCCTCAGACGTGGTTGAGGATGCTCTCCACCGCATCTCCTCCACTTCCTGCTCTTCTGCCCTTGAACCCCGCCCCTCCAATCGCCACCAGGACAGAACTCCACTGGTCCTCACCTACAACCCCACCAACCTCCAGATACATCGTATTATTCTTCGTGATTTCCGCCACCTCCAAACAGACCCCACCACCAAGGATATATTTCCCTCCCCTCCCCTATCAGCGTTCCGGAAAGACCACTCCCTCCGCGACTCCCTCGTCAGGTCCACACTCCGCCCCCCCCCCACCAACCCAACCTCCACTCCAGGTACCTTCCCCTGCAACCGCAAGAAATGCAAAACTTGCGCCCACACATCCCCCCCTCCCACTTCCCTCCAAGGCCCCAAGGAATCCTTCTATATCCATCACAAATTCACCTGCACCTCCACACACATCATTTACTGCATCCGCTGCACCTGATATGGCCTCCTCTACATTGGGGAGACAGGCCGCCTACTTGCGGAACGTTTCAGAGAACACCTCTGGGACACCCGCACCAACCAACTCAACCGCCCCGTGGCTGAACACTTAACTCCCCCTCCCACTCCACCATGGACAAGCAGGTCCTTGGCCTCCTCCATCGCCAGACCATGGCAACACGACGCCTGGAGGAAGAGCGCCTCATCTACTTCTGCCTAGGAACCCTCCAACCACACGGGATGAATGCAGATTTCACCAGCTTTCTCATTTCCCCTTCCCCCCACCTTATCTCAGTCCCAACCCTCGGACTCAGCACCGCCTTCTTGACCTGCAATCTTCTTCCCGGCCTCTCTGCCCCCACCCCCTCTCCGGCCTATCACCCCTCACCTTAACCTCCTTCCACCTATTGCATTCCCAACGCCCCTCCCCCAAGTCCCTCCTCCCTACTTTTTATCTTAGCCTGCTTGGCACACCCTCCTCATTCCTGAAGAAGGGCTTATGCCCGAAACGTCCATTCCCCTGCTCCTTGGATGCTGCCTGACCTGCTGTGCTTTTCCAGCAACACATTTTTCAGGCCTGTTGCAATAGTAAATATGAAGCAACTTCACGGGCAATATTTTGCAAAAGGTGTAATTGGTTGAATTACCTTGTATATGGTTGTGAAATACAGTAATAACTTTTGTAAGTTATCATTCCCAAACCAATGTTATTGTGGAGGGAATTAACTGCTTTTGAATGCATAGCTTCTCTTGTTTCCATCTCACATTGCAACGACTCCCCTTCATTGGACATTAAGCATATGGTGAACATTGTTTAATAACTTGTCAACAAATTCTATTTTCAGCTTCAGTCATTGTTTTACCATCAGCAGAGTTTGGAGTCTCACGATTGCGGAAAAAATGTGTCAATAATTAGTAGCCCCATATATTCTATGCTATCAAAATGTGTTTCTGTATGGCACTTCAGAACATTAAATGGTGTGACGTAACTAATAATCTTCTTTAGTCTCATTTGTGGGTTCTTAGTGCAATGCACAGTGGGAGATCACACTGAATATTAAATGAGCCTGATGATTTTTAACTAGTGAGTGATTTGTTTTCAAGTGTGGTAGCATAGTATCCAAAATATCTCCCTTACTCTGTAGCTTCTCAATCATGAAAATCCAGGATGTCCTAATTCATTCCCTGAACTCTGTTGAATTAACTATCTCAGCTGAGACAGCGGTAGGGTGCTCCAGTTGGTTTCAGGCACCAAGAAGGAAGAAATTATCCAAAGATCGTCAGAGTCGTCTAGCTAATTCTGATGAAAGTTTATTGCATCCTGTATAGGGCAAAGTTGTATTTGATTGCGATAAACAGCGGAATATCCTGTTAAAATTCGGTATCAAAGTTCATGTAACAGATTTAGGCAAGGTCTGGATGACAGCCATAGTTCCTGCAAGTGTACCCAGCAAGGAGTCAATCCCTCCAGGAAAGGAAACAAGAATTTAAATTTATGATACATTATGAAATAATAGGAACATCAAGTGAAAGCTTGAATTCATATCTGCTGAGAATAGAATCCAAAAAGTTTCCGGGCTGCTAATGGAGTTGATATATTCCTTCACATTGGTGAGAGCAAAATCCATTATAGCAATTTTCCGTGTGAGATTACTTTGTGCTAAAAGAAAATTTCAGGTTCCATGACATTGTACATCTTGCTGGAATTGGACTGAGCCAGTTGATCAGGAGATGAAATGTGAAATGGCAACCAAATCTGGTCAAGATCACAAGTCATTTTTTAAAACTACTTTGCTACTCCGCCAATTGCAAGTACTAAAATAAGTCAGCTTACAATTCTTTTTGCAGAGCTGGAATTTAAATTTTTGTCTGTTTTATATTGACATGATTGGATTTGTTTAGCAAGCTATTGTGATAAGTTATGTACTATATAGATCAGAATTCAAGTTCCCTGTCAATGCAGAAAATTTCTTCTCAAAGCCTTACTATAAATTACTTTGTCACCAACTAATAAGTCTAAATTTTGACCGTGCAGGGCCTGAACTTATAGTTTCTCAGAACAAACATCAAATGGTTTTATTTGTGGTTAATGGGGTGAGGAATCAAATTGTTATACTAGTTGAGAATTTTCCTTCTCAAACATAAATTGAAAATTTGTAGTAGGATGCCAAGGTGAAAGAATCCTATGTTATAGGACCCCTTTTGTTCATCAGATCTGCAACCTGCTCCATGCCATCACTCACTGGGCCTCACCATGATTTGAAGCCTTAGGTGGATGTAGTACTGGTAGGGGACATCACCTTGATGCTGCCGCTGTGTACAGAAGAATTGCCAGTGCTTGATTGGCTGCCAGTTCTTGGTAGGGGGGGTCTTCTGCCTCTGGATCCTAAATCCTAAGGGAAGGTTCACTGCAGATTTGTTACATCCCTAACTGACATAAGTATACAGTATTCTAAATTATCTCTAAATTAAATTATAGCTGTTGATTTGTCTGTTCTCTTAGGACCTTGAATGGAGTTTGTATCACCAGATTTCAAAATCATTAAGTCTAGAGTTAAGTGGGGCAAGTGCTGACTCACACGATATGATTTGCCCAATCTGAACAGCATCCATTTATCTATTGATCACTCAACCTTTTCTCAATGCTGTCACATTTTCTGTTGAACTGTATACCTGAATTTTTTGGAGAGAAGCATCCTGTGAGAAGCTGTTTCAAAATTTATTGGCAGTGTTAACTGCTTATATTTCATTAATCCCATTATCTACTAAATTCTATTCAAAGTCTCAAACATAACTTACCTTGACCAGTTCTGTGCTGGCTGATGATTATCACATGCACTTCTAAAGTTTTCTTGTAATATTTTGTAAGTACACATGCATCTTAAAATTCTTACATTCAGGAAAGCTGTCCTTGTACATCTGTTCCCTTCCACCTGTTACACAAGCCATTAAAAACCTTCACCCAAATACCCGATTCTAAATAATTAGCAACAACAAATAGGCAAGTGAATAAAGGACAACAAAGCAAACACAAAATTATGCCAAGATAAATAAAAAATGTCAAAGACGAAAGGAGAAAACAGTAGAAAAACACACTAGTGACAGAAAAGTATGTTTAGAGAATCTTTAACATATGGATGTTAATGATAGCCAAGATAAACAATGTTTCAACCTAAGATGACCAATATTATGCCTGCCTAGTTATTAAAATATTATTTCCTAAATGCTATTCTAAAATCAAATCTAACCACACTTCAACTACTTTCCTTCTCTGCTTGCCCATCAGCTATGTACACTTGACTCCATGTAACCTTTTCACTCTGAATTATATCACAAGAAATCCATGAGTTTTTGTTTTGCTCTAATGAAGATAAATTGCAACAAAGAAACAAAGCCAATTTTCTGTAGCAAACCTTATGAACTTATGACTGAGTTCGGCTATTGTGGGATATCCTAGTTGACTTTAATTGATTATGTTGCTTTCTCTCATTGATGGAACCTTGAGAAAGGCTTAGTTTCCAATTAGCTGTAAACAGTCCCATAGCTAATCTGCGTGACGAGAACCACATAAGTGGCAAACCACATAAGTGTGCTATTAATCAGTGGAAATTAGTGTGAGAAAATTTAACTCATTAACCATGTACCAAACGTCTATGGTGCCCCACTGGTCGCATTTTCCCCAATCTCTGTGGTGCAAGTATTAGCCACTGTCAAAATCTTCCAGGATTCCTGATGTTGTACCTCCTTTAAAGTGCAGACATGTACTCAGTTGAGTCATGGCAGATCACAGCTGCCCTGTGCAGTTTGTTTTATTTTCCCTAGACATATTGGAAAGATGGTCATTGGCATCCAACCTTGCTAACAAGGACTTGGAAGTCCTACTAGATGTGGTTGTAAATATTTGTGCCCATGGAGTGTGTCCAGAGATGTTGGTGTCTTGTGAGGGTAGGGGTGCTTGCAGGTGCAAGCGTTCAGTTGGAATCACTAGTTAATTACTCTGACTTTCAATTATAAGGTGTACTGACCTGCTTACACCAACTTTGTACCCCAAAGTTAAAGGTACAACTCAGAATGCCAGAAAAAAGTTTATTTTTTGCCTACCTTTGTTTTCTTTTATTGACAATTCTCAACGTCCTTTTTCATTTATTCCATTCTTACTAAACCATTCATTTGGCTGTGTTATAACACTCTCTCCATTCAAGCGGATTGTCAGTAGGTTCAAATTCTCTTCAGGTTTTAAGCAGATTATCTGTGCTTAAATTTATGTCTATGTTGCATTGCTGGTTGCTCCCTTTTGCAGATGAGAAGTTAAACTCAGAACTCAATTAAAGCCACAAAGAGACCAGCTACTCATTTATTCCTTTGTGGATATCTTGGGTTCAGCTTAGTGTGAACAGATTGGATGTTGTGATTATTGACATAACAACTATGCTTACAAAAGTATTTGCTAGCTATGAAGCACTTTGGAATGCCCTCAGAACATAACTTAGAGTTTAACTTAATTTTCTTCTGTACATTTTCATTGCTTCTGTGTTCTGTATTTCTGTTCGTTCTTTCTTTTGAGTGAGTGACATATGTGGTGTACAAGGAAATAGACCACCAAGAAGCTAAGAACAATATTTGCACTTAAGTTTGCATTTCTTTTCCCATCCTCTTTCATAGTCACTCAAGCTTCAGTTCCTTCATCCTTGATTTGCATTAACCTCTCCTACTTCCCCACATGACTCCTTCTTACACAATCACTTTATTAGAATTCATTAACCACCTTATTTTTAACTCACTTCAATCATGATTTATGTTTTAACCATCTGCTTAGATCCTATCTTTCCATTTTTTTCAACCCTCCAGTGCCTGGCACCAATTCCGATCCAAGCTTCTGAATGTGGTGAGAGGCCACAATATTATTAAGAGCACAAAACACTGACCTAAAATATCTGAGCAATACCCTGACTATAGATTTAGGCAAATTCAGGAAACCAATGAGAAAAAAAAAATCTGAACTGAAATTATTATTATATCTAAAGGCACTGAAACCAATCAACTGAGTTAGGCATCAAGAAATTGGCACCTCTGTTTCAGTTTACATGTGGTCTGAGAAATGACATCTATTGATCATAGGTTGCTTATGAGTATCCAATCCTAATATGATAATTACTTTTGAGCAGAAGAGGAGAAAAAATGTAGATTTATAGCAGCAAGCAATGGAAGTCTATCTCTTCTTCCATCTTCCCCCTCCTTGTCATCTTCTCTTTTGCTCAAAAAATAGCACCCTGGAAGAAAAAAAAGCAAAGAACTCAAGATATCTGCAGATTCACTGCTGATGATGATACCAATTACCAGTTAAACGTCTATAATCTCAGTTCAAAATCTATACCTACAAGTCTGTATGAACTTTTAAACAGTATAATCTTTAATCATCCTGTCTGAATCAGATATTCTTTCTATTTTCAAACCTCGCATTTATATTTGTGTATGTTTGAAGTCACATTATAGTACTGTTCTTGGGATTAGAAAGTAATAAAATTCTTATTTACATCACTGTAGAAAATATTGCAAATGGTTCCTTATCTTGGCCACAACCATGATTTAATTGAAATGTGATGTCTGTATGCAAAAATCGGAATAAAACTATTTGTCATTACCAAAAGGGAATTAATAAAGATGTGAGCTGAATTACCTTCTTCACCTTGTTGTAGTGACCATCAGCTGTACTCCAAGTTGTGCATTGAGGTAACTTGTTTATTTTCTGATTAGTATATGATTTGAGAACTTTTCTGTATCTCAGAAATTGTTTTCTCCAAGATGCTGTTATGACCCAGTGAGGTAGTTGTAAACCAAGCCCAACTATTTCTTAAGTCAAGCCAGATTTTAACATTTGATTAAGAGTGCCCCAATTTCCTGATTTCCAGACCAAAGTTGTTAGACAGTGCCATCCAGATTCCCATTACTAAACTAAAATTATTATTTATTTTGAGTAATTATGCTGGAACTGAATGTTGCATGCAGTTCTGATCTCCTTCCTATTGGAAAGATGTTGTGAAACTTGAAAGGGTTTAGAAAAGATTTACAAGGATATTGCCAGGGTTGGAGGATTTTAGCTATAGGGAGAGGTTGAATAGGCTAGGGCTGTTTTCCCCGGAGCGTCGGAGGCTGAGGGGTGACCTTATAGAGGTTTATAAAATCATGAGGGGCATAGATAGGATAAATAGATAAAGTCTTTTCCCTGGAGTGGGGAGTCCAGAACTAGAGGACATAGGTTTAGGGTGAGAGGGGAAAGATATGAAAGAGACCTAAGAGGCAACTTTTTCACTGAGTGTAGTATGTGTATGGAATGAGCTGCCAGAGGAAGTGGTGAAGGCTAGTACAATTGCAACATTTAAAAGACATCTGGATGGGTATATGAATAGGAAGGGTTTGGAGGGATATGGGCCAGGTGCTGGCAGGTGGGACTAGATTGGGTTGGGATATCTGGTCGGCATGGACGAGTGGAGCGAAGGGTCTGTTTCCGTGCTGTACATCTCTATGACTCGATAAACAGAAACAATTGGCATATAGTACCACAAACTAAAACTAGAACTAAGTAAAATAGATTCTTGGCAAAGGTAGTAAAAACATTAGAAAGTTAGTTCAGTGGTCTTTACTTCCCAGTTCTGAGTTGAGATGGCCAGTCAGGCCCTTCGTGTTCAATTGTCTTTCTCTGGAAGCTTCCTCTAGGTTTTCATTACAATAGTGACTGATTAACTTGAAAAATGTCTCTGATTTATCAATTCAAAAGTCCTAGCTCAAGCAACTGCTGCAGGAAAGCTAACTGGTATTCTTCAAATTTCAACTAAATTTCGTAATGTAAACAACAGGCAGCTCTGTTGGGAAGAATAACAGCACACCCTTCTGTGTCTTTCTTCCACTGTACCCCTGTAACTTGTTTCCAGTTACAACCTGCTCAGTTAGCTGAGAACCAATTAGCTTTACTTGCAAACAACTGCTCAGCTCCTGATCGTTTTCACATTGCAGGAACCCCTAACCTACGAGTATCTTCTGCTTTCTTAAGTCTCCCAACCTTTTTCCCTTTTCACCATGCCTCCTTATACTTTAAATTTGCCCAATGTTACTGATTTAATTACTGATTCTAAACATACCAGATCTGTGACTTTGGATTAATCCTTCTTTTGCTACCTTTTCCTTACTATCAGACCTGCTCAATGGCAGTGACGGTCAAACTTAGCTGTAAACCATTTCTTAACTTCTCGCTTTTCCAGCCTGGAGAACAGTGCCATTTTACAGTTTCCTTTCCTACCAGGAATTTTAAGCTTTAATTTTGGAGCCTCCAAAGTATATTTACACAGTGCTAAACTGCAGTTCAGGAGACCTCGCCTGCATAGCACTGTCTGTATCTGCTTTGGAGTTACTACTTCTCGTTTGACAGGGAAACACATCTCCCCTGCAGCAGTAGTCTATTACCAGGTCTGAAATGCTTTTACCATTCAATGAAGTATTCTTCGTTGTTGAGGATTGCCAGGTAGGATTATTCTGTTAGATTCTTAAAACCTTCCCTTAAAATCTTCCCTGCTGCAGATTCTGCTGCATGCACAGGCAATTCAAAGCTGAATCTGAAAATCTCTCACTGCTGCTCACCATGAGTTGTATGAGCAGTCAAATCAACTCTCTGCTGCTGCCTACCATTTTGAATAGGAGGTGCTGGAGGTCAGAGTTGATAGTGTGGTGCTGTAAAAGCACAGCAGATCAGGCAACATCTAAGGAGCAGGATAGGCATGCCAGCTCATAATGTTGTCTGAGCTGCTGTACACAATGCAAGATCCTGCCACTATGATCTTTAAGTGTAGGAAACTGCAGGGCCTGCTTGTTTCGTATGGGGGAGGTAGAGGAAAACTGGTTGAATTAGAAGAGCCATTTGTAGTTAATAATACGTATTTTATTGCATATTAGTAACTAGTCATAGACTATACTGATATGATAAACAATATTATAGAGACTTTGAGGAAAGGCAGATGTTTGATCTTACTGTTCAGGGATTTAAGATGATTCACCTGCATGTCCATGTGATATCCATGCGGGTGCTGCTTATGGCACTGCTTAGTATTTAACCCTCTAAAGTCCTTTCAGTCCGATGTGCGACAGCTGTATGACTGGCAAACACCTCTTTGAGAGCACAGCTCAATCTATACCTTAATGTTGACAATTCTTTGGCAGGCACCAAAATAAGACCATAAGAAATAGTAGTACAGAGATGCAGTCCATCCCCCAGCCTTTTCCAGCTTTCAGGATGATAATTGTTGATCTGATCTTGACCTCAATTCCATTGTCCTGCCTGTTATCCATGAGTTTTGGCCTCCAACAGTTCAGGAATCTCCCTGAATCAGTTCAAGGCTGAGACAATCAACTTATCTCCATAGTTTTGGTGTACAGAAGTCCAAAGCTTCAGAACCCTTGAGGGAAGAATTTCCTTATCTCTATCTTAAATGGCTGATCCCTCATAATGATTCCATGCTCCCCAATACTAGATTCTCATCTCTATCTTAAATGGGTGACCTCACTAGTGATTCTGTGCTCCCTAGACTCCACCATGATGGGAAATGTTTTCCAAGCATCTACTCTGTTGATTCCCCTTCAGATTCTTATATGTTTTGATGATATCACCTCTCGTTCTTCTGAGCCCCAATGAGTAAAGGCACAACCTGCTCAATCTAACATTGTATGGTATCCTTGTCATCCCAGGAATGAACCTAGTAAACTCTTTCTGAACTGCTTCCAGTGCAAATTTGTTTAGATTTTAATTTCCACATACAAGGAGAAAAATGCCAATTTTTTTTGTACACATCTGGGAAACTCCTTTTCCTCACATGACCATGTCTGTACCCCCAGTGCTGATTGGGCATAGGATGTTATACCACAGAATTGATCCATGTATTATTGATCCTTTGCACTAAGAAAATAAGCAGATTGCAGACTATTTCCACTCGTGCCCCCCCCCCCCCCCCGCCCCCAAACCGGCCCCACACCTCGCTCTTCAATTTCTCCTGCACTATTGATAGGATAATGTTAGATCTCATCCATTGAATATTACCTGCCATCATCTGATTGTTATTCCTGAGGTCGTTGATGGGCTAAAATCTTTTTTTTTAAAGAAGAACCTGGACCTAAAATGGCTTCAGTAGGATATGGGCCAAATGTTGGAAAATGGCACCAGATTAATTTAGGATATCTTGTCAACATGGACAAGTTGGATCTGTTTCTATGCTGTACAACTCTGTGACTCTAGTCACCTGGGGGAGGGAGGCAATGGTCTAGTGGCATTATCGCTGGACTGTTATTCCAGAGACCCTGATAATGTTTTGGGGTCCCAGGCTCAAATCCCACCATGACAGAAGGTGGAATTTGAATTCAATAAAAATCTGGAATTAATAGTCTAATGATGACCATGAATCCATTGTTGATTGTTGGAAAAACACATCTGGTTCACTAATGCTCTTTATGGAAGGAAACTGTTGTCATTACTTGGTCTGGCCCACATGTGGTTGACTCTTAACTGCTCTATGGGATGAGTAATAAATGCTGGCCTGGCAGTGATGCCCTCATCCCACAATTAAAAAACAATCCCTAGAGTGAACCAGTTTCATGAGATCCATGTGGAATAAATTGAACCATGTATATTGAGATTATCATGTTACCTAAAGACATTAAGAATCAATTGAAAAAAAAAAGGAAGAAATTCACATCTCCTGTTTAATTTACACATGTATAATAATTACAGACATTGGGAAGTGAAAGGATTGTCTGTTAATTAGGCATGTTGAAAAGATAATGAACCTGGACTGTAGAGTGCACATGATTTGGAGATGCCGGTGTTGGACTGGGATGTACAAAGTTAAAAATCTCACACACCAGGTGTTGTGTGGTTTTTAACTATATTTAAACAGTTGCTTGTGAGCACCATAGCAGAGAGAAGGAAATTTTGAATTTGTGACAGTAAAAGCTACGACATGCTTTCTCCATGCCAGTTTCTCTCATCATCTTGTATAGGAGCACCAGATGAAAACACAACTTGGGTAAAGATCTATAGATTCTGCTCTTGCTGAGAATATAAGTTAACCATTAAACTATAGTTTCAGTTTAAGATTCTAATACCTAAAAGACCTTAAGGACTCTATAACTATGTAATCTGTATTCTGCTTCTCTATATCAGACAATCACCCTTTTAAACTTATTACCTCTTTTTGTGTGTTTTGTGTTGTATTTTTACTATTTTTCTTGGGGTTAGTAAGTAGCAAAATTCCTTCTTCTTTGACACTTTGGCTATTGATTCCTTCATTTTCTAAAAAACTGTGTTTGAAATGATCACTGCATACTTAAAAGGAAACCAAAATATTTGTAGTGACCAACCAAGAGGTGTTTCAGGAGAAGGTTACTGATTTTGTTTTTTAACCTCTTCATCTAATCAAACACTATGCATACAGGATAGCATTTCCCTTCATTTCCAGGCTTTCATAACTGAAATAACGGTTTACTGTCACTGTCCTCCTGCTGATATGTTTAAAAAGCTCTCCACCACAAACGTGGAAATCATAAATGTCAGCCTACATGAGAATGCTATACATCTTCTTGAATGACCAAATGTTTCCAGCCACTTGCCAAACCACTTCCCATTGCATATGTTAATTACATTTTGTCTGCTTACAGGATGGTAACACAGCATTAGGTCATCCATCACCGCTGAGATTGGTTAAATAACTTCTTAAGATACTTTTTAAAATAATTTGTATCCAAGTCTTTACTTTGGGGAAATGACCAAAGGATTCTGAGTAGTGACACCTTTTATTTTGGATGTTAGAAATTTCAGTTGAAGTGAAAAGAATAAGATATCTAGAATGCTTAGGTGATGTTTTGTATAGTTTGTGAGGGAATCTGCATGCTCACATATCATACTGAGAATTTACACAGAGGCAAGTTTACAGAATCAAGCCTAATTGTAAATGTACGTAAGATTTATAAGTAGAATTTATAATGATAGAATGTTGACAGAGAATATGACAACAGGAAGTGAGACCTTTTAGACTGGAGGTGCACAAATGTAAGATTTTCAGTAACATATAGTTATTTGAAGATAAGTGCAAATAATGTTTTATCAGAGTAACTTACTTTGCATCATTGTACTGACCACTGTAGAATGTATTGGGAATATATAGCTGCTAATTCACAAAATTTGTAGTTCCAGAATAAAGCTAAGATTTAGCATGGGCGACACGGTGGTTAGCACTGCTGCCTCGCAGCGCCAGGGACCCGGGTTCGATTCCAGCCTCGGGCAACTGTCTGTGTGGATTTTGCACATTCTCCCTGAGTCTGCGTGGGTTTCCTTTGGGTGCTCCGGTTTCCTCTCACAGTCCAAAGATGTGCAGGTCAGGTGAATTGGCCATGCTAGATTGCCCATTGTGATAGGTGCATTAGTAGAGGAATGGGTCTGGGTGGGTTACTCTTCAGAGGGTCGGTGTGGACTTGTTGGGCCGAAAGGGCCTGTTTCCACACTGCAGGGAATCTAATCTTTAAAAAAAAATAATTTTGATGTGTGCCATCTTGTTTAATTTATTCCAAGCTTTTCTATATAATATTGACCTTACCCCATAATTTCCTGCTTTTATCCTATCCTGTTAATCCTGTGCACTGTGAAATCTTAGCCAGTGGTGCAAGTGTGAAATCAAGTGAATATACATTTTCATCAACAGGGTTTTCTTTTTCTTTAATTGCCTGGCTAGGTTTAACATCTTAGTTATCAGAAAGAAGAAGGGCATATGAGTAACGCTTTGAATATGTGGAAGAGGAGGGAAAGGATAGAAAATGCATACTTATAGTGATTGCAACTTGTAAAGAGTGTGTAGGATGAGTGAGAGGTAGGAAGTGAGAAGGAGGATCAGCTATGATGATTTGATGGTTTTGTACTGTAGTGGTCACAGCCCCAGAAACGGACATCTCAATCAATTTCTTTATAGTGACACAGAAGCCTGAAAACAATCCAGTATACCTCACACAAATCCATCTTTTTAAGTTACTGTGTATGCACTGTTGTACATAGCAATTACATGAACCCGTCCACTTGAATGATTTCAAAAAAATTGAAAACTACATTGCTCTGAATAAAGGCCAGCAGCATCTCCTCCATTGTGGTCAGGATATGTAGGCTTGCACCAGTGTTTAGTTTGCAAGTGCGAAGTGTGAACTCTGTCAGGCAAAAATGCTGATAGAGTTTATTAATAGATGAATTGTGAGGGTGTGGTGGATTAAGTAATGCCTGAAGCTAGTGGCATAGTTTGTAGGAAATATATTTGGAAGATACATTCAATGACCTTGACTCTTTGTGTGAGATCACTGAAATTATTTGTAACAGTATATCCATATCCTTGGACTTTAGCCATGGAGCCAATGGTATGAGTTGTCTGCTCTCACTGCTTCTTGAGCATTGATCTACAGGGCCTCCTGACTTCTTCCATATATAGGATATCTCCCTTCCCTTTCACCTCCTGCATCAAAACCTTCAGCATAGTAATTCAGAAATCTTGAAGCATGCTATCTCCCAAGTTGGGCTACTATTTTGTCTTTCCCAGATCTCAAGATACCTCGCCTTTCAGAGGCACAGGCTAGCTTTAAGTAATGCAGATCACCTTCAAGTGGTGTCCGCCTCTCATGATATTGCTACCTGCTTAGGAGGATAGTCAAGCAACAGATTATTTAGTGCTGGCTGGATGCTAAAGTCATTTAAAGCTGCAACTTGTACAAATTCAGTATGTTGCCTGCATTGAAGTCAGTGGGTAAAGGTTAATGCCGAATTCTGATTTCTGCGTCAGGTTTGAGCTATTGAAGTCAGCCTCCATAAATGTCTTGAAATTCCATCCAATTCAGGAAAAAGCAATGAGAGAGGAGCCTCTTTATGATCACCAACTATGGCAAAATTATAACTTGCTGATGTTAGAAACAATTTTTTATCGAGGTATAATTGCTAGTAGACAAAATTCTGTATGTTGCCATTTAGAGTTTGAATCCAACACCAAATGCAGTCTCCATTTGTTAGTGTAAATGCTGCATTTGTACATGCCAGGTATGTCAGGTTTAAACTGATCAAATTAAGATAGAATTCGTCTTACGACTAATTTGGATGTGAACCAATAAAAACTGTAAGCTGTCAACCCATAACAGCTGCTACATCTGTTAAATAATACCAGCCATCTATTCAGGCTATTGTCTAATAAATCAGAACTGCTCTCCCTACAACATTAAAAAAATCAGAATTTATGTTCATACAAAGGCAGCTTTTGTGTGCATAAATAAGTGAATATTAAAATTAAGTTATAGTAATGGAGCTGTTGCACAGCCTTTGCACTTGATCTGCCCACATGACTTATGGTGTTGGGTTTTAGTATTAATGTGGTGTTAAGCAGACCAACAGAGCTCAGTGGGAGAGAAATCGAAAGCAAGAGTCGTCATAGTGCAGGTCTGTAAAAGTTTTTTTTAATAAATGCATTAGCTCCTAATGATGGGAGAAGCTGTCGTGGGAGATCTGTTAGAAATTGACAGATTTCTAGGGCTACACTTGGATTGAAAATTACATGTTTTACAGTATCTTGATCTCTTTATGTAAAGCTGTCCAGGGCCCTTGTAAGCTTTCCAAGTCTCTCACTGGCAGTAAGGCCCACTTTCCTTTTTTACAGCAAGGCTACACTGTGGCAGATGAAAATATTGATAGCCTTCTGTTCGTGCATCAACAAATGTTGCTCGGTGTTGCTTTTGGTGGAATTATTATTCTGTTAGAATGACTGACAGCTTGGAGTGAAACATACTGCTGCTGCTAAAATATGAAAAACAGTATTTTCTGTGGTGTATTGTGTGAGCTGCAAGGTGGCTATCATTTGTAGATTATACAAAAATAAATATTTTTATTAAGAAATAGACAATCTTGGGTACAGAATCTGGATCACTTAATGCGAGAGCAAGAATTGTGTGCATGTATGTCAAAATACAGCACTGAATTAGCAGCCTTTTCCCCCCAAATCTTCTGGACTGCATTTGAAAACAAGCTGGGCCATTACTTTCATTGAACCCATTGAACTATCTTCATACTGACTAAAAATATAGATGTTGGTGTGGCATTGTGCTCTCACAGATTAGAAATGACCCAAATAACTAATGGTCTCTGTTGGAAACAAGATGTGTGTAAAAGCATCAACTGTGCGCAGGATCAGGTTCGCCTGTGATTCCTGCTGTAGCCTGCCAATTCTGATAATATAAGCATATAAAGAGTAACCACATGGGCAAGATACCAATGGGCCAGTGGTCCAAGGAAGAGCCAGCAATGTTTAGAGAAGGACAAGAGGAGAATGTTCAAGAGTGGAGTGAAGTAACTAGTTCTGCTTGTATTAAATACATAGTTATTTTAATATTAATGGATGAAATAGTGGTTGCAGACTAAATTCCAGTTAACAATTAGCTGTTGGTTTTCCCTGATAGTTCAGCTTTTTAGGGTAGTGAATAACTAGATTTGAGTTAGGTGCTCTCCCAATTACACATTTAGATGGCTACAGTGCCTTTGGCTTCGGGAAAGGAATTTGTCAACATTCGCAGACACAAACCACAAGTTTAAAAACATTGAAGTGACTCCAACTAGAATCTGAACTTCTATAGTTACATTAAAATACATGGTTGGTTGGGATTTT